>NC_091951.1:188164772-188498522 GCF_031021105.1 Erythrolamprus reginae | reverse complement strand
CAATAGTAGTAATAATTTATTAGACTTGTATGCTGCCCCTCTCCGGAGACTCGTCTGGAGTCCCTGACAAGAGAAGGGAGGGGCTGCTTTCCTGAACACAAAAGAGGCAACAGAACATGGAAAGTTGGGTAAACTTGAAGAAGGCTAAGACGGTTCCTTCCTGGTAGTACACAGAGCGTATCTGCAGTTATGCCAAAAGTTGCTTTTAGAATTCAAACATACAGACACCTGCTAAACACCTCACACTTATCAATTGCCAATAAGAAAGGAAAAAACCTAAAAGTCTTGATAGTGGATGTGGCAACCTCTGGAGGCAGCAGAATAGAAGAGAAAGAACTGGAGAAGGTAACAAAACATAAAGACCTGCAAATAGAAATAAAACTACGGTGGCAAAAGAACACAAAGGTACCATAGTACCTATGGTAATAAGCACCTTGGATGCAATCCCAAAACCACTGGAGCACTCCTTGAACACACCACTGGCATTGACACATTCACCATCCGTCAATTGCAAAAGGTGGCTTTGCTTGGAATAGCTCGTATCCTGCAATCATACTTCTAACAGCATCAAAATCTGCCTATGCCAGGTCCTTGGAAAGGACTGGACAGGTAGACAGAAATGCCAGATCCAGTCTGAACATCTGACTGTGTGATGAAGCATAACAACAACAACTTGGTTGATACCTAGGATGCCGTCAGCAATCTGAACTAGGGCAGATACCTAGGATGCTGGGTATCATCAGCTCATCAAGAAGTTGCAGCTCCCTGTAATAACACCAGCAGAACTGTAAAAAAACCCTGCTATTCAGAACATCATATATTTTAAGATACTTGGTTGATAACCAGAGGGCTGGCATATTTGAAGTCTTGACAATTTCCTCACCTGGCTGAAGAGCAATGGGCGCAAGTAGTATTTGGTGCTTTTACTCTCCATTGCTGCTTACCCTGGTCTATTCTGCCTCTCCAGTTCATCTCTATGGGCCTTGGCCACATTGGAAAGGATCTTCTAAATCTGAAATACCAATATCATTTATAGCTGTGAAACTAAGGCCCCGACACCCAAAGTTCTGGACTGAGAAAAACGTAGCTCATTCCAGAAGACAAGAGATGAGCTACAACTTCAGTCTCGTTCTTTTTATTTCTCTTGATTATTTAGGACATTTACCCTTCTGATTCAGTGCCCAATCATCTCAGGAAATTGGGAAAAATGCTGCCTTTGTGGTCATCTCACAGACTGTTATACCACATGCACGAGCAGGTGTATATTGGACAGGAGCCTGAACCATGAGATTTACAGCAGGTGCAGAGAGATCTAACACACGTAACACCAAAAAGGTGCATGGCACATGCTGTCCTTTGGTATCAACATAACACACCTTCAACTCTCCTAAATGTACATTCACCCTTGGGCATCCATAATTCACAAACTCACAGGCAACATTCCCCTGCATGTGCAGCACAAATAGGCACCACTCTTGTCTCTGTGCACAGATTGCCCCTTGTTTGGGTCGCCGATCTGCCTTTCTCTTTGATTAGTTTCTCCCAGGCTTCCTGCTTCTTACTTAACCAGAGGAAGCAGGAAAGCAACTTTTGCTTAATTTTGGGGGTTTTGTTTCAGGCGTCTTTCTTGCAATCTTTCACTCCAAGAGGAGTGTCTTGTTGGCTGCTCCACTCCCAGCACCTGCTTTCCCACAAACAAAGGCCCTTTGTCTCACCTGCTTTCCCCTTCCTGCCTGACCACTTTATGACCCAGCCAATAGCAGCAAGGAGCAGAACTCCTCCAGGTTTGTATCTGGGGTGGGTGGAGGGGAGGGAAGAGAGATAGGGGACTTTAGCTATTCTTATTTGCGTTTAACTCCCTCCTGTTCCAAGATTTGAGAACTGCCCAAATTTGTCGCTCTGCTCCTTTCCTGAGCACTGTGTAAGATTTTAGTCTGGAAATCCTGCGAAATATGTACTTTTCTGATATGTGCATAGAGTGGTATCTATATGTGCTATACATGTAGGGAAATGTTGCCTGTGAGTTTGTGAATTATGGAAGCCCAGGGACGAATGTGCATTTAGGACAGTTGGAGGTATGTTACGTTGATAGCAAAGGAGAGTGTGTGCCGTGTACGTTTTTGTGTTGCATGTATTAGATCCATCTGCACCTGCTGGAAATCTCATAGTTCAGGCTCCTGTCTAGAAAATCTCCACTTGTGCACGTGGTATAACAGTCTGTGAGTTCCTAAACCAAGGCAAGGTATGATATTTCCATAAATATATATGTAGGTGTGGCAGGTTGCATGCTTCTGTGGGTGCCAGGGGGACAGTGGTGGAGAGAAATGAGAGAGAGAGAGAGAAGAAAGAGAGAGTGAAGAAAGAGGGAGAGAAGAAAGAGAGAAAGAAGAGAAAGGAGAAAGAAGAAAGAGAGAAAGAAAGAAGAGAGAAAAGAGAAAGAAAGTAGAGAGAGAAAGGAGAAAGAGAAAGGAAAGAGAAAGGAAAAAGAGAAAAGAGAGAGAAAGAAAGAGAGAAAGAAAGAAAGAGAGAAAGGAGAAAGAGAAAGAGAAGAGAGAAAGGAAAAAGAAAAGAGAGAGAAAGAAAGAGAGAGAGGGGGAGACGAGAGAAAGAGAAAGGAGAGAGAGAAAGGAGAAAGAAGAAAGAGAGAAAGAAAGAAGAGAGAAAAGAGAAAGAAAGGAGAGAGAAAGGAGAAAGAGAAAGAGAAGAAAGAAAGGAGAAAGAGAAAAGAGAGAGAAAGAAGAAAGAGAAAGAAAGAAAGAAAGAAAGAGAAAAGAGAGAAAGAGAGAGAGAGAAAGATTGCATGTGTATTGTATATGCGATAGTTATCAAGGTTTTTTCAAGCCAGATCCCATCCCATTTTGGAAACACAGCCAGGACTTGCCGAGCGCTCCACCCAAGCCCAGGGACAAACCTAATTATGCTTGGATTTCACTTCATCTGCAGTTCTTCATGCAGAGACCTGCCTAAGGAGAAGAATAGTTCTCAGATATGGCAGGACGGAGGAAGAATCAACTCTGATTAACAGAAGAGGATGGGAGAAGCCTGAGAGGCATGCTGGGAGTGAGAGTATTTTAATAAGCTTTGCCCTACACGGGCATCAGCAGCGAGGGGAGAGTTAACTGGTGGAATCCTAAGTAGATCAACTGGGCTGACCCATTTCAGACCGAAGGATGGAGGAGGTGGCTCACATTTTTGGTGTCCCTGCTTATAAAGCGGTGGGCCTTTGAAAGGCTCTCCATCTGTCACTGAGTGGGCAGAAGACTACAGAATAGCCAGGATGAAATGGGCTGCCTCCATCGCTGGTCCCTATCCTGTCTCTATCACCGCTGTTCCCAGCCACTTGGCTCACCTGACTTCCTTCCAAGGTAATGGGAGAGGAAGCTTTAGAGATTCAATTCAACCTTGAAGCTGCCCTTGGACTTTGCTGGAATAAGGGGGTAGGGGGAATGCTGCTTTAGCATATGATGTTGCTTAAATTTAAGATTGTGTCATTGCTAGTCTGGGACAAACTGAAGTTGTCAGCATAGGGATAGAGCAGAAACAAGATGCTGGCTGGGTATGTTAAGTGTCGTGTTTATTTTCAAAACGGGAGGATCCTAGTGTCTCAGACTGCTTCCAATGATTAGCATATTTGTAAGCCACAGAATAAGCTGAGCTAAATCTTTTTTAAAATCTCTGCTGCAATAACTTTTGCACTTTGGATTTTACTTTCAAAAACATCCTTAAATGAGCAATTATGAAGGCAACTCCCTGCTTGCAATTTCAAATAATATTTGTGCATTTTGACTCCAGGAAAGTTAGGTGCACAATACAGATGGAGAGGATACAGGGAACAATATCGTAGATGCTTTATTTCTTGTTATCGGTGGGGCTGATGAGAGCTGTACTTTAACGTCGTCTGATAATCCGTGGTTAGGAGAGGCAGTTGGACAATGTAGAGGATTAATGTTAGAGGCAGTGGTGATAGCTCTCAAAAATACCAATCGCCAGGGTTAAATATATCAGCCTCGAGTCAATTGCTAGGAATTATTTCCTTCCATGTTGCCAAGAATTCCATGTTCCCCTGACTATTCCATAAACTCTTAACTGAGATTCCTTATTCCTGGCCAGCCTCTCTCTATTCCAACTGTTCTTCCAGTTTTGGTGGACATCAGGTTTGGGAATACTCTTCCAGATCTTTTGACTCTGGATGTATGGACTCCTTCACCTGTCTGGCATACCTGGGGTTGACTTTTGAATTGGCCACCCTAGTTCTGTGCCTTAAACAAGCAGTACTTTCAAGGGGGGAAGACTGGTTTGAAAGCTAATCGTTTCTGCTTCTGGAGATGGATTCGGTGCAGCTTTGGTCAAGCAAAGCCTGGCCCCAGCTGGCTGCTGCCTCGTCTGTCTGATTTGCCCCATTTCACTTCATGGCATGATCTTTAGTTGCATACTGGGAAGTGGTGGTGGGGCGTCTGTGTATGTGTGTGTCGCGCACATGTTGTGAGATGTTTTCCTTTATATCTCTGTTTCTCGTTCCTCTCCTTCTCTTTTGAAATGCATTCGGCGGTCATTTCATTCCGAGGTGGCCAGATTGCTTTCCCCTCTCCTCCAAGGCCACCCCCAACCTGTCCTTTTTCTGCGTGCAGCCTTTCTCCTCCTCCTCCTCCTCTGCATGCTTGTCCCACTTTTAAGCATCTTTAATTGGCTGGGCTTTCTGAAGCCTATTATGAATAGTTGGGAGAAGGGAGGGCAGCCTGCTCCCGGTGGGGGAAGGGTTGTTCGGGAGGAGAAGGAAGAAGAAGGTGGCTGGGCATTGCTGCATCCGGTCAGTTGCCAGCATCTTTCCTTTTTTAAATTTTTTTATTTTTTTTATTTTGTCCAATACACAGTAATACACAATGAAGGTTATAGTGGATATAGTAGAGAAGGTATATGAGATATAGGAGATATAATAGGACAGGGGATGGAAGGCACTCTAGTGCGCTTATGTACGCCCTTTACTGACCTCTTAGGAATCTGGAGAGGTCAACCGTGGATAGTCTAAGGGTAAAATGTTGGGGGTTAGGGGATGATACTACGGAGTTCGGTAATGAGTTCCACACTTCGACAACCCGTAACTAAAGTCGTATTTTTTACAGTCAAGTTTGGAGCGGTTAATATTAAGCTTGATTCTGTTGTGTGCTCTTGTGTTGTTGTGGTTAAAGCTGAAGTAGTCTTTGACAGGCAGGACATTGCAGCGTATGATTTTGTGGGCAATACTTAGATCATGTTTAAGGCGCCAAATATGCAAGGGAGTGGGTGGATGAGAAGTCACCCAAACAAAAGGACACCAGCAGTCCTTAGACCAGTTAAATGGCTTGTATATCTGCTCCCAAACCTCAGGCTCAACATAGAAACATAGAAGACTGACGGCAGAAAAAGACCTCATGATCCATCTAGTCTGCCCTTATACTATTTTCTGTATTTTATCTTAGGATGGATATATGTTTATCCCAGGCATGTTTAAATTCAGTTACTGTGGATTTACCAACCACGTCTGCTGGAAGTTTGTTCCAAGGATCTACTACTCTTTCAGTAAAATAATATTTTCTCATGTTCCTTTTGATCTTTTCCCCAACTAATTTCAGATTGGGTCCCCTTGCTCTTGTGTTCACTTTCCTATTAAAAACACTTCCCTCCTGGACCTTATTTAATCCTTTAACATATTTAAATGTTTCAATCATGTCCCCCCTTTTCCTTCTGTCCTCCAGACTATACAGATTGAGTTCATTAAATCTTTCCTGATACGTTTTATGCTTAAGACCTTCCACCATTCTTGTAGCCCGTCTTTGGACCCTTTCAATTTTGTCAATATCTTTTTGTAGGTGAGGTCTCCAGAACTGAATACAGTATTCCAAATGTGGTCTCACCAGCGCTCTATATAGCGGGATCATAATCTCCCTCTTCCTGCTTGTTATACCTCTAGCTATGCAGCCAAGCATCCTACTTGCTTTCCCTACCGCCTGACTGCACTGTTCACCCATTTTGAGGCTGCCAGAAATCACTACCCCTAAATCCTTCTCTTCTGAAATTTTTGCTAACACAGAACTGCCGATACAATACTCAGATTGAGGGTTCCTTTTCCCCAAGTGCATTATTTTACATTTGGAAACATAGTTTCTAACGATCTGTTTGAGATAGTTAGAAGTAACAGTGTATCTGACTGCTTATCTGCTCAACCCTCCTTAGATGTTGTCACCGAGGTTCAGTGAACTCAATATTTGAAGGAGTATGTGTGTTGTTTCCTTTCCTCCCCTGAATTTATGAAATACTGTACTTCCTTTGCCTGCAATGACATTGGAGGCTGAGAGTGGCCAAAGACCACTCTATCTCAGAGACTACCTTTCCCATAACCAGGATATTTGTGGAAGTCAGAGAGTTATCTTCCTATCAGGTAGTTCCCAAAAATACCCAGATAGACCCAAGACATATGGTTCCAATCTTTCCTAGCTGACATTCCATCCAGAGGTGTTGGGGAATTACATCACCCAGAATTTCCAGTTAATACGGTGAAATGTTTATTTATGTCTACCTTGCAGTCCCATATCCCCAAAGTGCTTTTTCAAGAGTGTTAGATTCCCTTAATGAAGAGGCAGGAGTTGGGTTAGTGACTTCAGCTCTTTATTGATCATAGCAAGCAAACATCAGCAAGGTCCTGCTCTACACTGGGGTTTAAATAGGGAGCCCTTTAAATCAGGAGCCAATCAGATTTTACCTGCTTGAGTTCCTGGCCGGACTGGAGTGAAAACTTCCCAGCTTCTCAGGACAGAACAAAGAGGCAACTGGACTTCCTGTCCGGTTACCTCTTGAAAAAGCATCTTTGGGATAACCATGACCTGGATGACTGTGAATCTCCATAGACATTTGGCAGTCCCAGTAATATTTGGGACCATATTACAGAAAAGAAGGCATTTAGGTTCTCTTGCCTGTTCTAATAAGATTTATAGCAATTACAGGAGGCAGGATGACATGGGAGAAACTGGGTAGGATAGAGAAGGAACTTTCCTCTGGAGCAGTGCTGTCCATAACTCTTTCTCCTCCCTAGCAGCATTGCAATAAATACAACAATGTTGGGGGGATACTGTTGCTAGTCCATTGCACACACTGAGGTTTGAAAATGTGTTTGGTCAAAAAAATAGAGATAGCTCAGTGATTCCTTCTAAAAAAGAATGGATTCATTAATGATTGGCTGTTTTTTTATGTCGGATTAATAAGATCCAGAAGAAAACCAGAAAGCTGTCTAAGGCAGATGCACCCACTCTGTATAAAGCTTGGGGTGGCTTGTTTGTTTGTCTTGTTTAATTTTTTTTAATTTTTTTTCCTCCACAAACTCATCCACACATCAATATGCACATACCTTAGAACAGTGCTTCCCAACCTTGGCATCTTGAAGAGATCTGGACTTCAACTCCCAGAATTCCCCAGCCAGCAAATGCTGGCTGGGGAATTCTGGGAGTTGAAGTCCAGATCTCTTCATGTTGCCAAGGTTGGGAAACACTGCCTTAGAATACCTCAATAATGTACATGTACTTACATTTTAAATCAATCAATCAGACCAATATCCTGCTTAGCACCATTACTCCTTTTTGTCATTCTTTCCCACTCCCTACCTCTACCTTTGTCCGCTCTTCCTACTTTCTTATTCCTCCTCTCCTCTCTCTCCATCCATTCATCTTCTCTCCATCTTCCATTTTCCAATTTTTCCTCTCTCCTCTTCTCCCTTCACTCCCTACTTCCTCTTCCTCCCTCTTTTGTCTTCTCCTGCGTGCTTCTCCTCTTCGCTCACATCATACTTGACAGACTTGATATTTCTTCCCCGCCTTTAATCTAACGGGACATTGCGGTGGCTTGTTTGTCAGAAGAGTGGGATATTTGTCTCATGTATCACAATTGTGTATGTGGCTTTGTGCTGCTGCTACATAGGATAGAATAGAATAGAATAGAATTCTTTATTGGCCAAGTGTGATTGGACACACAAGGAATTTGTCTTGATGCATATACATGTGAGGCTTCATTTGAGTTTTGCATAATTTTTAAAGAGCTTGCATATATATTTTTATTGAAGAAAAATGAAACATTGTGAAAAGATCTGAAACACAAATTCATGTTCTAGAAGAAAGGAAAGACCTGAGAATAACATGACTGTGAATTCAGGTTGATCTCAGGTCAAAATCAATGGGAATTAATCCCAATGGCTTTTGAGACTTTTTAAAATATTTACACTGATTGGGATCTGAATTGTGATATTTGATATTATGGGCAAATGAAATAAAGACATTACACATTGTTCACTAGATATAATTAACTCTGGAATTTTAAATGATGTTTTTTTTTCCAAAACCTTGCATTATTTTGGGTATTTATGTTTAGTAGAATGAATATCTCTATTGAGTATAGTTAATTAATTTATTTTATTTTTATTTATTCAATTTTTATGCCACCCTTCTGCTTAGACTCAGGACGGCTTACAACATGTTAGCAATAGCACTTTTTAACAGAGCCAGCCCCCACAATCCGGGTCCTCATTAATAATAGTAATTTGTTACATTTATATCCTGCCCAACACCCAGTAACTCTGAATGGTTTAGAAATGATTAAACACCAGTAACAATATAAGAAATAGAGAATAAAGAAACATACTTGGAGATATAAAGATGTAGGCCTACATATAGATATACATACAGCCATAAATATAGATATGAATAAAATTTGCAAAGTTCTTGCAGAATCAGCTGATATGTTCTTATGTTGTATTTGTATTTTATTGGTCTGGGGCCATAAGTAAACAAATAATTTTACTCCGATAGGAATGTTTGCTAGCTTTAATATTTAAAGAGAGAAATGGTGAATATTTTTCATCACTATATTTCTGCTTTAGTTTTCTTTCTCTGGTTTTTCAGATTGTTACAGCAGAAATAATAATGCCTTTTAACATTCTACACACACACATTTTTTGCTAGCTTTTCATTTCTTCATTTTTGTTGGTTCAGTGGGGAGGTGGTGTGTGTGGAAAAGCCGACAATAAGTGAAGTAAAAGCTTTGTTGTGTTTGCTTTGAACATTACATTTTTTGCTACTGATACATATTTCTTAAGTATGGAGGGAGTGGAGGTAATTTCAGCTTTTGAAACTATCCAGTTTGGTATAGTATCAAGCATTCCTTATTCTTCTCATTCCTTTTATAAAAAAGTCCTATTTATAAAATTTTTTTTTCTTTTCCCATGGAAAAATGTTGCAAATGTGTTAGTGAATACAAAAAAAGAAAGAGCAATAAAAACAACACGGCTAAGAAATGGGGTCCTATGAGTTTAGTGGCCAATTTTAAAAATAAGAGATATTGATCATCAAATTTCCTTGAAAGCTATTCTCTTTGCTCTTGCCTGTAATCACAGATATGACAGATGTTGTCCTTCATCAAAATTTGGACATGGTTTTCTTATGTAACAAGGCAGGCTTGCATTGGCTGCCGATCAGTTTCCGGTCACAATTTAAAGTGTTGGTCATGACCTTTAAAGCCCTACATGGCTTTGGACCAGACTACCTCCGGAACTGCCTGCTACCGCACGAATCCCAGCGACCGATAAGGTCCCACAGAGTTGGCCTTCTCCGGGTCCCGTCGACTAAACAATGTCGTTTGGCGGGCCCCAGGGGAAGAGCCTTCTCTGTGGCGGCCCCGGCCCTCTGGAACCAACTTCCCCCCGGAGATTAGAATTGCCCCCACCCTCCCTGTCTTTCGTAAACTACTCAAGACTCATTTATACCGCCAGGCATGGGGGAGTTGAGATATTCCTTCCCCCTAGGCCATTACAAGTTATGCATGGTATGTTTGTGTGTATGTTTGGTTTTTATAAATAAGGGTTTTTAGCTGTTTTATTATTGGATTGTCACATGCTGTTTTTATCATTGTTGTTAGCCGCCCCGAGTCTACGGAGAGGGGTGGCATACAAATCCAATAAATTATTATTATTATTAATTATTATTATTTATCTACAGAAGTGATGCCCTGTAGGTTGGTGGGAAATACTGTAAAAAACAGAGTTGGTACCAGTGATACAGCAAACTCAGTTAAAATGTTGACATCATTTGGAGTATGGGGGGGGGGGAGAGAACACTGGTGTCTTTCTTCAGGTGTGACAAATGTCTTTTCAAATATTTAGTTGTAAGCTGTCTGTTTCTTAAAAGTATTTATTTTGTGAATTTTAAAGAAGGTGAGAGGTATCACCTGGAGCTTTAATTTTGAAGCTGATCTTGCAACATGTCCATGGAGATTCTCAATCATCCAGGTCATGGTTGCCCCAAAGGTCTCAAAAGGCACGTAGACTTTGTTTTTCCATGAAGATGTTTTGCTTCTCATTCAAGAAGCTTCCTCAATTGTAAATGTTAAATTTGAAAATCGATAAAACCCTGGAGTGTTTTCTTTTAGGCATCCTAAGACAAAACCTTCCCAAAAATCAAGTTCATTTAATCATTCATAGAACCACAGCAGCCAGATTAATTTTCGCACAATGGTGGAAAAACAAAGATATACCCCAAGATGACTTAATAATAGGGAAAATTAAATATTGTGCAGAGATGACCAAGTTAACTATGGCAGCTAGAAATGATACTGAGTCCTCATTTAACAACTGTTGGGACCCTTTCTACTGTTGGCTAAAAATAAAAGAACAACTCGCTTAACAAATGATAAGAACTGTATATATTTAAACAGATACAAATCTGGTATAAAACTTTTCCTTCTTTTTCAATAGATGCAAGAGACATCGATATATACCCTAAAAGTGGAATGACTTTTTAAAAGCCTCTTTACCTTGATTTATTCAACGCTTGCTTTTACTTATCTATAATTCTAAAAATTAGATGTAAGGAAATGAGCTTCTGAAAATAAAACTAGTTCATATTCTTAACACAGTTCTACCGTACACCCGCCCATTCCTTCCTTCCCTTCATTCTTCTCCTTTTTCTTTCTTTCCTTTTGTAGGTCTGTATGTTCATTGACTGTTTTGTCTTTATGTCTTGGTTTACTGTCAAAGCATATGATTATTGCTTATGTAATTTGCCATGTTTTAATTGTTAATCGTAATTATTTGTTTTTTATGTATTTATTGTATATTTGTAAATAAAATTCTTTTTTAAATTAAATTTTTTTTTAAAAAAAAAAGAAGCTTCCTCAATCTTCAGTTCTGACTGAAGAAGCTTCTTGGATCAGAAGCAAAAGGTCTTCATGGAAAAACAAAGTCCACTTGCCTTTTGGAAAAGCACCTTTGGGATGATCTCGTAAGAGTTTCTTAAAATTTGGACAGTTTCCAAGAAGAAGGAGAACATTTCTATGTGAATTGTTTTGAAAAGGCTTCCCGGATTCAAGAACTAGAATCATGGGGAGATGTGATGGATCGTTTTAGCCAGCTTCAGTATCTACAAGAGACTGGCATGTTGGGATTGCCCAAGCACTAGAGGCTCTGCCCAAATGATAAAATTATGCCGAAAATCAGGAAAGCAAATGCTACCCTTTGTGGGTGTGAGGATGCCTTGAAGGGAGCTATCCTAATCAGATCCTGGGATACTTCCAAACAAGAGTCATTAAATGTCCTCCCTCAGAATCTGATGGAACCAAGATCAGCTTTCATTTATCTGGACCGGGACTCACTGCTCACAGTCACTCATGCCCTCATCACCTCGAGGTTCGACTACTGTAATGCTCTCTACATGGGGCTACCTTTGAAAAGTGTTCGGAAACTTCCGATCGTGCAGAATGCAGCTGCGAGAGCAATCATGGGCCTCCCAAGGTATGCCCATGTTATACCAACACTCCGCAGTCTGCATTGGTTGCCGATCAATTTCCAGTCACAATTCAAAGTGTTGGTTATGACCTATAAAGCCCTTCATGGCATCGGACCAGAATATCTCCGGGACTGCCTTCTGCCGCACGAATCCCAGCGACCGGTTAGGTCCCACAGAGTTGGCCATCTCCGGGTCCCGTCGACTAAGCAATGACGTTTGGCGGGACCCAGGAGAAGAGCCTTCTCTGTGGTGGCCCCGACCCTTTGGAACCAGCTCCCCCCAGATATCAGAGTTGCCCCCACCCTCCTTGCCTTTCGCAAGCTCCTTAAAACCCACCTCTGTCATCAGGCATGGGGGAATTGAAATTTCCCTTCCCCCTAGGCTTATAGAATTTATACATGCTATGCTTATATGTATGAGTGGTTCTTTAAATTGGGGTTTTTTAGATTGTCTTTTAATATTAGATTTGTTTACATTGTCTTTTTATATTGTTGTTAGCCGCCCCGAGTCTTTGGAGAGGGGCGGCATACAAATCTAATAAATAGATAGATAGATAGATAGATAGATAGATAGATAGATAGATAGATAGATAGATAGATAGATAAATAAATTTGCTTTTTCATTGCTATGTATCTTTCTTTTCATTACTGGGCGAGAAGAAGGGATCTTTGGAAATCCTGTTTGAAAATATTCCCAACATTCTGCGAGTTGGTTATCTCAGACAACAAATCCAAAACCCTATTACAGAAGGATAAAAGATTGCAAGATTATTTTGTGGAATATCCCCTGAGCCTTAATATTAATTTCGTTTAGTCTTTGCAAAGTAATCTTTCATATCTTCTTCATGTGAGTTGACAGGAAAACCCTGTTTGACATTCCAACCTAACAGGTACCAAGAAAAATGACATAAACAGTTCTGGTCCTGTAAGACAGTGTTTCCCAACCTTGGCAACTTAAAGATATTTGGACTTCAACTCCCAAAATTCCCCAGCCAGCAAATGCTGGCTGGTGAATTCTGGGAGTTGAAGTCCAGATATCTTCAAGTTGCCAAGGTTGGGAAACACTGCTGTAAGATACAGAGAAGTAAAAGAAAATGTCCAATTAAAGGCACAGGTTGCTGAGAGGAAGAAACAGCATCCCATTTCTAGCATCGGGTTTCTCCAAAGCAAAACCCCAAAATTGCCCGGCAGTTTTCTAATTGCAGAACCTTATTGAAAAGCGGTCTGCTTTGCCTTCCTGACTGTACACAAACCCAAAACACACACATACCCTGCTGTTGACACCCACACAGCATAGAGTGCCATCTTTTATTGATGTTCTGCTTGGCTTCGTTGAAAGGAAAACATGTTTGTAGTAACATAGGCAGATGGCTGTGGGGTTTTTTCCCTTCTGCTTTTGGTTGGCATGATGGATCAGATCTCAAAACTCCCCCACCTTCATATTTAGGGAGATTCCTCTTGCAAAGCTTCTTGCCAAACCATTTGTGACAGTGGGCGGCAGACTTCACTGTTCGTTTTCACAGTTATGCTTCATTGGCCTACTCTGTAGAGGATCACCCACAAAGGATTTGTTGGGAACATCTCCCTACGTTTGGAAAATACTCAGAGGATTAATTTATACTGTGGTGACAGGACCATATATTTCAGTGATGGCGAACCTTTTTTCCCTCAGGTGCCGAAAGCGCGTGTGGACACACTATGGCGTCTAAGCAAGTGCCCACACCCCTAATTCAATGCCTGGGGAGGGTGAAAATTGCCTCCCCTGCCCTCCCCAGAGGCCTTGTGTAGGCCAGAAACAGCCCGCTTCCCGATGGGCCCGGTAGGCCCCATTTTTCATCCTCCCCAGATTCCAGAGGCTTCCTTGAAACCTGGGGAGGGCAAAAACACTCTTCCCCATCTCCCTGGAGGCCCCCAGGAAGCAAAAAATGCCCTCCCAGAGCCTTCATGCGAGCTGAAAATCATCTGGCTGCTGCACCCATGCCATAGGTTCGCCATCACTGATGTATATCAATACCAAAGTGAAGCTGCAATACTAGGTGAAAAAGGAGATATTCTTGGTGAAATCATGAAAAATGCAATAGACTTGTGCTTTGGAAATGGCTTTCTCCATGCTTTTCTTCCCTTTTCTCTTGTTTGGTTTCCAAGTTTACAACTGTAGGATTTCCTAACCAGATCCCAGTTTGCTTAGTTTTGCAGGATCAGCTATGGTTGTCTAGGGCAGTGTTTCTCAACCTTGGCCACTTGAAGGTATCTGGACTTCAACTCCCAGAATTCCCCAGCCAGCATTTGCTGGGTGGGGAATTCTGGGAATTGAAGTCCAAATATCTTCAAGTGGCCAAGGTTGGGAAACACTGGTCTAGGGATTCCTCAAGAACTGGGCAGAGAAATCCATCATGCATGCATTGAATCTCTTTCAAAACAACTCTTGAAATGCATTTTTAAACATACATTTGAATACGGAATAATTCATAGGCAAGTTTTCAAAGTAAATGCAGAGAATTGGGCTGTTAATTTTTATGTTTATGATTATGGAAACTATAATTTGGTGTGCCTCGGGGGTTTTTTAGAAACCAGATCTCCCATCAGAGATTTCAAACCCATCTGGAGATCCTGGAGCAGTCAGAGAATTATAGGACTTTCTTTCCTTCTCCTTCACTTCCAACATCCAACATCCATATTCTATAGTTTATTTAATTTATTAGGTTTATATAGCTGTATGCTACAGTGGAAAAAGAGGGACCCAAAGTCCATTGAATTGGGGATAGACATGAAGCAACTCAGCCTGCTACACATACACTCTTCTCACTTTTTCAGAAATTTTGTAGGACAGACAAGTTCAACGCTACCGTTATCATCCTATCATTTTAATAGTTTGAATTCAAGATGGATGGGACCATTGGGGGCTTAATTTGGGGTAAAATCAGAGTCTGAAGCAGAAAATTAAAGCTGAGGAGGAAGGTTCTGAAACCTGATCTTCATTTCTTAGTGATGCTCACTGAAAAATGAAATGTTGGAAGCACTACACACAAGCCTTTGGTCTCAAAGCTGATATATTTCTGTATATGTGGGTGGCTTGAAATCTTGAAAGGTCTTGATCTCTCTGTCTGTCTCTGTGTCTCTCTCTCTCTCTCTCTGTGTGTCTCTCTTTCTTTCTCTCTCTTTCTCTCTCACACACACTCTGTCTCTCTCTGTGTGTCTCTCTCCTCTTCTAGAGAGATCCTCCAGCTTCCATTGTGGAATCTTGCCATTCTGCTGCTAGTTAAAAGTGGATGGTAAGCCACATTAAGCCCTCACACTATCCTAGTTCTCCCAAGCAATTATACCAGGGTCAGCCCCAGCATGGCAAGGACACAAAGAGACTTCAGGGTGGCCGGTTTTCTATGCTGACTTGGAAGAAAGAACGGAGAAGGATAATCAGGTGCTATTTTGAAGAGGCATCGTCCTGTTTTTTACCTAAATACAAATGATTACAAAGGGAGAACTCTCTGGCTGGAAAAGATGGTTGACTCTGCTTCTTCCCCATGAAGGACACAACAGAAGAGGCAGCTGGACGATGGGTCTCCAGATCCCTGCAGTTGGCTCCTTTCATCCTCTTTCATCGTAGTTCTGTTTGGGCTCAGCTAAATACTGGGTGTCTATATGTGAAATAGGGGAAGCAGGTAGATTTATACAGAACTGGAATTTTTTCATATTCAATTGAAAATGACCACAAGATGGGACTATTTTTAGACATAGAAAATGCTGGATTTTGAACCAAATCTTGCTTTAAAAAAACAAACAAAGCTCCATTGTTGCTAGCCGTTTAGGGGTGTTTAGGGGTGAGACATTCCCTCTGTCTCCCCATCCCCAGTCCCTGCAGAGAAGGCAGAAAGCCATTTTACTCATTAGCTTTCTAAAAGGTAAAGGTTCCCTTTCCACATATGTTTAAGTCATCCGTGACTCTAGGGGGCAGTGCCCATCTCTGTTTCTAAGATGAAGAGCCAGCGCTATCCAAAGACATCTCCATGGTCAGCATGACTAAATGCTGAAGGTGCACAGAACCCTCTTACCTTAGTCTCTATTTTTCTACTTGCATTTTTATATGCTTTCAAACTGCTAGGTTGGCAGAAGCTGGTGCAAGTAACAGGAGCTCCCTCCTTTATGCGCCTCTAGGGATTTCAACCGCCGAACTGCCAACTTTTCTGATCGACAAACTCAGTGTCTTAGCCACGCGTCCCCTTCATTAGCTTTCTAAGGACACTAAATAGTGTCACCAGGTCATCCATGCAGCCGAAGTGAGAACACTCTGCCCATAGTCGAGTGAGAATGTGAGGAGATTGGGGGATGGGTGGAGGATGTCACTTGCTAGCCATCAAATGTAAGCAGCAGCAGCAGAACAAGCATGAGGAAAAAGATTTGATGACCTCTCTTCCCCTCAATCTCCCTCTATCAGGCTGCTTTCAGACAAGCATTACAACTTGGGTGGACAGCTAAGTGACAGGCTTGTCCCTTCTCAGCCTTTTTGTTGTTGTTTTTTTTAAAAAAAACCTTGTTCATTCTAATGTCTTTCAATGCACGGTCAGGATGACCTAGAATATTGCCATTCTCCAAAGAATTTGTTATTTCATGGCAATTTTGTGGGGTTTTATGTTACACTTTAACGCTGGCATAGGACCAAAATAAAGATTGATTTTACCTGTCACCCTCTTTAATTTTGTTGGTATTGTGGGAAGGCAGCTTCAAATGTAGTAGCACTCATCAATCTTTCGTCTTGTGCTTTCCTTCATTTATTCCCCCAAAGGCATAGAAATATTTCTATATGCCTATCTACCACTTCTGTATACATCTCTTTATACAGGAATTTATATTGACCCAGTGTCCTCTGAGGAGAAATACGATAAATATTTAGATTATAATAAGCCAAAAATGATTTGATTAACAAGGAAGAAATATGAGTAACTGACAACGTATAATTAGGCATAGAATAAATTTCAGAGAGAATGAATGATTAAAAAAATAAGGAAATATGAAGACTTTCAAAGAAGGATCCAATGAATGTGGAAAAAAGGAAGGACGTGAGGCCAATAATGGCTGATACGTTAGACTTCATACCAAAAATCTGAAAAGCATTTTGATACAACAGAATTGGACAGAATCTCCTACATACTAATGACCAAAAAAAAAAAAATGCACATATACATTACAATGATATCTTGAGGTGTCTTAGACGCTTGCCAAAACTCAGTCAGCACCATCTGGTAGACCACGTAAATAACTTCATTAATAGTAATAATAGCAGCGAGCTTCTAGGGACTCTGTATGATAAACCAATGCCCCTCAAAAATAGAGAGACACATTGCAGTTAAAAATGGCATTCAAATGTAGGTTTTGGGCTGTTGGAATCCTTCCAGAATAAGCAGAGATTGCAAGATTACCCATACATACTCTAGACAGCTATTTATGAGCACACAGCAAGAACATTGGCTGCCGATCGGTTTCTGATTACAATTCAAAGTGTTGGCCATGACCTTTAAAGCCCTACATGGCATTGGACCAGATTACCTCCGGAACTGCCTGCTACCACACGAATCCCAGCGACCGATAAGGTCCCACAGAGTTGGCCTTCTCTGGGTCCCGTCGACTAAACAATGTCATTTGGTGGGCCCCAGGGGAAGAGCCTTCTCTGTGGCAGCCCCGGCCCTCTGGAACCAACTCCCCCCGGAGATTAGAATTGCCCCCACCCTCCTTGTCTTTCGTAAACTACTCAAGACTCACTTATGCCACCAGGCATGGGGGAGTTGAGACACCTTTCCCCCAGGCTTTTTTATACTTTGTTTTATGTTTGGTATGAATGTGCTGTTTGGTTTTTTTAAATAATGATAGGGTTTTATATGTTTTTTAATATTAGATTTGTTCCACTGCTATATTGTTTTTATTACTGTTGTGAGCCGCCCTGAGTCTTCGGAGAGGGGCAGAATACAAATCTAATTAATAATAATAATAATAATAATAATAATAATAATAATAATAATAATAACAACTGCATTTTTGCAGCCGGTTTATAATCAGTTGAGAGTTGTGGGATTAGATCATGCCTATAGTCATGCTTATAAGTCACTACTGTCACTTATACAGACTGTAAGTTTGACTACAGCTCATTCATCAGAAATTTCCTGATATTTATTGTTCCCCTGCATTATTGCAGCTTAGACCTGGTGGTCCCATTTGGAATTCCAAGTATAGAAATACTCCTGCTCCTTTAGAATCCTCATGAAGACTATCAGCTTGTGGCCAAGTTTAGATAGGGAGAGGGAAATGGTGAAAAATTCTCAGAGTTAAGAACCTCAAAGGAATGTTTCCCAACCTTGGTAACTTAGATAGGTAGACTTCATCTTCTCTATCTGGCTAGGTAATTTTGGGAGTTGTAAAGATGGGGAACACCACCATAGAATATGACTTCTCTTTGCCAACTACATAGTTTTGGCGATTGCTCTAATATGTATGTGATATTATTATTATTATTATTATTATTATTATTATTATTATTATTATTATTATTATGTCAATACCACCCAGCAAACAAGATCACTATGCTGGATTTCATATTTCATCACCAGTTGGGTGCTTCCCAAGCACCTAGGACTGTGTGATGTAGCGGCGAATTATGTTTGCCGATCCCTGTAAAGCGGCTTTTTGCAATTGACTGAGATTTTGTCAATTCCGATGGTTTTCAAATGTCCGCTGAGATCCTTCGGCACTGCGCCCAGCGTGCCAAGTACCATTGGGACCACTTTCACTGGTTTATGCCAGAGTCGTTGCAGCTCGATTTTTAGATCTTCGTATTTCACTAATTTCTCTAGCTGCTTCTCCTCAATTCTGCTGTCTCCTGGGATTGCGAGGTCGATGATCCATACTTTCTTTTTCTTCACAATCAGGATGTCTGGTGTGTTTTTTTTCAGAATTCGGTCAGTCGGAAGTCCCACAGTAGTTTTGTTTGCTCATTTTTGACCAATTTTTTGGGGCCACCAGTTCATTGCTACTGGTAGATGGTAGTTCTGGCACAGGTTCTAGTGAATCATCTGTGCCATAGCATCGTGTCTATGCTTGTAGTCAGTCTGTGCAATCTTTTTGATTGTGATTGATTGTTTCATCTGTTTCTTTACAGAGTCTACACTTTGGGTCGTCTGTTGATTTTTCAATTCTGGCTTTGATAGCATTCATTCTTGTGCAGCCAATATTAGTCCTTCTGTCTCCTTTTTGAGCGTTCCACTTGTAAGCCATGACCAGGTCTTTTTTTATTTTTTCATTATTATTATTATTATTATTATTATTATTATTATTATTATTATTATTCTATGTAGCCCTTCTCTGCTGCAGATTCAGGTCGGCTCACAACAAAATAAATATAATAATACAATATATAAGAAATCTAAATTTAAAATTAAATCTAATTTTAAATATTTTAAAAATTATATACAGTATCTTTAAATATCATTATATATCTTTTAGGAACATTCCTCTGGAATGATTTGCATCATTTATAAACAGCTAATCAGTCTGGAAATAGATCTTGCAATTAAAGAATATAAGAATCACTAGACTTATAAACTCTTAGCCTAGCTGTTTTCTCATATTTGTACCAATTATTGATTTGCATGTTATCTTTATATCAACCAACCAACAGAGGTTATACTTTTAATTGATACACCGCCTGGATTGTCACTAATATATTTTATGCATGTAAATAAATGTACAGCCTCTGCAGGATCCCTTCTTCTCAAAAGAAGAGTTCACAGTTCAGCGATGCTGTAAACTGTGTGATGTTTAGTCAGCATTCTTCAATCAAAATGTTTTAGTGGGTTAAACACAGTGCCTTTGACAAAGGAATTTTCTGAAATGCTTTTACTGTACACAATAAAGATGTTTCTTTCTGGCACTTGGAGGCCTCCTCTCCTCTTTACCCCACCTGTCTTTTGTTTTTTTTCATACCCTGCCCTCTTTTTTTCTTACCAGTTTGCTATTCAGCAAGCTTTTTTATGGAACAGCTAGAGGTGGGCCCTTGCATGCACACCAGGGGTGAAATTCAACAGGTTCTGACAGGTTCTGGAGAACTTGTAGCAGACGTTTTGAGTAGTTTGGAGAACCAGCAAATACTGCCTCTGGCTGGCTCCAGAGTGGGGAGGGAATGGGGATTTTGTAATATCCTTCTCCCAGGAGTGGGGTAGGAATGAGGATTTTTCAGTATCTTTCGCTTGCCACACCCACCAAGTCATACCCACAGAACCGCTAGGGAAAAAAATTGAATTTCACCCTTGATGCACACTTAAAGTCACATTGTCAACATCAGCATCATGACGGCAGTAAATGTCTGCCTGCATATTTTGTTCAGCTGATGTTGATTCTTTGGTATTTTCATCCTTTCCGCCACTTTGCTTCAGTTTTAAATATTTATGCATCAATATTTCTTACAGTTTGTTGGACACAGTAATCTGGGACTGATATTTATTTTTTTTAAAACTTCAGTTACAAACTTGGGTGAGAGGCAGTCCAAATTCTGACTCCAGAAAAATTAAATTCTATTGTTGAATAAATTAAATGGAAATACATCTACCCTACCCTGCATAACTAATTTATTTTATTTTTTCTGATCATCTAAGAGAAAGAGATCTGGACAGGCGTTAAGGACTAGTTCCTTATTTTAAAGTATACTCCTTACACCAGTGACTTTCAACCTTTTTTGAGCCGCGGCACATTTTTTACATTTATGAAACCCTGGGGCACATTGAGCGGGGGGGGCCCCTAAAAAAAGTTTGGACAAAAAAATTCTCTCTCTCTTCCTCCCTTTCGCATTATTTCTCTCCCTCCCTCTCTCTCCATCCCTCTTTCTTTCTTTCTCTCTCCATCCCTCTTTCTTTCTCTTCCTTCCTTCCTCTCCTTTTTGCTCTCTCTCTCCCTCCCTACCTCCCTCTATGTCTTTCTCTCTCTCTCCTTCCCTCCCTCTGTTTCTCTCTCTCTCTCTCTTGCTTTCTTTCTCTCTCTTTCTCTCTCTCTTGCTTTCTCTCTCTCTCTTCTCTTTCTCTCTTACTTTCTTTCTCTCTCTCTCTCTTGCTTTCTTTCTCTCTCTCTTGTTCTCTTTCTCTCTTGCTTGCTTTCTCTCTCTCTCTCTCTCTTTCTTTCTTTCTCTCTCTGAGCTTCGCGGCACACCTGACCATGTCTCGCGGCACACTAGTGTCCCCCGGCACACTGGTTGAAAAACACTGCCTTACACTATCAAGTATACAATGGCAGGCTCGTAATTGGCTTTTTAAGGACCTTTTTAAAGTTATTTCTCTCCATTCTTCAGCTTAACATCTTTGTCAATTTCATTTCTTTATCAACCTAATTTCTCCAATTTGCTGTGGGGAATGGGAAAAAGGGCCTTCCCGTTTCACCACCTTCTGTAGTATTTTCCTTGGAAGCTGGATAACCACCAATTACCAAAAAATAGTTACTTAGGCAAACAAAGAGAGAAAGAATACCCCTTTCCAGTAGTTGTTTGGAAACACCATCCACAGCTACTGCACATTATACTGAATTCTCCCCCAGTTCCATAGACAAAATTAGGGGCATACCATATGCTATAGGACAGTGATTTTCAACCTTTTTTGAGCCGCGGCACAGTTTTTACATTTACAAAATCCTGGAGCACACCACCAACCAAAATGACAATCTAACACAGTACATATTATCCCCCCATTGTGTGAGGGCTGGGTTTTTTCTCTCTCCTATTCTTTCCAAAAACAGGTGAGGGCAAGGGGTTTTTCCTCTCTTATTCTTTGGGTGCTTTTTATCATATGCTTTAAATCAAGAGTCACTTCTCTCTCTCTTTTGTTTCTCTCTCTTCCCTCTCACTCTGCCTCAATCATTTTCTCATTTTTTCTCCCCTTTTTTCTCTCATTTCTCTCTCCCTTCCTTTCCTTCTCTATCTCTCTCTCTTGCTTTCTCTCTTTCTTGCTTTCTCTCTCTCTCTCTCTTTCTCTTTCTCTCTCTCTCTTTCTCGCTTGCTTTCTTTCTCTCTCGCTCCCCCCTTTTTTCTCTCTGTCTCTCTCTCTCTTTCTCTCTCTCTTTCTCTCTCTCTTTCTCTTGCTTTCTTTCTCTCTCTCTTGCTTTTTTTCTCTTTCTCTCTCCCCTCTCGCGGCACACCTGACCATGTTCCGCGGCACACTAGTGTGCCACGGCACACTGGTTGAAAAACACTGCTATAGGAAATAGGCTTCTTTGCTGGCATAAAATGTTGTGGTAGACATCTATGTCTAGCCTGCTTTTTTCTTGATGGAAAAAATGTCATCTTCATAGATTATAGACATGGGTTTCAATTCTTTTTTAATTTGGGAGTTTTGTTTGAAGAAAGACTGCATTTGTGGAGCAGCAACCATTGAAAGCACATGGACATACCTTTTTTTAAAAGTGCAAATTGTACCATTTCTTCGATATTATTATAGCTCTTGTCCCGTGGCAAGTTATCCCATGGTGAGTTGGTCTTGGCAAGTTGCCCAGTGGTGAGTTGGCGGCAATGAGTTGCCTGTGGCAACTTAGTTGTGGTGAAATGTCCTAGACAAAATATCGGGGCACATAGGAGAAACTATTTTTTTAAAATATATATCAGTATCATTATATGAACAGTGAGGCATCTGAGTATCATTCATTTAAATACAAATAATAATAGTAATATTAATAATATTTGTTACATTAATCATACTTATGTAATTGTGGTGGTATTATACATATTTGTATTAGAGTGTGTTCCTTCATTGTTTGGTTGTTCATTCTAATAACAATCACAATATTATTTAAACATACATAGTGATATCATCTTTCAAGATCTAATCCTTACATCTAGCTGTTACTTTTAGTATATTATATAAAAATATGTATAATGATATTCCCCCTTGATTTTGTTTTTGGCTCTTGGTAAAGGCAATCTTATATTAAATAGCATTCCCTTTCTAATCATCATATTTTGTCCATTTTAGTACAGTAATACCTCATGATACGAACTTAATTGGTGCAAGGAGGAGGTTCGTAAGACGAAAGGTTCGTAAGATGAAACATTGTTTCCCATAGGAAACAATGTAAAGTCAATTAATCCGTGCAACCAAAAAACCCCCCGCAAAAAAACGGCTTTCGGCGACTGCTGGGAAGCTGCGCGGCTGTTTTAAAAGGTGACAGCCGGCCTGGGGGGCTTCCCAGCACCCCCCGAACCCGGGTTCAGGGTTCGGGGGGGTGCTGGCAAGCCTCCCAGGCCGGCTGCGACCTTTTAAAACAGCCGCGCCGCTTCCCAGCTGTCTCCTGAAGCCGAACGCTAAAGCCGAACTTCCGCGTTCGGCTTTGGGAGACAGCTGGGAAGCGGCGCGGCTGTTTTAAAAGGTGACAGCCAGGCTGGGGGGCTTCCCAGCAACCTCCCGAACCGAACCCGGGGTTCAGAAAATTTTTGCCTCTTCTTACGAACTTTGTTCGAGTTACGAACCGGTGTTCGGGAGGCTTCTGGGAAGCCCCACCGCCCGGCTGTCACCTTTTAAAACAGCCGTGCGGCTTCCCAGCAGTCTCCAAACGCCGGTTCGTAACTCAAAAAAAGTTCGTAAGAAGAGGCAAAATTTTTCTGAACCCCGGGTTCGTATCACAAGTTGTTCGTAAGACGAGGGGTTCGTATCTTGAGGTACCACTGTATTTCAATTTTTATTCGTTTTTTGACTTGCCTGGCAAACTCCTCCCTTGGGTCTTTGTCTACATCTTTTCTATTTAACCGAAATATTTCTTCCATCTCTACTATATTTTGCTGTCATACTTCTGGAAGATCTGCCCAAGCCACTATCTTCTCTTAAAAATTATATTTCTTTTTATCCAATCCCATTTTTTGATCTCTTAATATGTATTGTCCATTATTTGATTCATAAGTCTTTATTGTCTTCTCCTTCTTCTCTTGCTTTATTTGTTGATTTATCTGTTTTGTCTTTTCCTCTGGTCTTTCTATTATCTCTTCTATTTCTTGTGTTTTATTATCTTTGTTCATTGTCCCTTGTTGAACATTTTTTTATTTCCCCACAATTTCATGCATTAAGTCTTTTATCTCCCTGTGGTTTTTTATCAAGATATTATTTATTTGTTTGTTTGTTTGTTTGTTTGTTTGTTGGATTTATTTATTAATTGGATTTATATGCCATTATATTATAAGTACTTTGGAGCATCAACACCATTTCTTTTAAAATCTATTCATCTCCCACTGATGCAACAGCTTGTCTTATTTTGATAGGTCCAAATATTGCTCAATAGTCTGTCAGCTAGGTTCTACGTAAAAAAAGAGTCACTTCTCCCACTCACTGTACATTTACAGTACATTCTTTGTTTCTGCCCCAGCTTCATGACAGCCATAATGGCTGCTTCTCCTCTTTGTCGTTGGATGACAGGGAATCCCTAGGTCCAGCTGGAGAGCCACCACACTCTGCCTTCTGCAGGGTGCCCCTCCTTTCTTCATCACTCCTACAGGATGATTTTAGCCCCTTCAGCCCTCCAATGAGGAGGATTTGACCCGGGTTTGCAGAGCTCCACCTCTCATATCCAATCTTGCTGTGATATCAAACCGGAGGTCCTTTTTTTTTGCAGGGAACAAACCTGTATATTGCTAGTAAGACTGCACTCTTTATATCAAAGAGTTTCCAAGAGGATGGAATAGTTAGATTAGTTTGGGCTTTACTGTAGAGATCTCATTATGAAATGTGTCAGAGTTCCACGTAACACCCCTAATGAAAGAAAAATCCAAGGCTTGAATTTCCTCAAAGTTCCATTTTATTAGAGATGTCATATTGGCACATCTGGGAAAACCCAAATCTGAAAGCTACCGGTTTTTCACACCCAAAAGAAAGTTCAATCCCTGCCTCAGCACCCACATGTCCATCACATTTTTCAATCGATGCACCATCCCAACTGGAGATGCCTCTCAGGAACACCCATGCAGGTGCAGGGCAGAGTTACCTTGACTCTCGGAGAAAGGAATGTTATTTTGACACTATCTCCTTGCTCACACAATCCCCCCCTTCCAGTTTACCATAGCATTAAATGTGGCAGGCCTGAAGATCCAATACGCAAGATGGTTTTCAGGCCTGGCAAACATGTCCTATTGTTTTCTTTATATCTACTTGTATATTTGAATTAGTTTAATATTTTTGATATGGCCAAATGACTAAACAAAGTTCTGTTCTATTATTCTAGTCAATAGACAGCTTTCTCTAAAGCTCAGAGTTAGCTTATATAGTGCTGAGGGTTTGGTGATGCAGATTTCAGGCAATTTTGATTTCTGGGATCAAAGCAGGTACCCACAAAACCAGAATCATGCAGCTGGTTTTGAGTAATTTCTTCATGGAGCCTCATGAGTCACACATTAACATGATAAGATCTATGCTCAGAAACCCAGAAATGATTAAATTGACAATGGCATCAGCATATAAAGAAAATATGTATTAAATGTTTTATAGATGACACCGGACAGACTAGCAAAGATATTTAAGGACAAATCGATGAAATGTTGGAAATGCCACCAAATACCAAAAAATACCATTTTTAAGAGAAGATTGAACTGCCACTTGACTGGTGTACTATAGGGTTCCTGCTTGGGCGGGGGGTTGAACTCGATGGCCGTCATGGTCCCTTTCAACTATAACAATAAATAAGTAAGTAAGTAAGTAAGTAAGTAAGTAAGTAAGTAAGTAAGTAAGTAAGTAAGTAAGTAAATAATGAATGAATGAATGAATGAATGAATGAATGAATGTCAGGCTGAAGCCATTTTAGTTGGGGTCTTTGGCCTGCCACACTTTATACTATTTTAAAACGTATTCTTAGCTGTGGGAATTTGGGAGGGGTCAGTTCATGAGGGACGTCTGCATGTAGCCATAACAAATTCCTTCTAGATAGTCAAGGTCATCCTTTGCCTTCGCACTTCTGCACCTGCAATGAAGGAGATGGGAGTTGCTGTCAAGTTGGCAGAAGATTGGTCAACGTGGTGGACTTGGGGGTGTGGGGACAAGGGCTTGAACTTTCAACTGGGTGAAGAAACCTCTGGGATTTCAGATTTGGGTTTCTCCCAGATGTGCCAACATGGCTCTGCTAATAAATTGGAACTGTGAAGAATACTTTGTCTCGGACTCTGATTTGATTCTCGATGCTACCATATGCTAATATAAGGCAGCCTTATATTAGCATAAAAATATACTTACGATGATTATATATATAGAAGTATTAACATAGAAGAGAATTAAGGTTATGAACATTATGAATTATTGAAATTTTATGAAAGGAATTTGCTCGGATGCTACCCACAAGATATGTATGAATGAATATATTCTGTGCGGGGAAAGAAGGAAGAAGAGGGAAGAGAAGAAAGGAGAGAAGAGAAGGAAGAAATGAGGTTGGGAGGTGAGAAGGAAGAGGGAGGAGGAAGAGGAGAGGAGAAGAGAAAGGAGAGGAGAGGTTGAGAAAGAGGAGAAAGTCAGAGGAAGGAAGAAGAAGGAAGTAGGAAGAGAGGGAGAGAAGGAGTAAGAAAGTAGAGGAGAGGAAAGAAAAGTAGGTGAGAGAGAGTGGAGTGATGATCTGGTAATAGGGGAAACAGAAGAGCAAATTGATAATGATATATATAAGATTATTTGATTATTTGATTATAATGTAAAAATGTAGGTTAATGCCTGATAAGACCTTATGGCATATGTATTGATTTATATACGAAAAGTTTAAAAAGTAAAAAAAATGCAAAAAAAGAATGAAAAGAAAAGAAACCCAGATACAACATGTCTGGAAGCCTGAAGGTGCCATTCTCATGTTTATTCTTCTCCCAGTAGGTTAGCATTTTTGCACTTGTATAGTTACTTCTTTCCTGCGGGATTTGCTCACTGATGTATGTACCTTTTCTTAATACTTGTTAAAATTCTCACTTTTGCTTTTTGGCTTACATACATAGTAACTAAGGCAGTGGTTAACGGTGGAGGTGGTTGATCCTGGAGCTCGATCACATGCAGTTTGTATTCAGAAATAGAATGCCAACCCCTACTGGCTCATAAAGCCCAATCAGATCAATTGCTGTCTTTCGAATGAAATGCCACTGAAGTTTTTGTGAAAGTAAATGGACTCATATCTTCTGTGCCCCGAAAGAAGAGAAGTAGCAAATCCATTTGCTTTCTCCTGCTGGGTATTTCTATATTCATGGACCGAAAATGTTCACTGCTATTCAGACACACTGGCCTTTCTGTGCCAATTTCTGCCTTTCCCCACCGTGATCATAGGGCCTAGGAAGACATTTAAATCCTACGTGTTTTGTTAAATTAACATGGTGCACTTAAAAAACTTCAGTGACTTCAAAATCTGTTTGCATTTTATCCAGTTAAAGGCCACGAACGTCAGTTTGGTAATTTAAACAAGTGTTTTTAATATAAACTATCCAAATGGTGAAAAGAAATTGTGTGTTTATGAACAATGGACAAATCCACCCCTAATTGATCATAATGCTGAATTCAACATGGCTTTCTCAACTGCAGATCTGAAATTTTGAGGACCTGTGATGCAGTTTGCAGGGCTCAGTTTAGAAACATAGAAGACTGATGGCAGAAAAAGACCTCATGATCCATCTAGTCTGCCCTTATACTATTTTCTGTATTTTATCTTTGAAATGTTTATCGCTGTACGGAATTTATTCCATCACGGCGCAGCTGATAACAACTCCGTACCCAACCCCAAACCCAGATCTCTTGCTCTTTGCACCTCCCCTGCATTCCAACCCCACCCACCCCTAATTGGAGGGCAACCTGCTTACGCTTCTCCTTGTCTCTCTTTGCCTAGGCAGCCTGAGCCGGGCAGGCCCAATTCCTGCAATCCTGCGCCCGCCGCCGGCCATGATGCAGCCGCCCCTGGATCTCAAGCCCTTCCTCTCGTTCCCCATGGAGGCGCAGCCAGCCGTGGGTCTCTTTCCAGGTTTCAACACGGTAAGGCCGTGGCTGCTTCCGTCCCAGGAGGTGCAGGCTCGGGTAGGACTGTTTGTATAACTCCTCCTACTCCTTCTCTTCCTCTGTCCCCACCCAGGTGCTCTGGATACCTGGCCCCCTGGGAAGGCCAGGTGAGGCACCCCGAGGCTGTCGTTTGGGGATGGGTTGGTGTTCAAAGGGGTTCCCTTAGTCCTCCATCATCTCTGCTCTTGAGTGTGGTTCCTGGTTCATTTGCCTTTCTTAAGCCGGTGCCTCTGTCTTTACTTGCAAGGAATCGCAGGGATTACCGTCTGCTTCCTACCCATCTGGACATAGCCTCGTTGGGATGCTTCATTGCATGTTCCTGACAGCTGGCTCAAGGAGGCTTCACCCATTTTACCAGGATAGCAATTCTTTTCTGAAAGTATTGTTGCCCGCAGTCCAGCACAGATCTCTCTGCTCTTAGAGGGTTGAGATTTTTCCCATTTAGATCATTTAGATGGGCTATGAGTAAGCCTCAATGTTTGCATTGTGTCTCTCATCAATCCTTCCCTATTGGGTATGCTAGTTAAGTCTGGGCGAAATTTCTACTCGGAAATATCGGAAGGGGTTCTCCAGATTCATTCATTCATTCATTCATTCATTCATTCATTCATTCATTCATTCATTCATTCAATCAATCAATCATTCATTCATTCATTCATTCAATCATTCAATCAATCATTCGTTTGTTTGTTTGTTTGTTTGACTTCTATGCCGCCCCTCCTCGAGGACACGGGGTGGCTCACAACATATAATCAAACAATACATAACATTTCGGGTCCAATTAATTAAATATAAAATCTAAAACTAAAAATCCTAAAAAAACCAGTCATTCCCATTCAATCAGTTTCTCTCAGTCCATTCATCGGCCAGGGGGTCAGAATCTAATGGCTTCAGGCCTGGTGACATAAGTGAGTCTTGAGATTCTTGCAGAAGGCAAGGAGGGTGGGGGCAGTATGGATCTCTGGGGGGAGTTGATTCCAGAAAGCTGGGGCCCCCACAGAGAAGGCTCTTCCCCTAGGCCCCACCAACCGGCATTGTCTAGTTGACAAGACTTGGAGAAGGTCGACTCTTTGGGACCTGACCGGTCGCTGGGATTTGTGCGGCTTGCATTTAGGGTTTACTGGTGGAGAATGCAGTTTTGCTTGCCACACCTAGAATGAATGAATAGCTAGTGGATAAAAGCCAATTGATGGTGAATGTTGGACCAGCTCAAAGCAAGCTTAGCATATGCAAGTTTTGGAGATTAACTTCAGAGCTTGAGTGCCTCTGATGCCTTCAGCCCATACATGTTGACACCTACTTATCCTATAATGTGTCCATGGGTACTTCTGAATCACTACAGCTTTAGAACCAAAAAGACGTAGCCAGAATTTGCTGTCGTATAGAGATGTTTGATTGCATAAGAATATTAATTAACAAATCCATGCTCAGATCTCTGGATGGAGAAAGGACATTTGGTCAGGATTTGAGATTTGATCAGTCTAGCCAAGCAAACACTCTCCAGAAGTGTTGTATAATTTCCATCAATCTGGCCAATGCATTAATTGGGCTAAGTAAGGTGATGGAATTTGTAGTCCCACATTTGAAAGTCCCCACTTGGAGATCACTTGTTTGATTTTTTTTTTTTGGCTGTGTCGGAGTGCCCTCTGCTGGTGTTGGCCCTGTATAATTGCAAAAAACAACAACCCAATGCAAATGAACAAAGATCCTCTGGTGACTTGGAGTCTTTCCTCACTTCTGTTTAACCATGGCACAAAATGTGCCCTTAGCAGCGTCTATTTTCTGCCAGGTCCACATGATTGTTACCTGTGGCTTTCCCCCATTGACTTCACTTGTCAGAAATCAGCTGTGAAGGTTGCAAATGACAATCAAGTAGCCCCAGGATGCTGCCACCTCCGCTGAAAATACATGCTAGTTACCAAGCATCCGAATTTTGATCATGTGAGTGTAGGGACAGTAGTAAGTGTGAAGATGGGTCTTATAAGTTACTTTTCTCCATGTCATCATAACTTTTGAAAAGTCACTAAACACATAGTTGTAAGTCAAGGACTACCTGTATTTGCCATTGTCTTCCAGTTGTATGTGTATGTTTGTGTGTGTGTGTGCACTTCAACTTTTGCCTAACTTATCTTGAATTCTATGCAATCTCCCCATCCAAATGCTAAGTAGGGCTGGTCCTCCTTAGCTGTCAATTCACTACTGCATCTTGCTCAAATAATTCCTGTATCAAAACAGGAAAAGCCTCTTTCAAGGCAAGCCTGTTTTCTTTTCTTTCCATGGACACATCTTTGTTTTTTTTCTTAGCGACCATGCCAGGTGGCATCCTTCTTCTGGATGGGTTCCCAATATGGCCTAGAGCCCTGGCATTTCTGGTGGTCTCCCATCCAAGTGTGGTTTGGCACAACTTAAACTGAAGTGCTGTAACCTCTTTGAGCAATTCCCAATTTTGTACCGGGTTATTAGATGACCAGCTGGATACTATTCTCTGTGCATGTTTTATTTTAAAAAACCTTTTAAACAAAAAGATAAAAACTAACACAAGATAATATAAAATAAAGAAAAAAAATGAAAGAAATCAGAGGAAAAGCAAACAGTTCAAGATAAGAAAAAAAAGTTGATGAAAATTAGAAAAGAAAGAAAAAAGGTATAAAGAAATGCCTTTTGATATTCTTCCCAGCAACAGCAATTATAATACAATTGTATTTTAACCTCTATCTGTAAAGTTAAGTCGTGATACTCTTCTTTCTATAACATATCATGTCTTATCATCAAAAACATTTTCCCCATTTTTACGCAAAAGGTCCCTAAGAGCCTTCTAATCAGCATGTAAATATAAATAATGTCTTTTCTCTAATGAAAGAAGTCAATTTATCTATTTCAACTAAATCCATCAACTTTACCAACCTACCCTCCATAGTGGGCAGATCGTTGCTGTGATCATACATTGAAACACTTCCATGGTTTCCCCCCCCTAACTGTTTTATCTATTAATCCTAACAGGAAAAGTTTTGGCTTCAGTTGAATATTGATCTTTAAGATCTTCTGTATCTATGTATGTGTTTGAATTCAAAAAATTTAAGATGTTTTACACATTCACCAGGCATGATAAAATATCCATCTTGTCCTTTTTTCAAAGGTGCTTTTCCAAAAGGTGACTGGACTTTCTTGGTTTTATTCTTCGAAAACATTTCATTTCTTATCCAAGAAGCTTCTACAGTTCTGATCCAAGAAGCATCTTGGAAGAGAAGCAAAATGTTTACAGAGAAAAACAAACAATCAAGAAAGTCCAGTTGCATTTTGGAAAAGAAAATTTGGGACCAACTATGACCTGGATGATTGAGAATCTCTATAGACATTCATCTCTTCATGTTGTTAACATTTGCAATATATATTGCTGCAAGCAAGGAGTTCCTTGCCTAAACCCCACATTCCTCCATGGAGCAATCACACCGCCAACCCACAAACACACCACCAATTGTGGGACAAGTCCTTGTCTACCTTTCCCTTCAGCTACTCAGTTCAGACTTCAAGCACAGAGAAACAAGACCGTTCAGAGTCTCCTGGCTGGTGGTAATTATTTTTACCAGATTACTATGTGACCAGCTGGACGCTGTTCAAGAGGAGCTGGGTGAAGCTGGACTTTACGCAGTTAATCCCTTGGCCCTAATCCCTGTGTCATTTTCTCCTGCTTTCTATTGCTCACGGAATGTTAGTCGGTAATAATTTGGCCCATGGTGTTGTGTTGCTGCACCCCGCCTTCAAATGGCATAAATGCCATTTCTCTTTCTCTCTCTCCCTCTCCTTCCCTAGCTCTTTTTCTCTCTGTGTTCCTCTCCCTCTCTCCCTATCCTCCCTCCCTATCTCTTCCTCTCCCCAATCCTTCCACTCTTCCTCTCTCTCCCCCTTCTTTCTTCCTCTCCCTCCTTCCTCTTCTTCTCCCTCCCTCCCTATTTCTTCCTCTCTTTTCCTCCCTATCTTCTCTCTTCCTCTCCCTCCCTTCCTGTCTCCATCCCTCTCTCTCCTTATCTCTCCCTCTCCCTCCCTCCCTCTCTCTTCCTCTCTCCCCCTCCCTTTCTCCTCTCTTCATCTCCCTCCCTCCCTTCCTGTCTTCCTCCCTCTCTCCCTCCCTATCTTTCCCTTTCCCTCTCTCTTCTTCTCTCCCTCCCTCCCTGCCTCCCTCCCTCTCCCTCTCTCCCTCCATTTCCTCTCTCTCTGTCTTCCTCCCTCCCTCCCCCTCCCTCTTCTTCTCTCCCTCCCTCCATTTCCTCTCTCCCACCCTCCCTCCCTATCTCATCCTCTCTCTTCCTCCCTCCCTCTCTCTCCTTTTCTCTTTTTCCAATAGCACATAAATGTTCTCTCTGCAGTAACACGTGTCGCTTCCCTCACTCATGAATATGCGTTTCACATCTGGGGTATACAGAGTGGCTGTTCATTTCTTTAATAACTTGGGGAGGCCTTGGGGGCCCCTTCAGAAATTCTCAGTTGACAAGAGCCACTTGGGGACGTCTCGGCTATGGGGATGGCATTTCAATGAAGAGCTGTGTACGTGTGTGCATATATATTTTTTTCACTCCTGAGAGTGGAATTAGCTTGCCTCTGACAATCCTGGAGTGAAATTTGCCTGTCTCTTGGCATTCTGAATCTGAGTGGCTGAGACTGCAGATAATTACATAAGTGTTGGTAAAACCACTTTTCATCTGCTTGTTCCTTTGCTCTCTCTCCTCCTCCTCAAAGATCTTGGGGGGGAATCTTCTGCCTATGGAGGGAAAAAGCCTAGAAAATATATTACCTAAATAGATAATTAAATTGACAAATATGTCGATTAATACATTATCGCCCAGAATTCCTTTTTACTTTATTTCATTTCATGCTGGGGGGTTGGGAAGCATATTAAATTGGATGGGTAGTGGAATAATTTGCTATTTCCCTATCTATCTAATCTAATCTAATCTTATCTATCTATCTATCTATCTATCTATCTATCTATCTATCTATCTATCTATCATCTATCTATCTATCTATCTATCTATCTATCTATCTATCTATCATCTATCTATCTATCTATCTATCTATCTATCTATCTATCTATCTAATCTATCCATCCATCCATCCATCCATCCATCCATCCATCCATTTGATTTTTATGTCACCCTTCTCCTTAGACTCAGGGAGGCTTACAACATGTTAGCAATAGCACTTTTTAACAGAGCCAGCATATTGCCCCCATAATCCGGGTCCTCATTTTACCCATCTCAGAAGGATGGAAGGCTGAGTCAACCTTGAGACGATGATGAGATTTGAACCACTGACCTACAGATCTAGCAGTCAGCTATAGTGGCCTGCAGTGCTGCACTCTACCCACTGCGCCACCTCGGCTCATTATGACTTTCCTAAGTCATCTTCCTTTCAATGTGGCTGTTAGTCCCTGGGGCAGGGGTGAAATGCTTCTGGTTTGCTCATGACTGTCAGTCGTCGAAGAGCCGGTCACAAAGGCAATGTGAGGCTCCATACACCTGCCCAGATGCCACCGTGCCTCCATCTTTTACCCTCTGCACATCCATGCGCAGAGGGTAAAAGAACTCAAATGGCGGTGTTGGGTGGGCGGGCGGAACCTTGCATTGCCTTCGCGACTGGTTCTTCAACGATCAACAGGCAGGAGTGAACTGGGAGCATTTCATCCCCTAGGGGTAGTATAAGTCTGCAGAGGGGGGCGGCATACAAATTTAATTAAATAATAATAATAATAATAATAATAATAATAATAATAGAGACAAATATCTGAATTTCCTTCCTTGTCACTTTAAGGGCAGAGGATTGATTTAGACTGGATAAATCCCAGATGTTCTGCCCGTCACCCCCCCTCGAACAACAACATTATAACAAGGGTAATATTGTCACAAGTCCGATTAACACGAGTTTCGTGTGTGTGTGTGTGTGTGCATGCACTTTCTGCAGCTTGTGTAGTTTGGTGTTGATTTCAGTTTAAAACCTAAATGACTTTATTAGTTTATAAGTAGCTCAAGGCAGCAAACATTCTTTTCTCCTCGTAATTTCTCCACAACAACCACCCTGTGAGATCAGTGGGGCAGAGAGAGAGTGAGGGACCCTAAGTCATCCAGCTAGCTTTCATGCCTAAGGCAAGACTACAACTCACAGCCGCCTAGTTTTCTAGACCAGAGCTTAGCCATAATCCCAAACTGGGTCTCCAGAGTATTATTTCCCAAAAAGTATGACTCTTCAGAGTAATAATATCAGGAAATGGATTAATGGAGTTTCTTGTGCCCTGTGTAAAGTAGTGCTGGTTGCCGTTTATATATTTATTTAAAAAAATTTTTTTAATAAACTTTATTGATTTTTCATAAAAAGGACAAAACTGACAAACATACATTTAACACAAAGTTGGGGTTGCAACTCCCCCACTTATTCTAGAAGTCAAGTTTCCATACAGAAAAAAGAATACATTATTAATACTTTAAATCAACTTATTACTTTAAATGAAAAAAAGAAACTTGTTTAACCTTATATAATAAATCTTCATATATAAAGTAAACCAAACACAAAATTTAAATCATATCCATACTTCTACAATTCTCATATTATTTTTACCTTTGCTTCTTCTTCTTATTTATCCATATATACACTTTATTCCAAATCTCAGTTTAAATTAGTTTTCCAGCATAGGTGTAGGGGGAAAGCAAGGCATCCTGGGATGTGGATGCCAGAAAACAGTCTTCTATTCCATTATTGTCTTTCTTTTTTGGGCCTGTCTGGGAGCTGAATTTGCTTTGTTCCAGGGAGTTCCCATCTACACAAACTTCACTTGTCTTTGTCCTTAAAGAAGACTTTTGGAGCATTTTTCTTAACTGTTCCCAAAATTTGCCAAGCCGATTAAGCAAATAATTGCCATTAAGCAGGTAGTTTGGCAAGTAACTACTTAATCGCAATTATTTGCTTAATCTTAGATTATTTGCTTAATCTTAGATGTGGTAGAATTCCATGTCCTCATCGATTAAATCTCTTTCCTTCCCACAATGCAACTGGAAGATAGTGGCTCCTTACTCTTTGACTCTGTAAAGCTTAGGCATGGACTTACTTTATATATACTGGTTTGCAATCTTCATTGAGCTGTTACCTAAGGAAAAAAGTTAAAGTTGGTTAAAGAAGTCAAAGTCATCTCCTCAGGCAAAGGGTCTGCAACCCGTAGCTCCGGAGCCGCATGTGGCTCTTTCATCCCTCTGCTGCAGCTCCGTCACTCAAAATATGCATCACAACCACCAGTATTCGACACCCACTGCCACATGATTTATTGAGCTCTTTGACCAATTATTTTTTTCCCTGGAGTTCAAAATGCTTTGGTTGCATGCAGAAATAAAAATGAGTTTTCTCTGTAGCAAGTCATTGATTTCATAAATACAACACGCTATAATTTTTTTTCATAAGCAATATAGAATAGAATAGAATAGAATAGAATTCTTTATTGGCCAAGTGTGATTGGACACACAAGGAATTTGTCTTTGGTGCATATGCTCTCAATGTACATAAAAGAAAAGATACTTTTGTCAAGAATCATGAGGTACAACAAGGATTCTTGACAAATGTATCTTTTCTTTTGTATATATGCAGTGTTATCTTCATTTTAGATGTGGAAAGGGTTTTGTGGCTCCCGGTGTTTTCTTTTCTGTGGAAAAGGGGTCCAAATGGCTTTTTGAGTGTTTAAGGTTGCCGACCCCTGTCCTAAGGACATAGGAAGAGGAAGATAATCTACAATCGGAAGCTACTTAGATGCACAGAGGATCCATTCTAGTTGCTCAGTGTCCAATCACCAGCAACCGAAATTGGGAATGGAAGTGATCTGAATCAAAGGCAGACCCTTTTTAAGGCCATGGGTTGACCTTGGCTCACTCCGTTGCCGGAAAAAAAAGTGATGTGCCAAGAGAAAAATTAAATGTTATTGAAAATAATGTAATACCATCAATAGTATTACTCCCCATATTTTAAAGTACATTACAGTGTTCCCTCAATTTTCGCAGGTTCAAACTTTGCGGAAAGTCTATACCACGGTTTTTCAAAAATATTGATTAAAAAATACGTTGCGGGTTTTTTCCCTATACCACGGTTTTTCCCACCCGATGATGTCATATGTCACCACCAAACTTTCGTCTGCCTTTAATAAATATTTTTTTACTAAACTTTAATAAATAAACATGGTGAGTAATAATCTGAACGGTTGCTAAGGGAATGGAAAATTGCAATTTAGGGGCTTGTGATACTTTTCATAGCCAAAAATAGTGTGTTTACTTCCGCATCTCTACTTTGCGGAAATTCAACTTTCGCGGGCGGTCTTGGAACGCATCCCCTGCAAAAAGTGAGGGAACACTGTATATACATTATTTTATATTCCCCGTGTATTTAATTAAATGCTAATTTGATTCAAAATAATATAATATGAATAGCTTTACTTCCTATTTTTAGTATATTATATACAGTGTTATTTCCCATGTATTTAATAATGTTCTCCTTTGTTCATAATTAAAAAATGACAATTTTACATTATTCCTGGATTTGGCTGTTCTGAAGGCATTGGGAGCTCTTTATAGCCATGGGGCCTTTTTTAATCATCCCCAAATAATAACATTATCCATTCATTACCTGGAATTGAGAATTCACCGTATGTTCAAACTTAAAACAAAAACCAAAAACAGAAAAATAGATATTAGTAATTATCCCAAACCATTGGGTCTTGGTTGAATTTTTGTAATAACAGCCAGACTAGTAGTGTCTCGTTCATGGAATTAGGGACCATGAAATCCCTTAGACATTAACCTCCTCAAGATTTTTAGCTGCAGTTCAATTTTCTGGAAAATTTTAAGGAAGCCATGCTGAGTCACGTTAGTCTATGTAGGAGCTAATAAGAATCCAGTCATGAGAGAGGTGCTCTGGATGTGGGATGTGGGAACAGAATAGGGTAGATGGGGGATAAATGAGGAAAGTACCCCCTTCCAAGTTGGATAAGATTAGCAATAGCGATAGCATTTAGACTTATACAGTGATACCTCGTCTTACAAACCTCTCGTCATACGAACTTTTTGAGATATGAACCCGGGGTTTAAGATTTTTTTGCCTCTTCTTCCGAACTAGTTTCACCTTAAAAACCCGAGCTGCTGCCGCTGGGATACCCCACCTCCAGACTTCCGTTGCCAGCCGAAGGCTCCCTCGCTGGGAAACTCAACCTCCAGAACTTTCGTTGCCAGCGAAGCGCCCGTTTTTGCACTGCTGGGATTCCCCTGCTGGGATTCCCCTGCAACTTCACAAAAACACAGAAGTCCGGAGGTGGGGTTTCCCATGGAGGGGAGCCTCAGGGGAATCCCAGCAGTGCAAAAAAGGGCACTTCAGCTGGCAAAAAGGGTGAGTTTTGGGCTTGCACACATTAATCGCTTTCCCACTGATTCCTATGGGAAACATCGTTTTGTCTTGGGAACTTTTCACCTTACGAACCTAGTCCTGGAACCAATTAAGTTCGTAAGACAAGGTATCACTGTATACCACTTCACAGTGTTTTTACAGCCCTCTCTAAGCAGTTTATAGAATCAGTCTATTGCCCCCAACAATTCGGGTCCTCATTTTACCCAACTCGGAAGGATGGAAGGCTGAGTCAACCTTGAGCCAGTGGTGAGATTTGAACTGCTGAACTACAGCTAGCAGTTAGCTGAAGTAGCCTGCAGTGCTGCACTCTAACCACTGTGCCACCCCTGGCTCTTACCCTTAAGAATACCCTTAAGGAATCAGGTTTGGGACTAATAGGAGAGATTCCATGGTCACTTACCGTAATTGTTTTTGTCTCAGGCCATTTTTTTAAAAAATACGTATTCATTTCCCAACTTTATTTTTTCAATAAATAACCCAAGGTGGTGAACACACACAATGCTCATCCTGCTCCTATGTTACTCGCAGCAACAACCCTGTTGGGATGAGAGTGAGTGACAGATCCAAGGTCATCTCACTAGCTTCCATGCCTAAAGTGAGACTAGAACTCCCAGACTCCCGGCTTCTAGCCTGGTGCCTTAACCAGTAGACCAAACTGCCTCTGCCTTTGTTCCTGACAAGATCATGCCTTGCATTGGCTATTGCAGTATTGGTAAACCAATGCCACGTGTGCCAGAGGTGGCAAACAGGGCCCTTTCTGCATCTGTCAGCATCTGCTCTGTTCCAGGTTCCAGTGTGCACATGCATGTGCCCGCCGGAAGAGCACCTGTCCATCACACGCACGCACACCAGCCAGCTGCTCTCTTCTGAGCTCTGGTGTGCATGCGCGCACATGCACTCCAGTTTTGGCATTCAGTGGTTAGCCAGTGGATAGGGTTAGCCATCACTGTTCTAGCACCTACCTTTCTTGCTTCTAGATTGTGCTGTTGCACTACATCCAGTTGGAGAAAGTGTCATTGCCCAGTGTGTGCAGCTAGTAGGGTGGTGAGCACAGGCTCTATGACAATTTGCCACAGTCAACTAACTGCAGGATAACTCGCTGCGGAACAAGAGAATAGACTAGAATAGAATAGAATAGAATAGAATAGAATGGATAGACTAGACTAGACTAGACTAGACTAGACTAGACTAGACTAGAATAGAATAGAATAGAATAGAATAGAATAGAATAGAATAGAATTCTTTATTGACCAAATGTGATTGGACACACAAGGAATTTGCCTTTGGTGCATATACTCTCAGTGTACATAAAAGAAAAAGATACATTTGTCAAGAATCATGTGGTAACACACCTAATGATTGTCATAGGGGCCAAATAAGCAATGAAGAAACAATCAATATTAATAAAAATCTTAGGATATAAGCAACAAGTTATAGTTATACAGTCCTAAGTGGGAGGAAAAGGGTGATAGGAATGATGAGGAAAAAAACGAGTAGAAATAGAAGTGCAAATTTAGTAAAAGGTTTGACAGTGTTGAGGGAATTATTTGTTTAGTAGAATGAGCCGACCCGAGTCTTTGGAGAGGGGCGGCATACAAATCTAATAAATTATTATTAAAATTATCATTATTATAATGATGGTGTTCAGGAAAAAACTGTTCTTGTGTCTAGTTGTCTTGGTGTGCAGTGCTTTGTAGCGATGATTTGAGGGTAGGAGTTGAAACAGTTTGTGTCCAGGATGTGAGGGGTCAGTAAATATTTTCCCCGCCCTCTTTTTGACTTGTGCAGTATACAGGTCCTCCATGGAAGCAATTGTTTTTTCTGCAGTTCTGATTATTGCACTAATGTCAAAGACATGGTGGAATAGAATCATTAAGGGATGCAAAAGTAGGGACAAAATGAAATGTAAATGACAAAAATGTAAAATATTTATTTATTTTGAATAATGAAAACAAACCGTTAAATTGTCACGCGGCGAGTTGTTCAGTGGCGAGTTGGCCATGACGAGTTAACTATGGCAAATTGTCCCGTTCCAGCGAGTACTTACTTAGAGGACATCAACAGCTTCTCCACTGCAAGATCTACACTAGTAATGGCGAACCTTTTTTTAGTTCACGTGGCAAAAGGGTGTTTGTGCAAGCACTAACGTGCGTGCATGTACCCACACCCATTCCCTCTCCCCACACATGCACGCCCCCATGCTGCCCCTTGCGCATGCATGCAACTACCCTCCAGTGAAGGGTACCCTCACTGAAGCCTGGGATGGTGAAAAAATGGGCAAACCGGAAGTTTGGAAAAACAGACTTCGGGTTGGCCCATTGGGCAGTTTTTTGCACTCTGTGGCTTTAGGGAAGCCGAGAATTAGCTGGCAGAGCTGATTTAGGGCAATGTCTTACACGTCCTCCAATATAGCTATGTGTGGCACGCTTGCGACAGGTTCGCCTTCACAGAGCTACAAGGCTTTTCTTTTAGAGAACAGGCAGTGATAACCTATCAAGACCCCAAGTGTCTTAAGCCCTCCTTGGTAGTGATGGGCAAACCCAACGGTGTTCAGGTTCGGCAAGTTCGGACGAACTTTACGCAAAATTTGGCCGAACTCGAACCCGTATGGGGAATCCCTCCCATGAAGAGATTCCGGGGGCGGAGGTTTTTCGTAAAAATAACAATATTTATTTTTATGTGAAGACCTCCCTTTGAAGGAGCTGGGGAATCCCTCCCATGAAGAGATTCCAGGGGCGGAGCTTTGATGTCACCCGCAGGTTACTAAGGACGCCAAGGTGACCACTTCCTGGATTCCATGGAATCCAGGAAGTGATCACCTTGGCGTCCTTAGCAACCTGCCGGTGACATCAAAGCTCCGAATGCCGATCACAACACCGAACTTTGCCCGAAGTTTGAAAAAATTTCAGGTTCGGGTTCGGCATACCGAACACCGCAAAATTCAGTATGGACCCGAATTGTGCGGGTTCAGTTCGCCCATCACTACTCCTTGGCCTTTCCATCTGAAATACATTTTTTTGCTCAGTGGACAAGGCTCAGTTGAAAAGGACTGGGGAAAGCAGCTCACTTAAAGGATGAAACTCTTAGCCTGAGAAAGGGCTTCTCCGTTTTGATCAGATCATAAAATATTTGTTTATATGTTTATTGGCATGTATTTTGCTGGGGAAGGTTGGTGTCGAATGCCTTGGCTTCATCATCTGCACCTGTCACTACTTTGCACACACAGAGAGAAGGGCGACTTTATTGCATTTTAATCAGCCTGATAATCACTAACAAGGTGGGGTATCTGCTTTCAGATGAAATAAATAAGTGAAGAAGAAAGCTTTGGCGGCAGGTCTTTATGGAACAGACTTCTCAAACATTAAGCCTCCTGTCGCACTGCATTCCTTATTAACCCAGGCAATTTTCGAATGTGCTGGACGAGGAATGCGGAATGGAGTTTGAAGCTTTTGCAAAGACTTGTGTGACATGCAGCCGCTAAGCATGCATTCAGCGGAGGGTAGGTTCATGTCAGTGAACTGTGCAGAAAGGCCAATGGGGAAAGATTGGAAATATAATGATCTGTCATACATGCACACACACACACAGTTCAGGAGCAATGAAATCCTGCTTTTGCTCAAGGTTTCCCCATTTATAGAATGAGACAGGCAGCCTATTTTACCACCCACGGAACAAACGGGTCTAAATTTTTTGATCATTTTTAAGGAGGCTTCCAGGAGTGGGATTTATTGAAACGAGTGCCCTTAAGTCTCTGCAGGGTGTCAGAGCCTCTTAACCCCCCCAGCCACCCAAAAATGTGTGCTGCAGAAGGGATGAAATACTTAACGAAGGCTGCAAACAAATATCTAATATCTGCTTTAGGGAGTCCCAAGGTAGGATGGGAGGATCAGAGGTCCTGTGTTTCTTTTTCTATTGCCCTGGCTGCAGTCATGCTTGCTCTGGACCCAATTTAAAGACATCACTTTAGACCAGTGTTTCCTAACCTTGGCCACTTGAAGATATCTGGACTTCAACTCCCAGAATTCCCCAGCCAGTGAACACTGGCTGGGGAATTCTGGGAGTTGAAGTCCAGATATCTTCAAGTGGCCAAGGTTGGGAAACACTGCTTTAGACATATTATTTTGGTTTTTTTCCCATGTCACCTAGCAAGGTGCATTTGGCTAGGTCTAATTTAATGAAGAGGAGGACTAGGTGTGACATAGTAGCAGGGGTGGGGGGATACAGTGGGATAGTGAAAACGGACCTCCACCCCAGAGCACCCAACTTGCACTGAAAGATGTTGAAAGAAAATGCAGACATCCTCCATAACCCACGCCCACAGTGTGGTGGTAAAAATTTCGGTAGCCCTTCACTGCATAGTAGCACTGTTCCAATATTTGAGGGGCTCCTACAAAAACTGTTTTCCAAAGCACCAAAAGGCAAGGCAAGAAACAATGGTTGGAAACTAAAGAGAGAAGCAAACTAGAACTAAGGAGAAATTTCCCAAGCATAAATATCCCAACTGAACGGCTTGCCTTCAGAAGTTGTGGGTGCTCCATCACTGACAGCTTTCCAAAAGATTTTCAACAACTATTTGTCTGAGCTGATGCAGGGTTTTCTGCTAGAGGGTTTTCTGAAGTTAGTTGGGGGAAAGATCAAAAGCAACATGAGAAAATATTATTTTACTGAAAGAGTAGTAGATCCTTGGAACAAACTTCAAGCAGACGTGGTAGATAAATCCACAGTAACTGAATTTCAACATGCCTGGGATAAACATATATCCATCCTAAGATAAAATACAGAAAATAGTATAAGGGCAGACTAGATGGACCATGAGGTCTTTTTCTGCCGTCAGACTTCTATGTTTCTATGTTTCTAGAGCAGGGAGGTGGACTACAAGACCTTTGAGGTCCCTTCCAACTCTATTATTCTAGGTCCTGTGTCTTTAACAGTTCCCTCTAACATAAAGATGCTAGCAAATAGTTTCTAGTGGAGACTTGTTCCTAACTGCTGAAGCAGGGAGAATGAAGTCCATGATTTTGCAAAAATAATAATAAGAATAATAAAGCTAGAATTACTTGAACTCTCATTGTTTGGGGAACAAGGCAGTAATGGGGCTGTCAACCCCTGATGAAAAAGGGTGCCTTGGATGTTTCTGAAAGCCTTTTGTAATTAGATCTTATGGGAGTGGTTTGGTGTTTTTATGCAGATCAGATGTGGTTTGGATTAGCTGTTCCAGGAGTATTAAGTGTCTCATCTTCCTGCACAGAAGATGCTGAATTTGCCACATGTCTCCGAAGTATCATATCCAGAGGAATGGCACCTTGTCTCCCAGCATTTTGGAGATGGAAAGGCAGAGTTTTCTAGGGTCAGCTCTTTCCTTAGCCCCATGAAAGCCCCTGCCCTGCTCTGTGTGCCATGTTCTTCAATGGGCACAATTCTCTGGGACACAAAATCACCCAGAAGAGCTGGATTTCTGCCTGTCACCGGATTCGGTTTGCAGTTGCTCCTCAGTGGCAGCAATTCAATACAGCATGTGGCTCCCTTTTCACCCCAGCCTGGCAGGGGACTAGCCGTCCCTTAGGATGCAGCGAAGTGCTGTTTCAAAGGGGAAGGTTGGCTGTATAGCAGAGGTGTCCAATCCTAGAAAGTTTGAGACTCGTGGACTTCAAGTCCCAGAACGCCTCAGCCAGTGTGACTGGCTGGGGAATTCTGGGAGTTTAAATCCACAACAAGTCTTAAAGTTGCCAGGTTTATTTATTTATTTAATTATTTAATTTAATTTAATTTAATTTAATTTAATTTTATTATTTATTTTTATTTTATTTGTTTATTATTTTTATTTTATTTGTTTATTATTTTTATTTTATTTGTTTATTATTTTAATTTTATTTGTTTATTATTTTAATTTAATTTTATTTATTTTTATTTTATTTTATTATTATTATTTTATTTGTTTATTATTTTATTTATTTAATTTAATTTTATTTTTTATTTTATTATTTTATTTTATTTTATTTTATTTTATTTTATTTTATTTTATTTTATTTTTTCGATTTTTATGCAGCTCTTCTCCTTAGACTCAGGGTGGCTTACAGCATGTTAGCAATAGCACTTTTTAACAGAGTCAGCATATTGCCCCCACAATCCGGGTCCTCATTTTACCCACCTCAGAAGGATGGAAGGCTGAGTCAACCTTGAGCCACTGGTGAGATTTGAACCGATGACCTACAGATCTACAGTCAGCTTCAGTGGCCTGCAGTACAGCACTCTACCTGCTGCGCCACACTGGCTTGAAGACTTATGCATTGCACCTATCTTTTTGATGCTCCTCAAGCAAGCAGAGAAGCAATTTTCTCTTTTAAAAAAGGGAAGCATCTTGAACCTGTAACATATCTGGAGTGCAAAAGGAGGTTCTGCACATCTGGGCTGCATCTCTTCCAAGTTTGCAAGTAAAACAAATACTCTCTTCAACATTCTTCGGTCCAAATGGCCTTTCCTTTGCATTGTATGCGTGAGAAGACCCCTTTAAGAGTCTTCTTTCCTGGATTCATTTCTCCTTCCCAGACCAAGTCCAGATTAGTTTTACATGCCAAAACAGTTGGCTCAGAGGGTTTATAGGAGTAAGCTTTACACCTTTCAGCATGTTCATTTATGGTACGAAAAGTTTACACCTTTCAGCATGTTTACATTTGTCCCCATGTTCGTTTATGGTAGTAATAGCATTTAGACTTATATACTAGACTTATATACTGCTTCACAGTGCTTTTACAGCCCTCTCTAAACGATTTACAGAGTCAGCATATACTGCCCCCAACAATCTGGGTCTTCATTTTACCCACCTCCTTCTTCTTTCCTTTCTTTCTTCTGTATGTTTGTATGTCTGTCGACGTTTTTTGTCTATTTGTCTGTTGTCAAATGCATACCGTTTAAACTATAATTCGATAGGATTATTGCTTTAATCTCTAATTACCCATTACTCGCATTTCCTCTTTTCATGTAATTTGACATGTCTATATTGTTAATTGTAACCAATGTATTTATTGCATATTTGTAAATAAAAACCTTTTAAACTCAAAAAGGATAATAATAATAATAATAATAATAATAATAATAATAATAATAATAAATAATGTACAGTGTTCCCTCACTTTCCACGGGGGATGCGTTCCGAGACCACGCGCAAAAGTTGAATTTCTGCGAAGTAGAGATGCGGAAGTAAATACATTATTTTTGGCTATGAACAGTATCACAAGCCTTCCTTTAGCACTTTAAACCCCTAAATTGCAATTTCCCATCCCCTTAGCAACCATTCAGATTATTACTCACCATGTTTATTTATTAAAGTTTATTAAAAAAATATTTATTAAAGGCAGACTAAAGTTTGGCGATGGCATATGACATCATCGGATGGGAAAAACCGTGGTATAGGGAAAAAACCCGCAAAGTATTTTTTAATTAATATTTTTGAAAAACCCGTGGTATAGACTTTCCGCGAAGTTCGAACCCGCGAAAATTGAGGGAACGCTGTATTAGATTTGTATGCCGCCCCTGTCCGAAGACTCACAGCAATACAATATAAATCTAATCTAATGTTAAAAATAAAAAAAAACTAATTTAAAAATACATTGTTATAAAAAACATATCTGCTACACAATCATACCCACTCAGTCCAACTGAACATAAACATAATAAAGGTCAGCGAAAAAAGGAGCGGGGGAGATTAATCCCCCCACGTCTGGTGGCAAAGGTGGTGGCAGACTGAGTTAACCTTGAGCCAGGGTGGGGGTGGGGGGGTGAGATTTGAACTGCTGACCTACAGCTGCACTCTAACTACTGCGACACCCTGGCTCAAAAACCGCCAACTTGGTAGCACAAAAACTGGGGGCAGTCAACCAACCTCTTCTACAACTACTGTCATGGATGTGATGGATGTGATGAAGTGAGCTCACAAAAGGATATCCCTTCTAAGAGATGCTACCAGACCTCATCTCTTTCAGAATAACAGACTAACAGAGTTGGAAGGGACCCTGGAGGTCTTCTAATCTAACCCCATCCCTGCTCAAGCAGGAAAACTTATACCAGGGATGTCAAATTCGCGATCCACTGGCCGAAAGTGGGGAAAATCCCGATACAACATGTGACCACTGCTGTGACAGTGTGAATTTGTCACCCCTGCTCTACACCATTCCGGACAAATGGTTGTCCAGTGTCTTCTTCAAAGCCTCTACAGATGGAGCACCCACAACTTCTAAAGGCAAGCTGCTACACTGTTTAAATGTTCTCATCGTTTCAAAGATGCTCCTATGAATGATTGAAAGCTTGCTGCCTGAACAGGCGATTGGGGAAGAGAGGCTTAGTTAAATCCCCCCTCAACTCCTTAATGTCCAGATATTAGCAGCCAGTGGTGTTTATCTCTACGCAGTTGAAAGATTCCCTTGATTGTCTGCTTTTTGCCACATCAATGCCACTATTAAATAAAGGCACAAGAGCAGGTGAGAGCAGGTGCCAATCATCTCACCCCTCCTCTCCCATTAGTGGTTCTAGGTAGCTGGTTCTTAAATATTCTGATTAGCTCTTTACTATTGTAACTGCTGACCCTAAAATTGAGCATGCAAGCCAGCCCGGTTCATTTCACTTGGAGGCTGGGACTATCGTAAGCATTTTCCAAGTTAACATCACTGAGACTTCTAATCTGCCTCATTGAGGTCACTAGCATTAGCAAAGCAGGCAGGTGTGTTGCTTTACTATATATTTAAGCAATGCCAAAGAGTCAATTCATTTACCGTCAGGGAATAATGGTGGGTTGTATTGAAAGCTAAAATATTAATCCCTTTTGCGCATGAGGAGTTCAGTAGAACTTTGATTGTGGAGAGTTAATGTTTTGGCCAACGTGCAAAGATTAGTAACAGAATGTGTTGAAACTAGTAAGGAACCACTGATGTCCTGTAATGACAGGGTGTTTCTGTATAGTTTCCAAACTCAGTTATTTGTAAAGATATAAATCTGTGGGATAATGTGTGAAGTATGTCTGGGCGTGAAGCTTCTGAGAAGTCGTATATTTTGATCTGGACATTTCTTATGATGTCATTTTATACATGGCCATATATATATATATAGTTTGTTCGGCAATTTAGTGACCTCCAGATGTTTGAGCTATGTGTGTGTGTGTGTGTGTGTGAGTGCGTATATATGTGTGTAATATATATATATATATATCAGGGTTCCCCAAACTTGGTAACTTTAAGACTTGTGGACTTCAACACTCAGAATGTATACACTGCTCAAAAAAATAAAGGGAACACTCCAATAACACATTCTAGATCTGAATGAATGAAATATTCTCATTGAATACTTTGTTCTGTACAAAGTTGAATGTGCTGGCAATAAAATGAACTTGATCGTCAATCAGTGTTGCTTCCTAAGTAGACAGTTTGATTTCACAGAAATTTGATTTAAGTGGAGTTATATTCTGTTGTTTAAGTGATCCCTTTATTTTTTTGAGCAATATATACACTGTTCCACCACAACCCTGTGTGGCTGAGAGAGTGTAACTGGTTCAAAGTCACCAAGCTGAACTTCCATGCCTAAAGCAGAATTAGAATAGAATAGAATAGAATTTTATTGGCCAAGTGTGATTGGACACACAAGGAATTAGAACTCACCATCTCCTGTGAAGAGGTTTTGCTTCTCATCCAAGGAGTTCCTTCACCACCTCCTGGTTTCTAGCATAGTGCCTTAACCACTAGGCTAAATTGGAAAGTGGCAGGAGGAAAGAGTACAGGCAGCGCTCAACTTACAACAGTTCATTTAGTGACAGTTGGAAGTTACAACAACACTGAAAAAAAGTGGCTCATCATTTTTCCACACTTAACGACCACTGTAGCATCCCCTATGGTTGCATAATCGAAATTCAGATGCTTGGCAACTGATTCATATTTACGACCGTTGTAGCATCCCTGCGTCATGGAATCCCCTTTTGCGACCTTTTGACAAATCCCTCTCCCAAAATCAACGAGGAAGCCAGATTCAGTCAACAACCATGTTACTAACAAATGCCATGATTCACTTAACAACCGCAGCACAAAGTCATAAAATGAGTTGGCAAACTCCCGTAACAAACCTCTCACTAGATAGCATAAATTTGACTAAAAGATATTGATAAAATTGAACGGGTCCAAAGACGGGCTACAAAAATGGTGGAAGGTCTTAAGCATAAAACTAATCAGGAAAGACTTAATGAACTCAATCTGTATAGTCTGGAGCAGTGTTTCCCAACCTTGGCAACTTGGAGATATTTGGACTTCAACTCCCAGAATCCCCCCCCCCCCGTGAATGCTGGCTGGGGAATTCTGGGAGTTGAAGTCCAAATATCTCCAAGTTGCCAAGATTGGGAACACTGGTCTGGAGGACAGAAGGGAAAGGGGGGACATGATGGAAACATTTGAGGACCCGGATTGTGGGGGCAATATGCTGGCTCTTTTAAAAAGTGCTATTGCCAACATGTTGTAAGCCACCCTGAGTTTAAGGAGAAGGGTGGCATAAAAATTGACTAAATAAATAAAAAATAAATAAAATAAATTTAAATACATTAAAGGGTTAAATAAAGTTCAGGAGTGAAGTGTTTTTAATAGGAAAGTGAACACAAGAACAAGGGGGCACAATCTGAGGTTAGATGGGGGAAAGATTAGAAGTAACGTGAGAAAATATTATTTTACTGAAAGAGTAGTAGATGCTTGGAACAAACTTCCAGCGGACATGGTTGGTAAATCCACAGTAACTGAATTCAAACGTGCCTGGGATAAACACATATCCATCTTAAGATAAAATACAGGAAATAGTATAAGGGCAGACTAGATGGACCATGAGGTCTTTTTCTGCCCTCAATCTTCTATGTTTCTATGAACTGTGTTCGCTGCCTTGAGTTATGTAATAAATAATAATAATAAAAGCAGGAGATCTCTCGCTCGCTCGCTCGCTCGCGCTGTTTACTCCCCGGTTTGGCAGCTGCTGCTAAAGCCGAGAGATTTGAGGGCCGATCTCTTCGCTTCGATAAATCCCTCGCCTGCGGATCGGAGAGGCCGCGTCTCTCGACCGCATTCCTGTATCCGAGGGCGGCGGCGATGGATGGAGAAAGCGGGGGTGGTGGTGTGTGAGGGCAGAGTTCTCCGGGTGCGAACTTTGGCGGGCGGCTGGGTGTCGTGAGGGGGAGCCGCTTGACAGGACTCGCCGAGGTTCCCTCTTCCCGCCCCCGCTTGCGCCGCTCGAGAGGCGAAAGGCGGGCGGTGTGGGAAGGAGAAAAGGAGGCTCGGTCTCGCTCCTCCCCGGCCTGAGGAAAGGGGGGAGGGCGCGCCCGATCGCTCCGCTTGCCGGGATGCGCCGGCTGGGGGCTCAGCCGGTCCGGGCAGCGCGCTGAAGCTGCACGGGGTAAGAGGAGCGCGCTCCGCTGATCTGGATTTAAACGGGTTGGGTCTGTGTGGGTTGGGAAGGTGTGTGTGTGTGAGAGAGAGAGGGTTGCATTTTTTAAAGAGGCAGGCTAAGGTAGCAGATGGGCTGACGCGACCCCTCCCCAGCTACGCCCTCCCCGCTCCCTTTAGTCCCACACGCCGCTAGGTATTTAATTCCCGCCCTGGATCTTGTTCCTGTACAACAACCCAGCAAGTCACAGAGCTGTTTATTTATTTTTTATTTTACTTTTATTTATTTATTTGTTTAGTCAGTCAAAACATGTGCAAGATAGCAGATAGGCAGATACAGTAGTAGATACCACATTATTTACGACAGCTGATAAAGTTATAGATATGAATTTACCTCTTTTTTCTCTCTCTTTTTTATTTTTTCCCTTTTACATTCTTTCTCTTTCCTTTTCCTTTCCTTCTCTTCCTTTCCCTTTAGTTTTTTTCCTTTTATACTGTATATATATACTGTATATGTACTTTGACTTATAACTGTATACTCAAATTCATACACATCTGTACCAATATTTGCATAGACCTTTTGCTTTATGTATCCCCTCCCCTATTTGTCTTCAATAAAGATTATATTTTCTTTTTTTATATAAAAAAAGATAGTAGATATGGTATAGACATAAACAAAAGCAAAGTAGGTACAGGTCAATTTAATTGGAGTCTTCGGAGAGGGGCGGCATACAAATCTAATAAACTATAAACTATAAACTAGGCAGTAGGACAGGGACGGTAGGCACAATGGGGTAGTTTCATTACCATGCTTGCTTGCTTGCCTGCCAGCCTGTCACCTCTCTGCTTCTCTTTCTCTCTTCCTCTTTAATTCATTTGGGACAGCAGCTTTATTTTTTAAAAAAGAGGGATGCAGGAACCACAGTCATTATAGTAATGAGACAGAGAGGATGCAGCACTTGGTTGTGTTTTCCCTCACTTGTCTACCTTGACCTTGTTTCTCTTCTCAAGTCTGGAATTAGCCCAGGAAATGCTAAGTGGAACTATCCTATCTTTTTTTTTAGTTAGAAAAGGATTTCTGGATTAAACCCAGCAACAGTTCCTAATCTGGGGGAACAAGGTGCGAGGCGCCCCTCTTGGTTATTGGAATGGTCTACCTGCAGTTCTGTTCTGAGTTTTTCTTAAGAGTTGCAGCCAAGGGTCTTTAACAGATTAGATTCTCCTCTTTATCTTTCCTGATTCTGCATTCTCCCTTGGCCGGCCGCAGCTTTAGAATTGTTGCTGATTTTGATTGCATAATAGGTTTTGTGTTCCTTCACGGTCCCTTGGAAGAACCACACCACATACTTTTTTACAAGGTTAGAGTGACTGAAATGTGAGGAGTATCATTGGGCCAGGTATTAGAGGTTCAACATTATATTTTCCCCTTGCCTCCCCAGTTACCAGCTGCTCTGCTGGAGCTTTGACAGCAAAAGCTTGAGTTTTGTTATACAAAGAGCATTTGGGATACACATGAATTTCTCCAACCTGAGTTGACATTTAGACCTATTGTGCTGGCTTCAGCAGCTCCTTTTTATCATTTTCTAAATGTTGTATTCAAATTTTCATTCAGTAGATTCCCGTCTGGTTAAACAATGTATTTGAGTTCATGTATGTGTGTGAACCGTTAAAATAACCTTGATAGAAATTGTGCTAGACAGCTAATAATCCTTGGGTAGGATTAATCTATAGGTCCTAGACTTTGGTAATCAATCTCCATTATGGGTTTAGGCCAGTCCTGAACTTTTTAAGATTAAGATGTCTATTTATTTATTTATTTATTTATTTATTTATTTTGTCCAATACACAATGAGGGTTTTAGTGGGTATACATCTATATACACATAGTAAAATACATGATGAAGGTTATAGAGGAGATGAGATACTCATAGTAAAATATATCTAAGAAATAATAGAAAAGAAGATATAGTATTAGAAGAAAGGTATAGGAGATATAGGAGAGCAATAGGACAGGGGACGGAAGGCACACTAGTGCACTTGTACTCGCCCCTTACTGACCTCTTAGGAATCTGGATAGGTCAACCGTAGATAATCCAAGGGTAAAGTGTTGGGGGTTTGGGGATTACACTATGGAGTCCGGTAATGAGTTCCACGCTTCGACAACTCGGTTACTGAAGTCATATTTTTTACAGTCAAGTTTGGAGCGGTTAATATTAAGTTTAAATCTGTTGTGTGCTCTTGTGTTGTTGTGGTTGAAGCTGAAGTAGTCGCCGACAGGCAGGACGCTGCAGCATATGATCTTGTGGGCAATACTTAGATCTTGTTTAAGGCATCTTAGTTCTAAACTTTCTAGTGTCCTAATCTAAAACAATTGGAGGCTGCTAAATTGGACACAGCTTGTTTGTACATCCTTCAGAGTATGCTTTCTGTACTTGGACAAGAAGGAACTTTTTTACCATGAACTGTGTCTTCCACTCTGTCAGCTGATCAAGTAACCTGTTGTTCAGACCACAGATATGCAGCTCCATTGGACATCTCCTACAAATGTCAAAACCTTATGCCATCCTCCCATTTCTAGCTCTGGAGATATTCTGCAAATTATATGCATCGTATGTTTCATATCATCTATTCACTAGGTGGCTGGCTTGCCTGTCACTGTTCTTCATTGATGTGCATCCCTCTCCCTCTGTTTCTCCATTTCCTTTTATCTTGGCATCCTCAATGCTTTGCAATTGCTCAGACTCGAAATATTTTAGCCAAGCGAGAGAAGGAGAAAGAAGACAGAACTGTCTGAATCCAGGGATGGCAATTGATTAAGAATCTGGGTCCCTGCCGCCCCGTCCCTTTCATCCAGTAGCTAGAAAAAGCTAGAAAAATGGAGGAATATTGCATAAGGGTCATAAGCATAGCCCACCATTGTGAACAGAAAATTCCGTTAAAAACTTTTCCACTCCCAGAACCGAAAGAACTTTTATGATTTGGCTCCAATCTTGCCTGCATTTCCAATAAGGAGATGTCACATTTGAGAAACAAACCAGGAGTCTTGGCTTCCACTCCTATATTTCCAGTTGGGAGTAAATGTATTCTCTGGATCTCTCAGTCTTCCCTCAGTTATGAAAGACCAAATGATGTGTCACGAGAAATGTAATTAAAGGATGCTCTGACTTCTGAAAACTGCTATTCTGTCCTTGCGCAATCCGTGGCCTTATCTACCTCCAGTCAGTCAGTGCTGTGCCGACAATTCTTTTCCCGCCTGTCTGGATCCTTTTGTTGTTGTTGTTTGTGATATGACGTGAACTGGACTTCTTGCTGACAAGGGAGGGATGTATAGTTCATCTCTGCAGAAGTCTCTGCTCCAAACGTGGCATTTTTCATCCAGAAGGCCAACTCAGAACAGTCAAGACACGCAGAGGGCAAGATTCTTCATGGAATCAGCAATTCCCAGCCCTATGTATTAAAATATCTTAGAAACATAGAAACATAGAAGTCTGACGGCAGAAAAAGACCTCATGGTCCATCTAGTCTGCCCTTATACTATTTTCTGTATTTTATCTTAGGATGGATATATGTTTATCCCAGGCATGTTTAAATTCAGTTACTGTGGATTTACCAACCACGTCTGCTGGAAGTTTGTTCCAAGGATCTACTACTCTTTCAGTAAAATAATATTTTCTCATGTTGCTTTTGATCTTTCCCCCAACTAACTTCAGATTGTGTCCCCTTGTTCTTGCGTTCACTTTCCTATTAAAAACACTTCCCTCCTGGACCTTATTTAACCCTTTAACATATTTTACATGTCATTGACAGTTTTAAACACTTTAGGAAACAGAATGTGCATTGGAAATAAAATGCACATGTCGATGCACACAGGATAGATACAAAGAAGGCTTCAGATGTTTGGAACGCAGCTCCTCCTGACCTGCAGAAAAAAACAATTACTGCCAACCTGCCTTCCATGGAGGACCTATATACTGTACGAGTCAAAAAGAGGGCCACGAAAAAATTTACTAACCCCTCACATCCTGGACATAAATTGTTTCAACTCCTACTTTCAAAACAACACTATAGAGTGCTGTACACTGAGACAACTAGACACAAAAATAGTTTTTTTTCCTGAATGCCATCACTCTGCTAAACAAATAATCCCCTCACCACTATCAAACTATTCACTAAAGTTGCATTACTATTACTATTGGTCTTCTCATCGTTCCTATCACCCATCTCTTCCCACTTATCACTGTATGACTTGTTGCTTGTATCCTTATCATTTAAATTAATATTGATTGTTTCCTGGTTGCTTATTTGTACTCTATGACAATCATTAAGTTTCGTACCTCATGATTCTTGACAAATGCATCTTTTCTTTTACGTACACTGAGAGCATATGTGCCAAAGACAAATTCCTTGTGTGTCCAATCACACTTGGCCAATAAAAAATTATATTCTGTCCTGTCCCGTCCTATCCCATCCCATCCCATCCCATCCCATCCTATCCTATCCTATCCTATCCTATCCTATCCTATCCTAACCTATCCTCTTTCTTAACCGGGAATTAAATTGATGCACTTTCCTTTGTAAGTGTCATCTCACCCTAAGGTCTGATTCCATTTACAAGCTAGTTCTAATCCTTGGGATAAATACCTTTGTTTTATCTTTCTTTTTAAAAAGCTCCCCTAAACGTATCTCTCTCTTGCTTCCAAAGTTTTATTCCCATAAAGTTATGCAGGAATCTTAAGATATCTGGCGAACATACCTGACATTTGGAACAGAGTTAGGGCTATTATTATTATTATTATTATTATTATTATTATTATTATTATTATTCATTTATTTATTAGATTTGTATGCCGCCCCTGTCCGAAGACTCAGAGCGGGGAAGACTCAGAGCACTATGTGGGAGACTGGGTGAAATTAGGATTGGTTTAATTGGATTTAGGTTTTGAGGGGTGTCCTCTTAGTTTTTAACAGACATCTTATTACAGACTGATTCCTTTATTGTTAGTGATCAGTTTCCCACTCTAGAATGGAAAGAGTCTTGTGCTTTCAGTTTTCAAAGGCAATCGTCGGAGAGATGTTGAAGGGGCAAAAAAGCCCAGGGCTCTCGGGCTGCAAGCACACGACGTTGCAAGTCCCTGCTTTGAGAGAAAACATCAAAGGGTGTTTTCTGTTCACACGAGAGAGATTGTGAATAGACATGCAGGAATGCTCAAGGCTGTTGCGAGAAGAGGAGGCCGTGTTGTGCAAAATGGGAAAGAACCCTTTCCCCCCCTGGAGATTTGTGGAGGAGAGTAGACGGTGGAGCAACAGGAGTGCATACTGTATAACTGGAAAAAAGAGGGTGGGCGCTTTTCTGTTTATTGCTGCAGATCAAAATCTGATTGCCATGAATTGTGTATCTGTGGCTGGGTTCTCAATCCCCAAAGAAGCAAAATGACCCTTTTGCAGCCCAGTGGTCTGTCAAGCAATAAAATACATGAGTCAAAGAACATTATAATGGTGGGGGTTAAGATTCAAGATTTAATCTATTCTCTGACATATGTGCAGTGTTAAGGTGAGCAGGGATTTTTAAATTATTATTATTTTTGAGAAGTGATGGAGAGAAACATGCAGTTACATAACAGAGAAACCTACATCCAGCCAAAAACATCTCCCCCCCCCCCCCCACTTTTCAATCTAGGAAAGTAAACAAAAGCAAAAGTCCTTAGATCCGTCCTGAGTTTACTAGGGTCAGACTGAAGACACCATGACCAGGGCAGCTATTTATGGCACAGGTATTATTTTTGAGCTGTTATCTGCTGAACATGGGGTTTTTCTGCTCATTAGATGTCATGACAAGATGTAGTTACATTACCACCTGGCGTCTCCCAGCTTGGTGCACCGGAGAAGACGCTGTTGCAAACTGCCTCTCGTTGAACGCAGGCAGTCTGAGGTTGTAGCTGCCCTACTGCTTGACTTTGTGGCTTGTTAGAAAGCGGAGTGGGAACGGTTGAGCTTCCAGTGTTCCCTAGTGCAAGTGGTGCTTCAGGAGCCCCAGGGGTGGTAAATAATAAGGCCTGCTCAGAATGTCTGTCAGCCCAAGAAGCCTTTGAGGTTGTCCCTGTGGAAGACGCCACTTCAAGATTGGCGTGTGGATTTAGTGAAAGGAGATACCCTTCGTGTGCAACAGAGAAGAGAATCAAAATGAAGCAAGTTGGGAAATCCTAGAGCCGTGATGGCGAATGTGCCACAGGTGGCATGCAGAATCACATGGGAGGGCATGCGAGACTTTGTCCTGTGTCAGCTCTAGCACGCATGTGCACGCTGGTCAGCTGATTTTCGGAAATGGAAGTGTGAGAATTGCCACCGCCAGGCACAAAGGGGGTGGGGGTGGCAGGAACAGTAGATTGTAGTTTCCATCCCCACTGCTAGAGGCTTTTTTGCTTCTCCAAGCAATCTGTGCACAAATTTCAGCAGCTCTTGAACCATTGCCTGCACCGCTTGCTTGCAGATGGTATGGGAAGGAAAAAAACTGCAGCCGAATTAGACAGGACTCACCCCGCCCAAATGGGTCTCCCTACATAGCCTCCACGCTGATTTATGCGGCCCGACATAGATTGCCCACCCAAAAGGAGCCCGTCCCCCAATCTCTTCGTTCTGCAGGGAATGAGCTGGGAGTGCGAAAAGTTCTTCCCCTCTACCTGCATGCTGTTTATTACCTGCTCTTCACCCTCCTCTGCATCCAGGTAGCAACTAGTGGCCATGGGTAGCAGCATCTTGTTGGTCTTGGGGGGGATGCATGCAAATAGAGGGGAGGTGCTTTTCTGGCCCCCAGCCCTTTCATGCAGGAAAGAGCAGGCATTCGCAAGACATCGGAAGACAGACTCCTTTTGAGTTGGTGAACACTGGGATAGTTCAACAGGGAGACTACGTAGGGAGAGCCATTCAGAGGGACCTGGATGGGGTAAGTCGCACTTACATAGGCTGTGTTTCTTTTCTTTTCCAGACCAGCTCCCAGCAAGCTGTACTGGCGGCAGTGCAAGAGCTGCTGACATTTGTGCACAGCTTGCTTGGAGGTATAGATTCGCCATCACGCTTATATGAATAAATGTTGGCAAGTGGTACTTCCTGAATGTACGGAGCCAAAGAGATCACCTTGAAAAAAAACCAAGAGAGACGGTGAATTAGTCTAGTGCAGGGGTAGGCAAAGTTGGCTCTTCTATGACATGTGGACTTCAACTCCCAGAATTCCTGAGCTAGCATGATTGTCTCAAGAAATCTGGGAGTTGAAGTCCACAAGTCACGGAAGAACCAACTTTGCCTAACCCTGGTCTAGTGAATTTGGGGGTATGACAGCCTGAGTTTGTTTCTCATTCTTCCCCTAGGTCAGGGACTGAAAGTTTATTTTTGCAACCATTGCCTTTGCCTCGTTTCTTCAAGCTCATCTCTTCATTTCGACATTATGGTCTCTACATTACGACAGCTCTTCTCTCTTGGGGGAGCTGATATTGGCCTCCCCTCAACACTGATTTACCAATTGAGAGTTTAAGGGTGGGGAAGGGAATAATAGTTTAGTAATGGATTGAAAGGCAGGCCATGCATTTAGGGTGAAGGTTTGGGATTTGGGGGACACCCTACCTGCTCAGGCTCCTTTTTGAATTTCTTACTACTGACTGGATTTGGGAAATGCAGTAAATTTGCATCTTGGCTGTTGTTTGATCTGAAGCATTAGTGAGTGTTTCTGAATAACAGGATGCTAAGTAAAATCAGGAGAAAGCAGTCCCAATTTGCCAATTACAGTGATACCTCGTCTTACGAACTTAATTGGTTCCGGGACGAGGTATGTGAGGTGAAAAGTTCCTAAGACAAAACAATGTTTCCCATAGGAATCAATGGAAAAGCGATTAATGTGTGCAAGCCCAAAACTCACCCCTTTTGCCAGCCGAAGCACCCATTTTTGCACTGCTGGGATTCCCCTGAGGGTCCCCTCCATGAGAAACCCCACCTCCAGACTTCCATGTTTTTGTGATGCTGCAGGGGAATCCCAGCAGGGGAATCTCAGCAGTGCAAAAACGGGTGCTTCGCTGGCAACAGAAGTCCGGAGGTGGGGTTTCCCAGCAAGGAGAGCCTCAGCGAAATTGCAGCATCACAAAAACACGGAAAAAACTCCTCGAAACCCCACCTCCGGACTTCTGTGTTTTTGTGATGCTGCAATTTCGCTGAGGCTCCCTTCACTGGAAAACCCCACCTCCGGACTTCCGTTGCCAGCAAAGCGCCCGTTTTTGCGCTGCTGGGATTCCCCTGCAGTATTGCAAAAGCATAGAAGTCCAGAGGTGGTGTTTCCCATGGAGGGGAGCCTCAGGGGAATCCCAGCAGTGCAAAAATGGGCGCTTCGCTGGCAACAGAAGTCCGGAGGCGGGGCATCCCAGTGGCGGCAGCTTGGGTTTGTAAGGTGAAAATAGTTTGGAAGAAGAGGCAAAAAAATCTTAAACCCTGGGTTTGTATCTTGAAAAGTTTGTATGACGACTTGATGAGGAGTTTGTAAAACAAGGTATCACTGTACATTCTTTGTTCCTGTGTGGAATCACAGAAGGCCCCTGAGCCACAGTTTTTGTATTGGTGCAGATGTAGCATAGGGAAGATGTAAGGCTTGCAGAGAACTGAAGTCAGAGGCTGGAGTTGAGGCTACATTGAGAGATGTTAAGAGCTCGGCCTAACCCAGGGGTAGGCAAAGTTGGCTCTTCTATGACTTGTGGACTTCAACTCCCAGAATTCCCGAGCCCATCATGCTAGCTCAGGAATTCTGGGAGTTGAAGTCCACATGTCATAGGAGAGCCAACTTTGCCTACCCCTGGCCTTAACCAAACCCAACAGACTTGCTTCTGGGATGTGATGCAGAGTTCCAGTCCTCTGACTTTCTTGGCTCCTGCTACTGAGTCCTTCAATCTGTCAGCTCAGTTCAGTTTGGGGGGGGGGGGGTGCTATTGCAAATATTTTCAACTTCTGTAGAAAAAATTAGACCAGAGGGAATATTTTTCCCCCATTTTTCTTCTCTGTGGGTCACTCACTAGCTGTCAGGGCTGGGCAAGTCCTTGAAAGAGGTGCTTTTCTGCATGTGGGTTCAAGCATGAATCAATACATCTCTTTTCAAAATTGTTTAAAACATCCATGTGGTTTGAGAGGCTCATATAGCTGCTACAGAAGCCACTGCTAGCTTTCTCCGCAGACATGTGCATGCACACCCATTTCACTTTCTCAAAATGTGGAGCTTCTGCAGGCAAAGGACAGCTGTCCCAGGGACCTCTGTTGTCTAGTCTTAATTATCGGTCTATATGAAAAAGAACTTCCTGGGTAAACTAAGAACTCGATACCTAGCTGTGCATGAGGATTCTTTAAAAATACAGTGGGTTGCAGTTCATTATTTTGATGTCCAATCCAAAAAAAATTGTCTGAAAAGGATTTGAGGTAATATATAATTTGTCTTTTCATTGATCTCCACGAAGATGGCATTGTTAGATTATTGTAGGGGAAAAGCAGTTGCATCGGCTTTTGTGACCGTTAAATAAGCAGAATTATGAAGGAGGAGCTGGAATACATGAAAATTTGAGCCATAACAAATATGCAGGTCAAGGAAGGGCTCTAAGTTGTGCTTGTTTTCATTTCAGATGAGTACTAGTTTGCCTCCAAGGCTGCGTTCCCGCTTGACAGAAAAGCAGGATAAACATTGAAATGCTGCTGCTGTTTCTTGCACTCGAGAATGCTTTGCTTAGCTTACGTTCTGGAAGAATTGGTGAAAAATAGCATTTTCACCCTAGTCATAAGGCTGAGCAAGGTAACATTTCAAGGGTGGTACTTTAAAATGCATTTGAGACCGTTAAAATATTTATCTGTTGAGCAGATAAGAATTAAAAACACATTTTATATAAGCAAGAAAACACAGGCAAGTCATTTTTATAGATTTGACTCTTTTCCTATTTTACATATCTAGAATTATCATTGCTTTTATTTTGGGACTGGAATGCCTGATGGTCTTTTGGGTTCTTTATTTAGTCCATTCACTTTTAATTTTTGTTTTTTCATTGTCTTTTAGAATTGTTGGTTTTAATTCTCAATGGTTTCATTTCAGATGACTTCTATTTGACACACACACACACACACACACACACAGAGCGGTGGAGGGTTCTTCTGGAGGAAAAGCAGTATAAGATGAAAATTAGTAATAATATTTCAGTGAAAAGCTTGGAAGGCTGGTGTCATCTATTGACTCATGATGCAATCTTTTGCATGTTTAACTGGAAATGTGACCTCTTATGTTTCTCTAGCACATTTAGAGACGGAGCCAAATGGCAATCAGGAACTCTCTAAAAACTAAAGCCATATATAAGAGCTGTTACAAGGAAAGATTTCCTACAGTGGAAAATAATTGATTTGGATTACCTTTGAAGACTTGTTCAATGTTATACTGCAGTTGTCCATAAAGGCAAACATTATATATTCATCACTGGAGAAACAGCTTGAATTAGAGAGAACCCTTTCATTTCAAGGCAAGTGCTGGAAGGGGTGATAAAATCCAGGAATTCTCTTTATATAACAATTGCTTATTTTAAATCAAAACTTCCCCAAAAACCTGACTATAGCCTGGCATCGTTGACCTGACAAGACATATAAACCGGCCTGCCTTTTGTTAATGGGCCCACAATTAGAAGTCTTACCTTACTGAAGGCAATCTAAGTTACTTTGCCTTTTTTTTTTTCCATTAGAAACTTTTCCAGCAAAAACAATACAATGTGTTTTGGCATGTTAATAACTATTATTTATATCATTGCATAAGTTTTCACAGATCACAGGCCCCTTCATCAGAGGCCTAAACAATGGTCTTATTTTGATGCCACTATCTGGACCAATTCTTTCTCCCACCCCTTTCATCTTCCCGTTTTCCTTTCTCTTATTCTTCCTCCCCAGCAACAACTGTCTAAATATATTACTTTTCTCACAGTACTCTGCTCTTCTCTGTACTCCATGAAGGAAATTATAATCCATGGAAAGTTTAATTTGTTAGTTGTTAAGATGCTGCAGATTTTTTCAAAAAACGCCACTTATGCCTTTTTCCCAGCTGATTAAATAAAAGATGTTCCACTAAAATTTAACTGTCTGAAGGATTATTATAAGAGCAAATATTTATGGATCTTCAAGTCTGAAGGCACTTGGATTGTTTAAACTCACAAGTATGTTCAAAGGTCGGCCAATTCCGTTTTTCCCCCCGGATCCACAGTCTGTTTCCATCTCTTCCAGTTTGGTAAAAATGCTCATTTCCATTTGGGAATAACCACCCGTTAAGAATTGGGGTTATTCTTAGTGATGTTGCTTTGGGCAACTTTCAGTTAGATGCAACATAAAAAATACATCACATGTGATTAGGGGACTGGAGGCTAAAACATATGAAGAATGGTTGCATGAACTGGGCATGGCTAGTTTAATGAAAAGAAGGACTAAGAGAGACATGATAGCAGTGTTCTAATATTTCAGGGGTTGCCACAAAGAAGAAGGAGTCAGGCTATTCTCCATAGTTCCTGAGGGTAGTACAAGAAGCAATGGGTGGAAACTAATCAAGGAGAGAAACAACTTAGAACTAAGGAGAAATTTCCTGACTGTTAGAACAATAAACAGTGGAACAGCTTGCTTCCAGAAGTTGTGAAAGCTCCAACACTGGAAGTTTTAAAGAAGAGATTAGATAGCCACTTGTCTGAAATGGTGTAGGGCAGTGATGGCGAACCTTCCCCCCCCCCATGTGCCGAAAATGCATGCGCGCAGATGATCATACTTGCACGAGTGCCCATACTCAGAATTCAATGCCTAAGGAGGGCGAAAACTGCCTCCCCTGCCCCCCAGAGGTCCTCTGGAAGTCAGAAACAGACCACTTTCCAACTTCTGGTGGGCCCGGTAGGCCTGTTTTTCACCCTCCCCAGGCTCCAGAGGCTTCCCTGGAGACTGGGGAGGGCAAAAACGCCCTTCCCCACCTACCCGTGGCCCTCTGGAAGCTGAAAATGCCCTCCCAGAGCCTCTGCATGAGCCAAAAATCAGCTGGTCAGTGCACATATGCGTGCTAGAGCTGAGCTAGGGCAATGGCTCACGTGCCAGCAGATATGGCTCCATGTGCCATAGGTTCCCCATCGCTGGTGTAGGGTTTTCTGTCTAAGCAGGGGGTTGGACTAGAAGACCTCTAAGGTCCCTTCCAACTCTGTTATTCTATTCTATTCTATTTGAAACAAATTGTTTAAAATTGTTAGTAGGGCTGAGGATAGAGAATTGACTCTTTTTATGGCCTCGTTTCTTTCTCTATTGACTTCTCTTAATCTTTTTGGGAGGGGAGCAGTGCATTTTATACCCTAACTTTTTTGTGATACCGATTTTTTTAAAGTAGTGGGTGGAGATTTTTGGCACCTAAATATGCATTTTTCAGCTTTCTTCGGGGGCATTGTTGCTCATATCTAAATTATTTAGGGCACGCCTGTACAACATATGGTCCGTGACCTCCATGCAGCCTGCTAAGCAGCCTTGTGTGATTTCATTTTTTTTTTAAGTCAATAAAATTCACCAGCACCGCTCTGAAAGATGAGCTGTTGAGTGCTTCCAATGCCTTCAGGTCTCACCACAGCTGCCAGATCCAGTCTTGCCACGGTTCCTCTAGCCACCGTACAGGTGACCATCAGCATGTCATCTCTTCCTTCATGGCCTTCAATGATTAATTCATTGCCCTTCCACCTCTACGCATTTGTGCAAATGTAGGGGGTGGGGGAGCAAAATTATCCAAGAAGGAAGATTACATTCAGAATGCCTCCTGTTGCTGTCTCTTTTATTTCACCAAGATATTGTTGTGGTTAGCTCTGGCCCAGCTCCTGCCCCAAGGACTGTGGATGTGGGGGAGACATCCACATGCTGCAGGCCTGTTTTGCACCCGGTGGAATCTGATGATGAAGGCTCCTCTGACCAAGAAGACATGAGTGACAGGGAGGAGGAGAGTGTGGCAGACAGCTCAGAAGGAGATCAATTATCTAGCTCCTCCTTGGATTCAGAACAAGAGTTAATGATACAGCCACGCATGCAGAGAGCGATGCATAGGTAACAACAACTGAGAGATTATTATCAAAGAAAATGAGGCCACCTGTGGTTGGGTGGGGCTGTGGTAATTAGTGAGGCTGCTATAAAGAGCAGCCTGTGGGTTTGGCCATTGTGGAGGATTATCTGATCGTTTGAAAGCAAAAGAGCTGCCTTCTATGGGAGGGCAATTCCTCCAGTGGGGCTGCAGAAACAGAGCTCAGATCCTAAAGAAGAGAGAGGAGCTGAATTCAGCAGACAGCTTTTTGCTCCATTTGCTTAATGATGTAGAACAGGTGTAGGCAAAATTGGCTCTCCTATGACATGTGGACTTCAACTCCCAGAATTCCTAAGCTAGCATGATTGGCTCAGGAACTCTGGGAGTTGAAGTTCACAACTCATAGAAGAGCCAACTTTTGCCTACGCCGGACCTAGAAAATTGCTTAGCATCTACAACCAGGAGTGCCAGAATTGTGTTTTTTGAATGAAGCTTTCATGTGGTCATCTTGCTCAATTGTGGCCAAATGTCAAAAACTACCTGTATGTGTTGTACAGTAGTGAAAGCATGCTAACGTTGGGGACATGTCACAGCTTAATGTGAGTTGTGAATGCATTAGTTCCATAAATAATACAGTTGTGTAGCAATCACTGATGGCTGTTATGTTAAACATAGAAGTTTTGTGTTACTACCATAGAGCAGGTTTCCACTTCTTGTTGTATCTCTATTTTCTAGTGAGATTGTGCTGAAATTGGCATAATTTCAATACTTCTGTCCCAGCCAATGATAATAAAAGCAGATTAAAAAAAATTAACAAAAGTAAATACAGTACAAACACAAAATAGAAAGTTGCAGCAAAAATAAATACAGATTTTCATACTTTTACATGCAAGTCACAGAATTCTGCTCCACCTATTTTATTATTTATATCAAATGATTTTATTATCTGTAATTCCATATGAATAGAACACACACAGCCTTTTGAATTGTTCAGTGGAATTATTCAATCCTGCTCTGATCTAAATAATTTCCTGTTCATGTTTCCTTCATACTTTGCATTTTGTGATACAATCTTCAGTCTTGTTTTATATTTCTCCTATTGAAAGACTGTAGCTCAATAAATATTGATACATAAAATACTATGCATTAATGGTATTCTGTCATCCTTTGACATGAATATGTAGACTCTTTCTGAGGAGTCTATAAGGTTCATAGTTGTTCTGCCGGGCTCTCTGGTAGGAGCCTCCCGAAAATTCAAGGGTACAAATTTCATACACACACATGTTTGAAAATTCAAAACAATGTTCTTTATCCCAAAATTCAAAATAAACTAAGCACTCTTTTTGTATTGCAAAGAGCACTTGTCCCAAAACAACCGGGTAGTCTGTACAATTAACCTTAAGCAGTCATTAAGTACTTAGCTAGCAGCTGTGAAGAAACTTCACACCCCTTCTTCCAACGAGGTTGCTCTGCTTTGTTTTCAAAGGCGTGAAAAATCAACAAGCAAAGTCCAGAAACCAGCAACACAGGATTCCTGACAAACTGCGATCAGATACTCTTCCACAACGGCCAAACCCACATGCTGCTATTTATAGCAGCAGCCCTAATTACTGGAGCCCCACCAAAACACAGGTGGCCGCTCTTATCTCCTATAATATGTCCTTACTTGGTCCCTTCTAAGCATATTTCTGCACTTGCGTGGGTCCAAAATGTCTTCATCCGAATCAATGGGAGATAAAGGAGATTGACTGCCTGGGCTGTGTGCCAAGCCCCCCTCAGCCGAGTCATTCCCACCTTCTTCTTTGTCCGTGGAAACTAAACTCCTAACTGACTCTGTTGGCAATAACACAGGCCTGTGACATGTTGAAGTTTCCCCTGCATCTACCTCCACATTCCCTGGGGCAGGAGCTGGGCCAGAGCCAACCACAACAATAGTTAGGTATCTTCATATAAACAGAGGCCGAATCTTGCAGAAAGATACTGAGCCAAAATAATGCTCTTTTATGTAGATGCTATGTGAAAGGATGACATAATGGAATAGAAGTTCAGAGTTATTGAACTGTGTGGGTTTAGACGGGATTATTTCATCTTGAAAGCATGGAGCATGATTTCATGGTCATCTTCCCTGCTCATAAGTGCTTGAGTGTTTGCATTGATCCTACTAGGAAAGCGCTACTTTTTAATGTAGTTGTTTATCAAGAAAAGCAAGGCTTCTAGTCATTTGGGAAGATGTTTCTCTGTGTACAGTCAGTTGCATTGTTCTTTTGTACTTACATTAAGCTGGAAAGCACAAAGACTTGGCAGCCTATGGAATTTGCCACTCTTTCACTTAGTCTGTGTAGCAGCCAAGGGAACTAAGAGGAACTGTTATGACAACCCCCGCCATATGATGTCATACATTTGTCAGTTCTTTGTAATAGTAGATCCCAAGGGAAAGGAAATAGTTCTGAATGGAGCATCGTTACTATTCTACCCCAAGAGAAAGGCAGGCACTCGTGGCCTTTCTTTCAGTCTAACTCGTGACTGGGTCATCATGCGTTTGAGAGGTGAAATGGGGCCTGAATTCTGTCAGACAATTTCAGATTTAATCTGAAATAAGTGCAGTGACAAGGGGGAGAGGTTTTCAGAGTTCTACTTGTTTGGGAACATTTTGGGGTTTTCTTTTTATTTCCCTTTTTATATCAATATTAATGTTAGATTACACAAATGGAATACTACAATGTATTAATAGAAGTTTATTTATGTATTTATTTATGTATTTATTTATGTATTTATTTATGTATTCATTCATTCATTCATTCATTCATTCATTCATTCATTCATTCATTCATTCGATTTTTATGCCGCCCTTCTCCTTAGACTCAGGGCGGCTTACAACATGTTAGCAACAGCACTTTTTAACAGAGCCAGCCTATTGCCCCCACAATCCGGGTCCTCGTTTACCCACCTCAGAAGGATGGAAGGCTGAGTCAACCTTGAGCCGGTGATGAGATTTGAACCGCTGATCTACGGTCAGCTTCAGTGGCCTGCAGTACAGCACTCTACCTGCTGTGCCACCCCGTTTAGCTTCTGAATCATGGAAAGCAAGGCAGCAAGGCATACGCTTGGCCAAATCCCATAAGTAGTTGCAGGGGTGAAATGCTCCAGGTTTGCTGGTGCCTGTCGGTCATCAGAGAGCCAGTCGAGAAGGGAGCACGAGGCTCCACCCACCTGCCTGGATGCCACCATTTGGGTTCTTTTACTTTCGGCCTCATGCACAGAATGCTTTGCGCATGCACAGAGGATAAAAGAATTGAAATGGCAGCGTTCAGCAGATGGACAGAGCCTTGTGCTCCCTTCACAACCGGCTCCTAACATCAAAAACATCATTAAAAAAGCACAACAAAGAATGTTCTTTCTGTGCCAGCTCAGGAAGCTCAAACTGCCCAAGGAGCTGCTGATATACTTCTACAGAGGAATCATTGAGTCTGTCATCTGCACCTCTATAATTGTCTGGTTTGGTGCTGCAATCCAACAAGACAGACACAGACTTCAGAGGAGAATCAGAACTGCAGAAAAAACAATTGCTGCCCATCTGCCTTCCTTTGAGGACCTGTATACTGCACGAGTCAAAAAGAGGGCTGTGAAAATATTTACTGACCCCTCGCATCCTGGACACAAACTGTTTCAACTCCTACCCTCAAATCTTCCCTACAGAACACTGCACACCAAGACAACTAGACACAAGAACAGTTTTTTCCCCGAACACCATCACTCCACTAAACAAATAATTCCCTCAACACTGTCAGACTTTCTACTAAATCTGCACTTCTATTTCCACTAGTTTTTCTCATCATTCCTATCATCCTTTTCCTCCCACTTAGGACTGTATGACTGTAACTTGTTGCTTGTATCCTAAGATTTTTATTAATATTGATTGTTTCTTCATTGCTTATTTGACCCCTATGACAATCATTAAGTGTTGTACCACATGATTCTTGACAAATGTATCTTTTTCTTTTATGTACGTTGAGAGCATATGCACCAAGACAAATTCCTTGTGTGTCCAATCACACTTGGCCAATAAAATTCTATTCTATTCTATTCTCTCAGTCTCTGACAACTGACAGACACAAGCAAACGGGATCATTTCACCCCTGAGTAGTTGGATGATATATTTTAATGAGAGCACAATTTGAAATGAGTTCATGGAAGAAACAAGGATAGCAATAGCATTTAGACTTATATACCACTCCACAGGGCTTTACAACCCTCTCTAAGCGGTTTACAGAGAGTCAGCCTATTGCCCCCAACAATCTGGGTCCTCATTTTACCAACCTTGGAAAGATGGAAGGCTGAGTCAACCTTGAGCCTACTGAGATTCGATCTGCCAAAACTGCTGGCAGCCGGTGATCAGCAGAAGTAGCTTGCAGTACTGAACTCTAACCACTGCACCACCAAAGTGCTTTTATCACCGAGGATAATAGGGATATTCGAGAGGAAAAAGGGAGACCAATTGATAGGTTTAGGTTTGAGAAAGAAAGATATTGGGGGAGGCGGTTTCCAGCTGAAAATGCATACATGAAACATTCCAGCAGTAAATGGGATGGGTTCCATTTTCTTGGGCTCATATTTAATGTAAGCACACACACAAAAAGCAGGTAACCACTATCCTTTGTTATGACACTCATGGGCATAGAAACATAGAAACATAGAAGTCTGACGGCAGAAAAAGACCCCATGGTCCATCTAGTCTGCCCTTATACTATTTTCTGTATTTTATCTTAGGATGGATATATGTTTATCCCAGGCATGTTTAAATTCAGTTACTGTGGATTTATCTACCACGTCTGCTGGAAGTTTGTTCCAAGGATCTACTACTCTTTCAGTAAAATAATATTTTCTCATGTTGCTTTTGATCTTTCCCCCAACTAACCTCAGATTGTGTCCCCTTGTTCTTGTGTTCACTTTCCTATTAAAAACACTTCCCTCCTGGACCTTATTTAACCCTTTAATATATTTAAATGTTTCGATCATGTCCCCCCTTTTCCTTCTGTCCTCCAGACTATACAGATGGGCAAGGCCTTGCTATTGGTGTGAGCAGACAGTTTACAGTAAAAATAAATAAATTGTGACTGTTTGTGCTTCTCTAGGGTTCTAGGATAAAAGCCAAAGGGAATTATTGAAATTCTTTGGTCATTAATGTTCATTTAAGTTCTTACAGCAATGTCAGGAAAAGTAATAACAGAGATGAGAGAAACTGACGTTTGGCAGTTTTGGAACAATTATTGTTATTGCAATTGGTAGATGTCTCTATTACTATTTTAATTAATATTTGACATATTTGGCAATTAGTTTGAGTGGGTGGGTTTGTGCATTGTGTAGATTACTGCAAACTGGCTAAGTTTTAAATTCCTAATTAAATAAAATATGAACAAAGCACTTTCCAATCACATAGATTCCAGCAGGGCTTAATCATATCCGTTGGATTAAATGGAGCTAAAACTTGATCAACTGAGTTTGGCTCCTTTGCTTTATGATTAGTTTGCTGCAAAAAAGGGGGGAGGGGTGGTCCCTCCTTTCTTAACTGTTGATATACTAGAGGAATTTCCCCCCCATTGTTCTCTAGCAACATGTTGTTAATAGAAAAGGCTTGATGCTCATCCTTAAAGCTAGAAATGAGTTTTTAACTCATTACTGGACATTATATATTTGTAGACAGGCATGCAAGACATCTCATTTCCTCTTTCGGTCTGAACCTTTTGTATCTTCTGGCTGTTTCAGAGAAGTAGCAACAGTTTAGACTTAATTAGAGGAGGAGCACGTCTAAAATGAGTTCTTGCTGATGACATTCTCCTTGGCCTTGAGTGGCAGTGATATCTATTACATTGGGCAAAGTCAATGGAAATGTTAATAGGCAGAGTGACAGGCCTGGGAAGTTGCCAGGGTCTCCTGTGGGGAAGGAAGACACACACACACACCCCTAGGGCTCTTCTCTGCTGCAGGGGAAGAAGGGATCTGTGGCTGAGATAGGGCACTGTAATGCCAATGCCCTAAACTTTGGTGACCTTGTATCAGCAGTAGCTTGGCTTGATGCCTTGGGACTTATAGCTTGCAATCTATCTGGCTCAAGATAGAAAGTAACTGGATATCTAATATCCCAAGTGTTTTTAAAATCACTCAGAATAGCCACCAAAAAAAGCCTAATTTTGTTTAGAACGGCTCCACTGCCTTTTGTTTCCATGTTGCCCCTATGGATGAAATTGTCTTTCTTGAAATTACTATTCTTGGGTGGGTAGGTGAGTAATTGAAGTATGCAAATTCTTTTCTGCTTTGCATGGGAGTGGGGTATTGGGTAGAATGGACAAAAAGGAACAATTAATTTTTTTTTAAAGCATCAGAAAAAAATGTCTTTAAAAATCATTAGGCAGTCAACATCTGAGCTCCTTGTGGATATTTTCAGTTTTTAAAAAAATTGGGAGAGCTGATTCTGGATTCCTGTCCCATATTATTTTGGGAATACAGTGGTACATCTACTTAAGAACTTAATTCGGTCCGTGACCAGGTTTTTAAGTAGAAAAGTTTCTAAGTACTATACGAGCATTTTTTCCCATAGGAATCAATGTAAAAGCAAATAATGCATGCAAACCCATTAGGAAAGAAATAAAAGCTCGGAATTTGGGTGGGAGGAGGAGAAAGAAGAAGAGGAGGAGGAGGAGAGTCGCTGCTGAAGGAAGAAGGTGAGGTGAGAGGAATCAAAAAAATCCAAAACTTTAAGGCTTAAAAAAATAAAAGAGGGACTCAGAGGCCGCGAGGAGGAGCATGTGCCTCCCATACACCCGGCACAAGGCTGCCTCCCATACACTGCTCCAGAGAATGAAACCCAGGTGGGCGAGAGCGGAACCTCCTGCTCCTTTGACTGAAAGGCGCAGCTACTGCTGCTACCTGCTTCCTACCTCCTCTTTTTTCCACTTTTTCTTTTCTTTTTAAAATAATCTTTATAGAAACATAGAAGTCTGACGGCAGAAAGAGACCTCCTGGTCCATCTAGTCTGCCCTTATACTATTTTCTGTATTTTATCTTAGGATGGATATATGTTTATCCCAAGCAAGTTTAAATTCAGTTACTGTGGATTTATCTACCACTTCTGCTGGAAGTTTGTTCCAAGGATCTACTACTCTTTCAGTAAAATAATATTTTCTCATGTTGCTTTTGATCTTTCCCCCAACTAACTTCAGATTGTGTTCCCTTGTTCTTGTGTTCACTTCCCTATTAAAAACACTTTCCTCCTGGACCTTATTTAACCCTTTAATATATTTAAATGTTTCGATCATGTCCCCCCTTTCCCTTCTGTCCTCCAGACTATACAGATTGAGTTCATTAAGTCTTTCCTGATACATTTTATGCTTAAGACCTTCCACCATTCTTGTAGCCCGTCTTTGGACCCGTTCAATTTTGTCAATATCTTTTTGTAGGTGAGGTCTCCAGAACTGAACACATCTTCTTAAATCTTAAATCTTCTTTTCCTTTTCATGTTTTCCTTGTATATTTCTAATCCAAGTGCTTTCTGTGCAAAGAGTTGTGCCCCTTGTCTTTTTGTGCAAAGCATCTAGCAGGACTGGTGGGCCGAATCCTATGCCAAGCAGGTTGCATTAATCGCCCACCCCTTTAATCCTCCCACTAGCTCCCTTCCCACTGCTTTCCCAGGGAGGCAATTTCACAAGGTCAGTCCTGCAGAAGGATCGATAACAGCCTCCAAAGTCACCTTTCCCAGATCACTGCTGACTGCGGTAACTCTCTCCTCCCTGGAGCCTTCTCCCCTCACTCAGCTGGCTTCAGTTCCCTTCTCATCTTCCATCACTTCTTTGCCCTTCTTGGGGGTTTTGCACTATTGTGGTGACTTCGTTGCAAAAGTAATTTTTAAACGCTTTTAAAATTTTATTTTTGGAAAAGAGTTTTTCTTAAAATAGCCGTGGCCTCCCTTACCCTTTTTTTGTTCTTTTCCCATTCCAGCTGTTTTGTGGCTCTTTCCCCCAAACAATTGGAATAATCTATGCAGACTTTTTGTCTCTTGGAAAAGAGATCACTGAATATGTAAGACTTGCAGCGCAAGTTGTTTTGGACAAATTGAAGATTCATTCAGTCCAGACCTTTGTCATCAAGGTTTGCCAATCAGATGGGCAAGGCAAAATTATCCGAATTGGACAAGGATGATGGGTCATCTGTTCTCAATCTCTAGTAATGAGTGGTATGCTGACTGACTATGGAAGCTGTATTCAGAGCAATCACACTAATTCAGTGGCAGGGAACTTCTTGCAAATGAAATCAAACCCTTTTTAAAACGCAGGTTTGTCCCTGAGACTGAAGACAATACGAGAAAAAAAATCCACTTCAGCTGGTAATATGTTGTGAAATTGGCTTAAATTTAACTGAACATGCGTATCCCCATAAACTTTCTAAGGTGGTTTTCTTAATTAAAACAACTTTGAACATTCAATAGAAATAATTATCCATTGTTTCCTATGTATCTGTTTCACTGTGAACAGACAAGTCACCCAGTCACCCATTCTTTGGGGGGGGGGAGCCATTTTTTTCCATTTCATTCCATATCTCAGTATCACTCCAGAATCAAAAATAATTATAAAACACCGTAAGGGCCCTTTATGCATAATCCCACTGATCAGTGAATGGAAAGTTTGATTCATTCCTAAATATAATTTGATTTAAAATTTACAGAAACCAGTTTTTGTACCAGTTTCATTTGATGATCTTGAATTAATAATGTGTGGGGAGAAGGTAAGCAATTCTGTTTCTCCTTGCAATTTTAAAAACCTCTTTCATGTTTGTTCTTGTGGCGAACTAAGGGCAATATGTAGATACCTAGGGCAGTGGTTCTCAACCTGGGAGTCGGGACCTCTTTGGGGGTCGAACGACAGTTTCTCAGGGGTCACCTAAGACCATGGGAAAAGACAAATTCCCCATGGTGTTAGGAGATAAAGTTTCTATTCTGGCGCCTTGGAACATATTTTTACAATCCATCCAATCAGGCGTTTACAGTGAGGGTGTCCCAGTGACCTCCCTACCAATCAGCTTAAAGCTCTGTTGGGAGTATTTTGGTGCCAGACTTATGGTTGGGGGTCACCACAACATGAGGAACTGTATTAAGGGGTCACAGCATTACCTAGTGTGTTTAAGCTATGACGCTGTATGGAATATGACTTTACATGTAACATTTGGAAACCGGAGCCTACAAAGTGATTTGATGGGGAGAGCAAATTGTATAAATTTATTGTATGCATACTTTTAAAAAAAAAAAAATTATGCACTATCAATCTCAAGCACTAGGGAAATCAGAAGACTCAGGCAGTAATGGGTATAAAGATTTATTGCAAGCTAAGCTAGGCTCTCTATAAGAATTTTAACTACTAACAGCCAAGGCAAATTGGTGGTAGATCAGAGTCAAAGGCATTCAAGGCAAGCTGGACTTAGATCTCTTGTGGGCATGAAGGGACTGAAGACTGATAACACATTTGATCCTTCCCTCATGCTCAGCCTGCTCATCTCCTGCAGTCAAATCATTTTCAACTCTTAGGGACCATATAGATAAATTTTCTCTGTGACAATCTATCCCTAAGCAGTCCTCCTGGTCTTCTAATAGTGCACCCATTTCACCCCCAATTTTCAGTGGTTCAGTGGTCCATCCATTTCAATCAGTTGCTGCTGGCTGTTCTGTTCGTATCTTTCTTTCCACCTTTCTCAGTATTACAGCCTCCTCCAGAGAGTCGAATCTTCACATAATGTGTCTAAAGTAGGATAATTTGGGCCTGGGACATACTTCAAACAGCCTCTATTTAATCTCCTCCTGTCTGGTATAGCCAGAGTGGAGCAAGAGGGAGACATTTACTTTAGAAACATGCTGAGGCTAGACGAGTACTTGGTTCCGTGGCCTAAAATTTTGCATGATCTTGAGGATAATTGAGTAGAGAAAGGAGGGGGAAATTATTCAAGATTCTGGAAAGTTAGTTACGGTTCAGTTCTCCTAGTGACAACTTGACCATTAAGAATGCTTTTTTGACTCACCTCATCCCTGTTTTTTTCCATGAAGTCCCCTTTGAGTAAGCAATTATGCCTTCTTCAAATCATGGCTGTATGTTCTTATTTGGAAGCAAAGTAAAGCATGAAACTAAGCAAGTCAGAAAATGAAGAAGAGCCTTTATATCTAGATAACAAGGCATGGTTTTTTTACTTCTAGTGATGGGCGAAACCAACGGTGTTCAGGTTTGGCAAGTTCGGAGAAACTTTACGCAAAATTCAGCCAAACCCGAACGGAACTCGAACTCCAAACACTGCGTGATGTCAAAGCCCCGCCCACGGAATCCCATCGTTTTTTAATTTACGGATTTTTTATTTTTATTTTTACGAAAAAGGACGCCGCAGCAGCGCTGCAAGCAAAGGGCGGTTCTTTCACGTAAAAATAAACATTTTTGTTTTTACGAGGTGGTCCCCGCCGGGGCTTTGACGTCACGGAGACGTCACTTCCTGGCTTTCGGTGCGGAGGCTGGGAGAGTGGGGGTGGGGGATTCCCCTCGGCCTGCCACCGCCCCCTCCCCTTTGACATCGGAAGGAGGATGGGTGCGCGCGGTGTGTGTGGGGAGCGTTTCTCCATTGGGAAAGTAAGACGGTAGCAAGTTTCTCGGCGGGGACCACTTCGGCAGCAGCTTTAATGCGCCGAGAAACTTGCCACAGTCTTACTTTCCCAACGGAGAAACCTCCCCACAAACACCATGCATGCCCATCCTCCTTCCGATGTCAAAGGGGAGGGGGGCAGTGGCAGGTAGAGGGGAATCTCCCGCCCCCACTCCCCCAGCCTCCCCACAATGGGATTCCGAGGGCGGGGCTTTGACGTCACGGAGACGTCACTTCCTGGGCAGCCGAGGCGACTGAACGCCGAACGCAACCCCGAACTTTGCCCGAAAATTTTGGGTTCGGGTTCGGTTTACCAAACACCACAAAATTCGGTACGGACCCGAATTGTGCGAGTTCGGTTCGCCCATCACTAGTTACTTTCCAACTGTTTCTACCCTGGCCACCAAACAAGTTTTTGTTCAACTACCACCTTATTCCCTCCCTTTCAATAGCAACAGATACTGTAGAATATTCTCACCCTGGCTCTTAACAGTTTTGACTTGTGGTAAAACCAGACCTTGCATCCACAATCCAAAACAGTTTGCTAGAAAAAGTTCTTCACTTTAATGGTAATTCAGTTAGCATCATCAAATGTGATAGACATTTTCCTTTCTTTTCACAATTTGTATGCCTATTGTATAATTTAGGTGTATTCAATTTAGCCAACTTTAAACTCTGCATAACTTTAATAGCACCCAGTTGCAAACAATTTATTGCAAAGATGGATCGGAGGGATAAGTCCTTACATGAAGATCTGGCCATTGCCTCAAACTATTATTATAGTTTTAAAGTCAGCTTTCCTTAACGTCAATTTGTGGTCCTACTCCTAAACAGTACTTGAACTGTATATTTCTTGGTATTCCTCTACTCCAAATTGCAGTCTTCTACTTGCTCAGGTATTACTATTTTGACATTTATTCTTCCAGAATAGCCATTCTTTCCAGATTCAGCCCATCATAGTAATTGCATTCTGTTGCCATTTTACTATGCCACTACAGCTTCTGTGACCTACTATTCTTGTAAGCTTGGCTTGTATTCTCCCCATTTTTTGATAGCAGCAGTGAAACTCTGAAATGAGAGAGCTAGAGGCAGCATGCATGCTTAAGTAATTGCCTTTTAGAAGGCACTGAATAAGCAGGAGCAACAGCTTGTCAGATGAATTTGAGTCGGCAGGGCTGGGAGCTGGCAATATCAGTGGGTAGACATTGTTGAGCTGCAGGCGAAAGAGATGTATTGAACAATTGCGGTGATCTTAGAGTTCTTTGCCTTAGACCCAGGCAAGACATGGTTTGCAACCAAGTATTAAAAACATGGATAGGTAACATGGACTGACTACCCGTCTCTTCCTGTGCTGTGACCCATTGTCTTCCATAGAACCTCCTCCTCATTTTACACAGACCTATTTTTGAAGTATTGTACCTAAAAGAGTATATAAGAAACACTTTTAATTTTAGGTGACTTAAAAAGAATGCTTCTTTTATTATTTTATTTATATACCTTTACTTAAATAGAAAAAAGAAAGAAGTATGTATACATGTGTATGTGTGTATAATATATTTTAGTTCTTCCCTGGTAAAGGCTGATTCGGAGGTGTGCTTGTGGCTTAGAGATTAATATCCTGCCTTGCATGCAGAAGGCTACAAGTTCAAATCCCAGTAAGGGTATGTCTGTCTGATGAGACCAAAACAAGGTTGAAATGTATGTGTGTGTGAGAGAGAGTGAGTGACATGGTTTGCTAAATTTGAAAATTAAGGGAGAGTAGGATAGATCTATTTCAGCCTTGTTCTCATCAGCTAGCCATACCCTCACTGGGATTTGAACTTGCAGCATTTGCCTTGTAAGGCAGAGAATTAACCTCTACGCTACAGTATCCAATCCCTTCAGCTCTGTACCAGGGAAGGGTTATATGCTTTTTTGTGTGTTGAATCATCCTGGTATATTGAAGGAGCATCACAGCTTCCTTTTTGCCTCTCGGCCCAACCCAGGGCCATTTCCAAGGCAGTTAATTTATTCATAGCTGACAGACTATATTCTGCATGTGTCACATGTTTTTGCTGAAATTGAAAATTAAGGGAGACTAGGATAGATCTATTTTGGCCTTGTTCTGGCCTCATCAGCTAGCCATACCCTCGCTGGGATTTCAATATATATTGAATACACACACACACAATATACATACATATATATCATGCATGTATTTGTATTTATATGCCGCTCATTCCGAAACGGACTCAGAGATTAGATTAGATTAGATTAGATTTATTGGATTTATATGCTGCCCCTCTCCGCAGACTCGGGGCGGCTCACAACAATAGTAAAAACAGTACATATTGACAAAATCCATTGCCCACCAATCCAATTACAATTTTAAGTTAAGAAATTCATAAAACAATCCCAATATATATAAAAAAACAAGCACACAATCAATCAAACGGCATCTGACAACATTTATAAATACAACAATAATTTAAAAAAACTAGTAAAAAATCAACAATAAAATCAGCAGTATAATAAAAGCAATGATATCATTTAAAAACCATGCATATATTACAATCACTCTGGTTCTAATTCTAGGCCTGCCGGAAAAGCCAGGTCTTAACAACTTTCCGGAAGACCAGTAGGGAGTAGATAGTGCGGATATGTATATATGTGTATAAAGTTTGTGTATGTATATGTATACATACGCACAGAGCAGGGGTGGGTTCCAGATTCTGCTACTGCCGGTTTGCTCAGCAACGCATCACGTGGGCGGGTGCACGTATATGTGCAGTACTAAAAAAAAGAAGAAAAATCAACCAAGATGGCGCCGTTTATGGCGCCACCAAGAGAACCGGCTCAGGGACATGGCAGACCTGGGTCACTGCCAGTTCTAGTGACCCAGGCCGCCAAGTTACTAACGGTTCTATAGAACTAGTCCAAACAAGAAGGAACCCACCTCTGGCACAGAGTTTTCCAAAGAGTTTTAATGAAAGATGATCTTATTGCATTTCCATCATTTGAAACTGACTCATCTGTAAGTATGGGTAACAAGGGTATACAGTGATCCCTCGATTAGCACGGTCTCGATTAGTGCGAAACGCTGCAACGCGGTTTTTCACAAAATATTAATTAAAAAATACTCCACGGTTTTTCCCACCCGATGACGTCATACGTCATCACCAAGAGTCACTTCTCTTTCTCTTTCTTTCCTGTCACTATGCTTCAATCATTTTCTCATTTCTCTTTTTTCTCCCCTTTTTTCTATCATTTCTCTCTCTCTTTCTTCCTCTCTCACACTCTCTTCCTCCCTTCTCTCTCCCCCCCTCCACTTGCCCACGAGAAGAAAAAAAGCAACCTCTGCCGGGCAGCTCCCCTTGTGCCCCCGCTTTGTGCCTGCCTCTTTTGGGGATTTTTTTTTCTTTTCTTTTTTGCGCTGGCGGCGGGAGCTGTTGGGGAGGGCTCTGCCGGGAAGGCCTCTCAGCTGCAGAGCCGAATGGGGGCGGAGGCAACAGCGGAGCCCGGCGCTGGGGCCATGCGAGGCTGTTCATCCAGGGGGGCGTGGACTGGCAAGTCGCCCTCCTTTCTCTCTCTTTCTCAAGATCGCTTGCCGCTTGCCTATTGCAGCGAAGGGAAGCAAGGCTCCAAGCTGCAAAGCGGCAAGCGGCAAGCGATCTTGGGGTTTCCCCTTTGCCTGGGCGGCGGGAAGACCAAGGGAAGGTTCCTTCAGCCGCCCAACACCTGATCCGCTCCGCAGCGCGGCAGCAGCGAGGAGCCGAAGATGGGGTTTCCCCTTTGCCTTTACCCCATCTTCGGCTCCTCGCTGCTTCCGCGCTGCGGAGCAGATCAGCTGTTGGGCGGCTGAAGGAACCTTCCCTTGGTCTTCCCCGCCGCCCACACGCAAACTCCACCATCTGCGCATGTGCGGCCATGAAAAAAAATGGCGCGCATGCGTAGATGGTGTTTTTACTTCCGCATCCAGTATAACGCGGAAATCGGTTAGCGCGGGAGGTCTTGGAACGTAACCCCCGCGCTAACCGAGGGATCACTGTACAGTGTTCCCTCGATTTTCGTGGGTTCAAACTTCGCGGAAAGTCTATACCACGGTTTTTCAAAAATATTAATTAAAAAATACTTTGTGGGTTTTTTCCCTATACCACGGTTTTTCCCACCCGATGTCATCATATGTCATCGCCAAACTTTTGTCTGCCTTTAATAAATATATTTTTTAATAAACTTTACTAAATAAACATGGTAAGTAATAATCTGAATGGTTGCTAAGGGAATGGAAAATTGCAATTTAGGGGTTTAAAGTGTTAAGGGATGGCTTGTGATACTGTTCATAGCCAAAAATAGTGTATTTTCTTCCGCATCTCTACTTCGCGGAAATTCAACTTTCGTGGGCGATCTCGGAACGCATCCCCCGCGAAAAACGAGGTAACACTGTACCTGTGTTAAAGCAATGTGCCACTAGCTATGCTGGTGGTGAAAGGGCCCAGCTACATCATCACAAAAATTACATGGCGCTGTTCTGGCAGAACTGTATGCTATCACATCAAGATGTTCTCGGTTTGAGATCATCGAATAAAAAAATTACCATAATCTCTTAGGCTTAGGCTCAAATCTACTCCCAGGGATCTTAGTTTTCAGAATGGCAGAGACTTCATTTGCAGCTTAAAATTATTGTAGCCAGCATGGGCTGCATCTTAGTATTTTGTGCATCTCCGATCTAAGTATTTGGAAGATACTATCTTAGTGCGGGGGATGAACTTGGACATCCTGGTCAAACCTGGATGAAGAGGGGGGACTATTTAAACAGCTGTTGCCCACTCCTTTCCCTGTGGAGACATCGAGGCGGGTCCAGCTTACAGCCTGCTGTTTTGACAGAGGCTCTATTACTGGCAAGGAAGTGGGAAGAGTATTCCCTCCCTTCTGGTTCATTTCTGATATATGTCCATAGAACAGGGCAGCTCTTAGAAGAATCTGAATGTTCAGTGTGCAGGAGACATGGGGATTTAAAGGGTCTCTGTGCTACCATCTGGGGCACAGTTATTCTCTGCCAAGCCTGGTCTTTTCTTCCCGATTCCATGCTAGGGAAATTCATTGTGGATCAGCAAAGTTGCGGAAATACGTTTGGCCTGCAGCCTATATCTTAAAGTGACAGGTGATTTGGATCTAATCAATACAGAACTTGCTTTCATTCTGCTAAAAATAATTAAAGGAAGAAACTGGTTATTGATTGAATCCAGTCATGTTGTGCATCTCTCCACTCATCATGGAGACCATGGAGATTTATTCCTCAGTTGTTTTTATTATATTGACAAGATGGAATCAAAGGAAGGGTTTTTTTTTGTTTTTTGTTTGCAAAGACACCTTGATAGAGGATTCTACTGCAGTGGAGGATTTATTTATTATATTCATAATCTATTCAATAATAAATGTTTGTTGACTGGATTGTAAACTGAGACCACTGTAGAACAATAATTAGCACATTGTTATATGCTAGACAAATATATGAACATCCACATATAAAAGATGTGTGTCTTCAGATATTTAAAATTCCAAACAAAGTCTTATTTGTTTATTTTTTTGCAAAAAATAATTTTCTCTACTTGGTGCATCGTTTTTGTTTTATCATTATAATATTACTATTATGATATTATCATATTATGATGATGATATTGTTGTTGTTGTTGTTATTATTATTATTATTATTATTATTATTATTATTATTATTATTATTATATCAATACAACACAGCAAACGGGATCACTATGCTGGATTTTGTATTTCATCACCAGTCGGGCGCTTCCCAAGCACCAAGACTGCGTGATGTAGTGGCAAATTATGTTTGCCGATCCCAGTAAAGTGGCCTTTTGCAATTGACAGATGGAGATTTTGTCAATTCCGATGGTTTTCAAATGTCCGCTGAGATCCTTTGGTGCTGCGCCCAACGTGCCAAGTACCACTGGGACCACTTTCACTGACTTATGCCAGAGTCGTTGCAGCTCGATTTTTAGATCTTCGTATTTCACTAATTTCTCTAGCTGCTTCTCCTCAATTCTGCTGTCTCCTGGGATTGCGATGTCGATGATCCATACTTTCCTTTTCTCCACAATTAGGATGTCTGGTGTGTTATGCTTCAGAATTCGGTCAGTCTGAAGTCAGAAGTCCCACAGTAGTTTTGCTTGCTCATTTTCGACCACTTTTTCGGGCTTATGATCCCACCAGTTCTTTGCCACTGGTAAATGGTAGTTCTGGCACAAGTTCCAGTGGATCATCTGTGCCACAGCATCATAATCATCATAATCATCATAATCATCATCATCATCATCATCATCATCATCATCATTATTATTATTATTATTATCAGCAGCAGCAGCAGCAGCAGCAGCAGCAGCAGCAGCACAAAAACAGTCATACACAGCAAACGAGATTTATATGCTGGATTTTGTATCAAAATATCACAAGCCGAACACTTCCCAAGCGTCAAGGACTGTGTGATGTACTTTTTTATGATGCACGACGATCCAAGTACTGTATTTTTTGCAACTGACAGATCATGATTTTGTCAATGTTTATTTTTTTCAAATGCCGTCTGAGGTCTTTTGGCACAGCACCCACTGTACCTATTGTTGTTGTTGTTATTGTTGTTGTTATCATCATCATCATAGTCAGCAAGATATTCAGACTGGATTTGGCATCTTTTGTCTGCCTATCAATTTCTCCCCCAAGGACCTGGGATAGGCAAATGTGGATGTTTGGTGGTGTTACAGTACCATTGCATGATGTAAGATGTTCCAAGAAAAGATGTCTTTTGCAATTGACTGATGGTGAATTTGTCAATGCTGAATATGTTCAAAGGGTGCTCCAATTGTTTTGGGATTGCACCCAAGGTGCCTATTACTATTATTATAGCTTACCCAGTAACTTTGGTTTCCTTCAAATGGAAGAAGATTGTATCTTTCTTGATGGATTAACTTTAGAAGTGCTGACAATTTTTTTTTTTTTTAAAGCTACTTCTTTGTGGCTGTTTGGAAATTACTTAGTGCTTAGAGATCCACATTATTACTCCCTTCTTTCCCCACACCTTGAGTAGAAAAGTGAACTCAGAAATCTCTTAGAAAAGCAAAAATACTTTCTCTCAGGGATTGGAGACTCTTCTAATAAATGTAAGGTTTCCCTACAGAATTCATTAGTTAACTTTTTAAACCATAATTAGAGGAATAGGCAGAGTATGCCCTTCAGAAATAGTTATCTCATGTTATTTTTTATTATTATTATTATTATTATTATTATTATTATTATTATTATTATTATTTATTAGATTTCTGTGCTGCCCCTCTCCGCAGACTCGGGGCAGCTCACAACAGTGATAAAAACAATACATGGTAACAAATCTAATAATTAAAATTTAAAATAACAATTTAACATTAAAAAGTCTAAAAAGAAAAAAAAACCAATATATAAAATACATACACACAGTCATATCATGCACAAAACTACATAGGCAAGGGGGGGATGTCTCAGTTCCCCCAAGCCTGATGACAGAGGTGGGTTTTAAGGAGTTTACGAAAGGCAAGGAGGGTGGGGGAAGTCCTAATCTCTGGGGGGAGTTGGCTCCAGAGGGTCGGAGCCGCCACAGAGAAGGCTCTTCCCCTGGGTCCCGCCAGACAACATTGTTTAGTCGACGGGACCCGGAGAAGACCAACTCTGTGGGACCTAACCAGCTGCTGGGATTCGTGCGGCAGAAGGCGGTCTCGCAGATGTCCTGTTGTATCTGAGGAATCTGTTTCAGATGTTATCATAGCACATCCGAACATTATTTAGAAACTGTGGACAAAGGGGGGAAATTTCTAAGGATCTCTTATACAGCATGCTTGTTTAATTGTAGTTCAGTCCATCAATCTCAGATTAAGTCTTTCTCGGCTTTTAACGCACTCGTGTTTCCCACCCACTCCTGCCCCCTGAACAAATGTACTTTGAGTTATTGTGCTGCTTCTCTTTTTTACTTTCCTAACTGTTGTAAAAATGAATCCACGTGATTGTTTCCTACATAACAACACCTACAGCATTCAATAAATTTGACCCAGTTTGTCAGAAAAGAGTGGGTGGGGCTTGAAATAGCACTGCAAAACAACTGGACTGTTTTCACAGATAGCCAATTTTAGTTCCCCCGGGGAAAACATGTGGAGGCTAAATTAATATATATATTTTTTTCCAAGAGAAAGAACCCTCAGAGAGGGGAGACAAGACAGGACACATGATTAAATAAGCAGAGCACAAGATAATTGTTGGGACTTAATCATCTGAAAGCTTGTGTACCTATTTAATAACAGAAAAGCCTTTTTTTTGCATATGCATCTCTCTGCTATAAAAGAGACAAAATGAGATACAGGAAGCACTCCTCTCTTGGGTGAATCAGTAGCCATTTTTATAAAGTGCCTTTGAGCCTCACTGAGGCTTTTGATGCTAACCCCATGGTAATTATTCAAGTAGAAAATATGGGCGAAAGAAGAATTTGAAGTGCAGAGAAGCATTTTGACTAATAGAAAACTTGAGTTTTCTATTTGTACTACAAATCCAACTGGGGCAGAGATGGTTTAAAATCACCCAGAGGAGAAAGGATGCTGTTTCCTTAATAGGATACTTGGAACTCTCCTTAGATACTCTGAGGATCTCTCCATGGTCTTCTGTCCCCAATTTTTGTTTTTCTTCATAAATTAAATCTCTCTCTCTCATCAGGCAATTGGTGGCAGACTTGGCTTCTGCCTTTTGGCAGCTGCCTGTTGTCAATTTATATTATAATCACAGACGTAAGGGCCAGAGAGTTAACCCAGCCTGGGCCCTGTTCCAAGTTTGTGCCAAGAATGTATTTATTAACTATATTCTGGGCTGCCAGAATTTTCAAGGGGACCCTTCTAGCCATGAAGTTGCTTCTTCCCATCCAGTTGAATTTCAGCTCTGGGTTGTATAACAAGCCAATGAAAATGTTGTGTTTGTGATAATAGTTGAGGATGTCATAAGGTTGGAGTGGGATCAAATTGCCTTGCAGATAGCTAATTTCCAGCATCTTTCATTGTTGGCTAGGTGCAGTGAGACTACTGGGAGTTGTTGTTGTTGTTGTTGTTGTTATTATTATTATTATTATTAATTAGACTTGTATGCCACCCCTCTCCGAGGACCCAGAGCGGCTCACAACATGCAATACAAAACAACGTGTATACAAATTTAATAGTTAAAACAGTAAGCTAAAAATCCCATTATGTTAAAAAACAGTTAGTCTACTCAATCACATCATTTGAGGGCCAAATTCGCCACTTCGCTGGAAAGTAGGTGAGACACAAGGCTCTCCAGGTTCCTAACAAGAGAGTGCACATTGAGACCTTGTCTCAATATGGAGACATCCCACCCAAATGTGAATCACTGTGGTAGAAAGAGTCCAATGAGAGGCATGTGGGAATAGCAGGGAGACTAGACTGTTGGTTTTCTCAAGAAAAGAGCTTGTAATATAGAATGGCCAGAGCAGTAGCCCAGGAAACGCCTAGTATCTTTGGCTGCCTGGCTAATTATTCAGTCTGACGTCCAGTTTAGTTTTTGCTCCTGCCAGAGACAACAGAGGAATATAGTCCTGTGCTCTTGCCCTTGCTTACAGAATATGGATAAGTACTATATTTTTCGGAATATAAGATGCACTTTGGCTTGGAGGGAGGAAGATAGGGGATGGAGGGGGGATCTACCTACCAGGTATTCATCTGGCCAGCATCCTTAGTCTGTTCAGCTTCAGCACATTTTTTTATCCCCTGGTTAGGACTGAAAAAGCTTTAGGGAACAGGGGTGAAAACAAGCCTGCAAAGACTTGGGGCAGGAAAAACATTATTTGGATGGAGTAGGAAGCCAGGAAGATCATTAGCACCTAGTTAGGGCTGGGGGGGGAAAGCTGCGAAAAAGCTACATTCGGAGTATAACACACAGCCAAATGTTCAGCCTCTTTTAGGAGGAAAAGGGTGTGTCTTATACTCTGAAAAATACAGCACGTCCCCCTAGAAGACAAAAGAAATGCCAAACTAAACTCTTAGCCACACTCTCTTTGTTTTCCTTTTTTTCTCCAATATTTTTTAATTATTTTTCATTAGACAAACAAAAACAAACAACATTCAACATTCAAGGAGCTACCATTGCTCCGCTTGTCGTAGAAGTCTAGCTAGTACAGAAAAAAAAACCCTGACTATAATCAGATCAATACAGAAATAGAACACATGCGCTCTATGTTCTTGTTAAATTTAACTCTGTATTCTTTATGTTGATTAATTTTCTTATCTATAAAATATCAAATACTTAAACTAGTAATAAAATATAAAAAATAACACTTTAAAATTTACAATATTGCAAAAATACTCTGTTTATATTGTTTTTAAACTATTACAGTCTATCTATTTATTATCATGTTATAATTTTTTTGAAATTCACTTATTTAGTATAACTTAAAAAAGCAACCTTGTCATATTAATTTGTAAATGTTCTCTCATGTATGCATACAGTTAACATTCAAATTGATAAGTTCAAATGATTATAAATTCTTACTTATTTAATTTTACAACTATTTTTAAAATTCCACCATTTATATACCTTGTCCCATATTTTATAATATTCTGTTTCAGCTTGGTTATTCAAACGTTTTGTCATCATGTCTAATTCTGCACATTCCATAATTTTTTTAAATACCTCTCTTCGTTTTCCTTTCTGACCCAAGTTAATCCAAGTGAGCATTTTATATTGAAAAGAACAAAAGGAGCATACATTTTGCAACCATCTCACCCCAAACATCATCATCATCATCATCAACAACAACAATAATAATTAGATTTATATGCCACCCCTCTCTGAGGACTCGGGGCGGCTCATGGCATGCTCAAATAGCAATACTTTACATTTCTAACGTGTGTCAGGAACTTCACAACTCACAGTACACATTAGCTCAGTAGGCTATACAACAAGTGAGCTGGCATTGAATGGAAGTCAACTGAGATGTAATAAATGGGGTCTTAGAGAGTAAAAAGACCATGTCACTTGATCTAATCTCTTCTGCAAACTTGTTCCATCAGAGTTACTCAAAGAATCTTGCAGTTAAGACAGTATGAATATGTGTTGTTTATTGAGTTTATCCTTTCTTCTACTCCCATAATAGAGAGGAAAGCCAGGGCTGAGAGAATGTGCCTTACCTAAGGCTACCTAGCGAGTTTATGATGGAGGGGAGAGCAAAATTAGGAACTTCCCATTTCATGTTTGTAGCTATTGTACAGCCTTCCAAAATATACCTCCTTCTTCTCTTTCACCATTTCCTTTGTTATGCCCCTTCAGGATGCTGTTAGTCGACGCTGCAGCCGCTGATTGATTAGAACCAACTCAGCTGCTGAGCAGGAAAACCTTGGCTTCTCATTGGCTGCCGCTTTGACAGCCATAATATGAATTGTGCTATAAGACACGGCTGAGGTCATTCTGTTCTGAGCGACTCTGTTCGGGTTTTCTGTTGTGTGGTTCTTTGTTTGAGCCTTCATTAAAGGTTTCAAGTTAAATGACACTCACCTCACCTCGTTATTTTCGAGATCCGGGCACAACACCCTTGACATCCAACTGTCCCTTTTGTAGCATTCTGTTCTTTTGCCTACAAGCATGCTCAGGCTTATGAATTATTCCATCCCTATCTGGTATACCCTATAACTGTGATGGGGAATCTATGGTACACGTACGCCGCAGGCGGTACGTGAAGCCATACCTACAGGCACGTGAGCTCAGCCCCAGCATGCACTGGCCAGCTGACTTTCAGCTGGACTCATCCACACTGCCCCTCCCCTCCCAGGAGTCTCCACGCAGCCCATTTTGGATGCCAGTTAAGTACAGGGCTCGCGGGGAGGCTCTGGGAGGTTTTCAGCCTCCAGAGGGCTTCCGGGGGTGAGGGAGGCCATTTTCACCCTCTCCAGGCTCCAAGAAAGCCTCTGGAGCCTGGGGAGGGTGAAAAACGGGCCTACCGGGCCCACCAGAAGTCAGGAAATGGGCCATTTCTGGCCTCCAGAGAGCCTCTAGGGACAGGGGAGGCTGTTTTGCCCTCCCCAGGCTCCAAGAAAGCCTCTGGAGCATGGGGAGGGCGAAAAATGGCCCTACAAGAAGACTGGAAATCAGCTCTTTCCAGCCTCCAGAGATTTTAGGGAGGCGTACTTGGCAGGGGGTCCTGCGTGCATGCTGAGGGAGCACAGGGGGAAGGTAGCCGCATGAGCATGCACAGGAAGCAGAGTATGCGGGCATTGAATTATGGGTGTGGGCACATGCACACTTACTCCCATTCACGCACGCTTTCGGCACCCGAGGAAAAAATGTTTTGCCAGCACTGCCCTATAATTTGCAGCACCTCTGCAGGTCATCATTTTGCAATGGTTAGTAGGTATATAGAATCTAGTTGGATTGCTGGATTTAAAAAAGCTGCCTAGGAAACAATTTACATAATTTGCCCAATGCTCTCCTGAACTGAAGCTTGTCTGAGAGCTTTTAGTGTCTCAGATGTCCTTCATCACTGGGCATGACAAAAATGAAGAGTATTATTTTGTAAAATAGCTACCATTTGGGGATATTTTGAAGTCTTAACACTTGAGAAGTCTTAACTTCTAAGTCTTCTACTTGTGGTAGGGAAAGCAAGTAGGATGCTTGGCTGCATAGCTAGAGGTGTAACAAGCAGGAAGAGGGAGATTGTGATCCCACTGTATAGAGTGCTGGTGGGACCACATTTGGAATACTGTGTTCAGTTCTGGAGACCTCACCTACAAAAAGATATTGATAAAATTGAACGGGTCCAAAGACGGGCTACAAAAAAAGGTGGAAGGTCTTAAGCATAAAATTTAACAGGAAAGGCTTAATGAACTCAATCTATATAGTCTGGAGGACAGAAGGGAAAGGGGGGACATGATCGAAACATTTAAATATGTTAAAGGGTTAAATTAGTTCCAGGAGGGAAGTGAACACAAGAACAAGGGGGCACAATCTGAGGTTAGTTGGGGGAATAATCAGAAGCAACATGAGAAAATATTATTTTATTGAAAGAGTAGTAGTACATGCTTGGAACAAACTTCCAGCAGACATGGTTGGTAACTCCACAGTAACTGAATTTAAATATGCCTGGGATAAACATATATCCATCCTAAGATAAAATACAGGAAATAGTAATAAGGGCAGACTAGATGGACCATGAGGTCTTTTTCTGCTGTCAATCTTCTATGTTTGTATGTTTAACACCTGAGAAGGCCATCTCACTCAGCCTAATATAGGCACAACCTCTCTCCTTGTAATAATAATAATAATAATAATAATAATAATAATAATAATAATAATTATTATTATTATTATTATTATTATTATTATTATTATTATTATTATTATTATTTTACTAGATTTGTATGCCACCCCTCTTCGAGGACTCCGAATCCAGCTGTAGCACTACCAACTTTACAATAAATTAACCAGGTTTCATCAGAGCCTGTGGGAAAGCAAACTCACTACAAGTTTTCTTATGCTTACTAGTACAGTACTTTAGCATTAAAGGATGAAATAAGAACAGGGTTGGGGGAATTGTTGGTGTTGGAGGCATGCAACTACTTGCTGCGCTGCGGGCCAACAGGATTATGTGCTTAGGCTTCCAGTTCATCATTATTGTGAAAAGTAGGCTTAATAAGTACAGGTACAATATCATCACTAACCACAATTCTTACCTATTTTCCCCTGGCAGATGGACCCAGTGCAGAAAGCAGTGATCAACCATACGTTTGGGGTCCCTGTAACCAAGGCCAAACGCCCCATCATCTCTTGCAACGTTTGCCAGATCCGCTTCAATTCTGAGGTAAGCTTTTAGTAAGTCCTGAGTGCCGCTGACAGCAAGGCATATAAAGGACAAATGATATGTATAAATCAATGTTTCCCAACCTTGGCCACTTGAAGATATTTGGACTTCAACTCCCAGAATTCCCCAGCCAGCGAACGCTGGCTGGGGAATTCTGGGAGGTGAAGTCCAGATATCTTGAAGTGGCCAAGGTTGGGAAACACTGGTATAAATACAGGGAATCCTTGACTTACAAGCATTTGTTTAGTGACTGTTGTAGAATCCCAAGGGTCACGAGATCATCTTTTGCACATTCTGACAAGCAAAGTCCACGGGGAAGCCAGATCCACTGAACGACTTTGCTACTAACTTAACAATTGCATCAGTCACTTAATGATGGTGACAAAAAAAGTCTAAAAATGGGTCAAAGTTCACTTAACAACTACCTTGTTTAGCAATGGAAATTTAGGTTCACTTGTGGTTGTAAGTCGAGGACTATCTTTACATGCCTTTTATTTGCTCAGGTTCAGTTCTTTAGGGGAATTGGATGTATAAAAGAATTTGGAGAATGGAAACAGAGTTTTACAAAACTTGGGAGAAAGTATATGATTGGTTAAATATAAAACAAGATTATCAATGATACAAAAACAAATTATAGAAAATTTAAATTTACCAAACTGAATAAATTGTATACGGTAATTTAATGGATAAGATTTAGCGTTATTAACTGATTTTAATTATTTTAATTACAATCTTATAACGAAAATGATGAAATACACAGATTTTATATTATAGTAATATGTTAAGAAATAGTTATTAACAATTTTTACTTTTCTGTACAGATCTATATTATAACTAGCTTTTTTTTCCTGCATTAGTATGACTTCAATGCTTAGCAGAGCAAGGGTAGCTCCTCTACATGTTAAATGTTGTTTGTCTTGTCTTGTTTCATATTTTTTAAAAATAAAAAAAAAATTAAAAAAAAAGAATTTGGAGAATGGATGAAGTTTTTCATGTTGGATTAACAATAGCATATAAGACTTATATACCGCTCCAGAGTGCTTTACAACCCTCTCTAAACAGTTTACAGAGGCAGCATCTTCAACCCCCAACAATCTTGGGTCCTCATTTTACCCTCCTCGGAAGGATGGAAGGTTGTGTCAACCTTGAGCTGGTGAGACTCGAACTGCCAACTTGCTGACAGCTGAGAGTCAGCAGAATTAGCCTGCACTACTGCAGTGCTGCACTCGAACAACTGCGCCACCACAGATTAGATGATGATTATATTGTAAATAGAGTTTGATCCTTGTCCGGCTTATGTCACAAGACATGGTTAGAGTGCAGCACTGCAGACTACTTTAGCTAACTACTAGCTGTAGTTCAGCCGTTCAGATCACACCACCGGTTCAAGGTTGAATCAGCTCAGTCTTCCTTTTTCATTAGGCACATCATTAAACCTTAGTTGTCGCACCTATTAACTGCCATACAAGATGTGAGGAAGTTAGTGAACATACTGAATGAAAAAGCAAAGCAATGAAATAAAGTCTTGATCTCAGGTATGATTTCAGAATCACGGCACATTGTATTCTTTCAAGATCCATGTAAAATGGCAGTTCTAAATATACAGTGTTCCCTCAATTTTCGCGGGGGATGCATTCCGAGACCGTCCGCGAAAGTTGAATTTCCGCGAAGTAGAGATGCAGAAGTAAATACACCATTTTTGGCTATGGGCAGTATCACAAGCCTTCCCTTAACACTTTAAACCCCTAAATTACCATTTCCCATTCCCTTAACAACTATTTACTCATCATTATTACTGGTACCATTGAATAAGACACTTAGTGATCCTGATATTTATAAACATAATTATTTATTAACAATAATAATTATTTTTTTTGTTATTTATTTGCAAAAATTATTAGTTTGGCGATGACGTATGATGTCATCGGGTGAGAAAAACCGTGGTATAGAAAAAAACCAGCGAAGTATTATTTAGTTAATATTTTTTGAATAACCTTGGTATAGGCTATTCGCGAAGTTCGAACCCACGAAAACCGAGGGAACACTGTATATATTACGATTCTCAGAGACGGAACAAAAAACAAAAGATCTTATAATTTGTATGTTTTTAATCTTATTCTAAAAAAGCTTACATTATGACTTGGGGCTGGGTAATCCTCCAAATGTTTGTTTGTTTGTTTCGACTTATAAGCCGCCAATCTCCTGATGGATTCAGGGCAGCGTACAGGATAAAACAAAATACAAAATTTAAACTCCCAACATTAAAAAGATTCATCCATCTGTCATTCATTACTACTGGCCGGAGCACAGTATTATCGCTCAACGGCCCCAGGCGTGCTGCCAAACCAGTGTTTTTAAAGCCTTTTGGAAGGCCAGGAAGGTAGAAGCAGTGCAAACCTCTGGGGGGAGTTGATTCTAGAGGATTGGTGCCGCCACAGAGAAGGCCCTTCCCCATGGTCCCACCAGTCAGCATTGTTTGTCTGATGGGTCCTGCACAAGGCCAACTCTGTGGGATCTAATTGGTTGCTGGAATGTGTGAGGCAGAAGACGGTCCCATAAGTAATCTGGTCCTAAGCAATGTAGGGCTTTATAGGTAATAACCAACACTCTAAATTGCATTTGGAGACCGATCAAAAGCCAGTGCAGCTCACATAGAGTTATATGGGAATATCTAGGTTAAATATACCCATATGTTAGTGGACTAATTGAGCAACATCTCGAAAAAGGCCAATTTTCTTTCTCTGATGTAGTAGCACTACACAAATGAAATGTGCTTTTCACAGTGTGCACTTCCCTTCTTCCAATAGGCTGTGGTGTGATGTTGATTGATTATGTGCCAATAGTTGTTATCAATTCTGAGAGATTACATAGATAGATTTTCTCTATTATGATCTGTCCTTAACCTGATTTTTCAGATCATGATTTGATGTAGTTATGGGGGAAATGTTGAAGATGATGACATGGTCATCATAATTTAATTTTTTCTATTCTTGTAAATATCAAAAAGAAAAGGGGAAAAAAACATTAAGAGGTTCAGCTTGCCTGTTTTGATAATGCTTATTTCCAGCCTATCTATGTCATGATATGGTTGTTAAAGTTAGAATTGGTAGGCATTGTTAAGTTTAGAAGACAAGTGAAGATGAGTAACCTTTGAATTGCTGGGTTGTTCTATTCCAGAGAAGGATCAAGTTGACATTCTCTTACTTCTTTCAAGAATTGAATGTAACAAAGCAGTTGCTAAAATGGTAAAATCCATCTTAGGAAGCATAGAAGTAAAGCCTGCAGATCACAGACATAATTCTACTCTGCTCTGGTCAGAAATCCTTGTGGACGATTATGTCCAATTCTGGGCACAATAGTTCAAATAGGATGATGATCAGCAGAAGCAAGTTCAGAAGACAACCACCAAAATGGATTGTGGTTTGAAAACCACAATCTTTTGAGGAATGGTTACAGGATCTGAATACATTTAGTCTGCAGAAAAGATGAATGTGGGAAGATATAGTTGCAGAAATCTTGCTGGCTGCTTAGTCAAACCTGATTGGATAAGACACACGCAGCCAGCAAGTGGGAAATTGGAGCATCACTATTAGTTCAGAGTTTGACAGCTCAACAATAAAAGGAGTTGTCAAACCTGCTTTTCGAATGATTTTTCTATAATGCTCATTTTTAATTTTAAGCCATCAAACAGAGATCCTCTTATATAAATGCCGTTGAAAATAAGTGTGGATTTTGTGCCCCCCACCATATAAAGGCATGCCATCCAATTTGGAGGTCAAAACCTTCTGTCATTAAGACTCTTTTATTTTTAAGCGTAATCCAATCCCTTATCCAATTTAATGCAGCAGTTCGATGATAGATTTGCCAGCCAGGAAATCACAAAACCGGGGCTGCTAGGAATGGAGGTGAGACCAGGTTGAGCACGGAAGACATTTATTAGCTTCAGCCCCTTAACAACAACTCAGAAACCGAACGAGCAACAGCAGGTTTGAAACTCCTTTTATTGTCAAGCTGTCAAACCAGTAGTGATGCTGCAATTTGCCGCTTGCCGGCTGCCTGCATCTTAGCCAATCAGGTTCGACTAAGCAGCCGGCAAGGTTTTGGCATCATCGTAACTGTGAGGACTTAAGAGTAGGTCTTCAAACAGGACTGTCATTTATTTGTTAGTGGCTCATGCACTGACCGAGAGGTTGGACTAGATGCCCTCTAACCCACTTACTGTATCATAGAATTGGAATCAACCTTATTTATTTATTTACTTACTTACTTACTTACTTACTTACTTACTTACTTACTTACTTACTTACTTACTTATTTATTAGATTTGTATGCCGCCCCTCTCCGAAGACTCGGGGTGGCTAACAACAATATAAAAAGACAATGTAAACAAATCTAATATTGAAAATAATCTTAAAAACCCCAATTTAAAGAACCACTCATACATACAAGCATACCATAAATTCTATAAGCCTAGGGGGAAGGGAAATTTCAATTCCCCCTTACCTGACAACAGAGGTGGGTTTTAAGGAGCTTGCAAAAGGCAAGGAGGGTGTGGGCAACTCTGATATCTGGGGGGAGCTGGTTCCAGAGGGTCGGGGCCGCCACAGAGAAGGCTCTTCTCCTGGGTCCCGCCAAATGACATTGCTTAGTCGACGGGACCCGGAGAAGGCCAACTCTGTGGGACCTAACTGGTCGCTGGGATTCATGCAGCATAAGACGGTCCCGGAGATATTCTGGTCAGGTGCCATGAAGGGCTTTATAGGTCATAACCAACACTTTGAATTGTGACCGGAAATTGATCGGCAACCAATGCAGACTGTGGAGTGTTGGTGTAACATGGGCATATTTGGGAAAGCCCATGATTGCTCTTGCAGCTGCATTCTGCACGATCTGAAGTTTCCGAACACTTAGAGGGCATTTAGTGAAATCTTCTTGTTCTGACGTTTGGCCCTATTAAAAATGTTCTGTTTAGAAATGGAGTTCTAAAAGAAAAGAGCCGCTAAATATTATTAAAATATGCAAAAAGAAAAAAGAAAAAGAAGGAAAGAGAAAATTGTAATTAAAACCTTTCTTCTCCTGAAGACAAAAGGCTATTAAAAGGTGTTTATCTCTTGCTACCAAAACTGTAAATGGGAATTTTTTCATTCAAGATAAATCTGGAAAGGTTTCATTTTTTTTTACTTATCCGTATTAGACAACCTACTGCTATAATCATGTTGTTTCACATCTACTTTCCAAAAATAGCCACAAATCAAGTCTGGAAGAAACGGGAGAAATTAGCAACATATTGGGAGCAGGATTTTGCACCTAGATGCAACCTAAAATAGAAAAATGAATAATAATATTCAGCATGAAGTTACGTATAGAAAAGGGCAAATTACAGGGTGACTGCATAATATTGTTTTGGCATCAGTCACAAAAAAATGGTTTGCTATTTTCTTCTTTGAAAATTAGGTTTGTCTATTTATTTATTTATTTGTTTGTTTTCTTCTTCCACTTAATTTACCACTTTAAGGTTTCCTAGTGATCTCCCATCAAAGTATTAGCCAGGTCTAACCCTGCTTAGCTTTTTGGTGATCAACCAAGGATACTTAAGTGCTACCATCTTCTGCTTTATTCATGAACTTGAGGAGAAATATAAATATTGTAAGCGTCTATATTTAAAACTTCTATCCAAGATGACACTTTTATTGATGAAAGTAATGTTAGAAGAACATTATTAGTGTAGATAATTCAGTGTTTCCCAACCTTGGCCACTTGAAGGTATCTGGACTTCAACTCCCAGAATTCCCCAGCCAGCATTCCCTGGTTGGGGAATTCTGGGAGTTGAAGTCCAAATATCTTCAAGTGGCCAAGGTTGGGAAACACTGAGATAATTCATAGGTTCAGGTTTAAATTAATGTGTTCTTCCATGCCACAATATTCTTTAAAAGGAAATAGAATAAAAGATGTGTCAAAGAGGGGGGGGGGGGATCCAAACCGGTCTGAAAGCATTCCTAGAAATTTATTTGGGTTTTCAACTAGATATCTTAGGTCAGTTTGGTCTAGTTCAGGGGTCTCCCACCTTGGCAACTTTAAGACTTGTAGACTTCAACTCCCAGAATTCCTCAGCAAGCAAAGCTCTTAAAGTTGCCAAATTTGGAGAACTCTGGGCTAGTGGTTAGGTCCTGTTCTGGTTTCTGGTAGAAATTCAGCAAGTGCAAATAACTGTTATCAAACACATTATTTCATAAACAAAGAAACTCCATTTTATTCTCTTCTCTTCCGGTTATACATGCATTTCATACTGGCGTATCTCTCCTGGCTCTGTAATCTCTCTTAATTGCATTCCTTACATTCCTTCTCCTGCTCTGCTAGACAAGATTTATTTCGTAAAAGCATGCTCACTAAAAAACAGTAGACAGACAGTTAATCACACAGAATACTTTGCTTATTTGGAGAGCGGCATAAAAAATCAACACCTTTTTGTTCGGCAACATTGAAACTCCACCCTTCTTCTCCACTAGCCCCCTGATGTGCCAATTACCTCACTACAATATTTAACCCATTCCTCTCCTTAATATCTTCTTCCAGACCTTTGCTCTCTACATTTCTGAATTCTTCTGAATTTAGGATTAACCCAGCGAGCATCTGATTCTCCCTCACTAGATCCTGAACTCATAGCCCCATCCTGTGGCTGGCCTCCCACCTGTTCTACTACCTGTAACCCCGGGCCCCCCACTACTTCATAAACACTATCTGAATCTGAGTCCTCAATATCTTCATCATCCTCCAACTGATCAAGAGTATGTACAACAGGTCCCAGATTAGAAAGCAGGAAAATGTGAACTCAAGTCCCACCTAAGCCATGAAAGCTAGCTGGGTGACCTTGAGTCAATCACTCTCTCTCAACCCTACTTATGAGAAAAATAGGAGTAGGAAGAAGTACTAGCTATGATCACCACCTTGAGTTATTTGTAAAAATAATAAAACTGGAATATAAATAAATAAAAATTTTAAAAATATCCTGGCCTAGTATAGAATTGTAAACAAGTTTCAGAAAGGTTATATAAATATGTGCCATTCTCGTTGACCAGCACTCATCATGTTATGGGTTTTTGAATCTCCTATTTCTTTCTTTCTCCTTTTTTCCTTGTATAGAGCCAGGCTGAAGCACACTACAAGGGCAACCGCCACGCCCGGCGAGTAAAGGGAATCGAAGCAGCCAGAACGCGGCAGAAGGAATCGGGCCCTCGGGAGGGAGACAAGCCAGGATCTGCAGGCAGTCCATCCTCCAGCACCGGGGAGAGTGATTCTGACCGCACAGGTTCTAAACTTCTCCTTTCATTACCCCAGTGCTCCCTAAAATCTAGAGGTTTCATGAAGGACATTGTTGTGTTGTGCGAGTGTGTGTTTGAGAGAGAGAGACAGAGACGGAGAGAGACAGAGAGACAGAGAGGGTTCCTGTATTTTCCAAATATGTTGACCCGGCTTTCAAGATTTCTCTGTGAATTTGTTGCACCAGAATGTACTCCAGAACTTCCAAGTTCCAGACTGGCTTTGTTTGGGGTTTTAGGAAAGTGGAGAGGTATTCCTAGGCCAGAAGGTAAGAAGAGTTTTCAGTCCAGTCCTAGGTACCATTCTCTTCTCTTGGCAGAAGGGCAAATGAGCCTTTTCTCCTTCTGCCCTAGAGCCAGTTCTGGGGAAATAAAAACAAACATTGATAATGTTGGCTAAGAAAGAAATACAGGGCTCTGGGCACTCCCCACATTCTGCTTCAATTACAGAGTTCAATAAGACCTTAGCTGTATTTTGCATCAATTACAGGCTTGAGGGTGAAACCTTTGTACTAAAGGGAGGGAGGGGGGAGGTTAGATCTTACATCCTGTCTTTGACGTTGTGCCTGTCCTCCTGATGATGGGAACTTGAGCTGCCTTCTTGGTCCGGAGTGACCGCTGAGCAAGCGGGTAATTAAATCGCATCTAATTAAACATTGATTATGGCTCCAATGGCTGGTGGAAATGGAGATGGGGCCGCAGCCAGCATATACTTGCCTGGGGAACTCTGCCTCCCAGCTTCAGAAGAGGGGGATTTTGGAAACTTGCAAGAGAGGGACTAGCTTCATCTATAGCGTTTCTGATGCTATAGCCTCCGCGGGATTGCAGATAAGCAGCAGAGCCCAACTGCTAGGTTTGCAGGGCAAGGGATGAAGGAAAGGGGAAGACAAGGGGAAATGGGGTGGGGAGGAGGGAAGGGGAGATCCATCTTGTTAGGACTAACAGCTGCTTTTATAAACATGAGGCAAGCTGTTTTTGTAGACCGCAGAGGATTAGAGGAAGTGTGTCGTTCCACATAGAGGCTTTTTAAAATTTCGAAGCCTTTTCGAAGGATGGAGTAAGATTATGTGCCCTTTCTCTATTGTAAGATTATGTGCCCTTTCTCTATTGTAAGATTATGTGCCCTTTCTCTATCTGGCCCCACCCTCCTATCTTCTGCCAAAGCAGCCCACAGCCGCCTGTCTCCTTTTATTTCTTACGGAAAAGGCTCGGACGCCGCAGCTGCACCTTTTCGGTAAGAAATAAAAGGAGACAGGTGCCTGTGGGCTGCCCTGGGCAATGGGCGCAACAGTGGGGGAGAGCCGCACCGCCTCCGAGCCCAAAATTTCCCCGCCTTGGGAATGGCGCTGCAAGGAAAAGGAGGCAGGGAATCCCATTTGCTTGCCACCCATGAGGGGATTCCGGGGGCGGGGCTTTGACGTCATGGAGACTCCTTCCTGGCCGGGGCCGAAACGGGGGAGTTGAGGAGGAAATAAAGCCACAGGCCAGGAAGGAGTCTCCGTGACGTCAAAGCCCCGCCCCCGGAATCCTCTCGTGGGCGGCAAGCAAATGGGATTCCCCGCCTCCTTTTGCTTGCAGCGCCATCCCTGAGGCGGGGAAATTTTGGGCTCGGAGGCGGCGCAACTCTCCCCCGCTGTTGCACCCATTGCCCAGGGCAGCCTTAACTCACCGCGGCGCTCTTTGGAAAAAAGGTTCAGGTTCGGATTCAGCATGCCAAACACTGCAAAGTTCGGTACAAATCTGAACTATGCAAGTTCGGTTTGCCCAACACTATTGTTAAGCGAAAAGAGTTGCTAAGTGAAACTGTGACTGCGCTTATGATCTTACTTCAGTTTTCCTTTCTTTAGAGACCTGCAAAGGTCATAAAGGCAAGGATTGGTCATCAAATTAATGCAAATAGTCACTAAACAAGACCTACCCGTATTATCCTATGTAAAAGCTACATATGATTGCAGTATTTTTAAAAGAATAATTTATTTTATTTATTTATTTATTGGATTTGTATGCCGCCCCTCTCCGGAGACTCGGAGCGACTAACAGCAACAATAAAACAGTGTACAATAGTAGTCTAATACTAAAAATGATTAAAAACCCATTAATATAAAAACCAAACATACATACATACATACCATGCATAGAATTGTAAAGGCCTAGGGGGAAAGAGGATCTCAATTCCCCCATGCCTGACAGCAGAGGTGGGTTTTAAGTAGCTTACGAAAGGCAAGGAGAGTGGGGGAAAACTCTAATCTCCGGGGGGAGTTGGTTCCAGAGGACTGGGGCCGCCACAGAGAAGGCTCTTCCCCTGGGTCCCGCCAAGCGACATTGTTTAGTTGACAGGACCCGGAGAAGATCCACTCTGTGGGACCTAACTGGTCGCTGGGATTCGTGCAGCAGAAGGCGGTCCCTGAGATAATCTGGTCCGGTGCCATGAAGGGCTTTATAGGTCATAACCAACACTTTGAATTGTGATCGGAAACTGATCGGCAACCAATGCAGATTGCGGAGTGTTGGTGTAACATGGGCATATTTGGGAAAGTCCATGATTGCTCTCGCAGCTGCATTCTGCATGATCTGAAGTTTCCGAACACTTTTCAAAGGTAGCCCCATGTAGAGAGCATTACAGAAGTCGAGCCTCGAGGTGATGAGGGCATGAGTGACTGTGAGCAGTGACTCCCGGTCCAAGTAGGGTCGCAACTGGTGCACAAGGCGAACCTGGGCGAAGGCCCCCCTCACCACAGATGAAAGATGTTTCTCTAATGTAAGCTGTGGATCAAGGAGGACGCCCATAAATCACTGAATTAATAGGCAAAATCTGAGGCATCACTTGAAGGAGTCTGAGAATCACGACTGCAAAAGATGCCAAATTCCATATTGAGAATTGTTAGAGAAAGATTTGAAAGCTGAACTGTTTATGTGGCAACACTTTATGCAAATTTCAATAATTTCTGTCACTGCATCACAAAAAGGGTTTTTTTTTCTGTGTATGCATTGAGGCACAAAACATGGTTGCTAAGAGTCAATGCAAACTTGATGGCAGATAATTAAGATGAAAAAAAGTAGAACCAAAATAATCAAGCCATTGGAGCGCATCTGCAAGGGGAGTTCTAAATTTGGAGCGTTTTCATTCAAGAAAACACAGTTGAAGAGAAGCTTTGAAAGGAATTTTGTAAAATTATGCATGATGATGGGACTACAGTGGGAAAAAGATTGGGGGTTTTTTCTCATCATATAAGAAACAGAAATCATCCAGTAAAACTGACCAGAAGGTGATTCAGGAGAAGTTGCTTTAAAAAGGAAGATCGAATTGCCCCTCCTTCGTGTGGTTTTTGGGGTATTTCTCATGGATTTTGTCCAGCTTTACTTTAAAAGACAAGCTTAAAAGTTAAAAACAACAACACAGGAGCTAAAGTTAAACATATCCAGAAGTCAATAGTCTTGCAAGTGTAGAATTATTTTAAATGGAAGTTTAATCTGCATCCCAATTTACCACCATAACTCAGTTTGGAAATTATGGGTAAATTTGCCCATTTTCCCTTTGCTGGGGAGGCACTTTTAAAAGCAAACTTCAAAAGCACATTTTATTATACTCTTTAGCCCAGAAACAGGACAAAGATTAGAGGATTTGTCGTAAAACATTTGTGAAAGGCGAAAGGTAGGCTTAGAATAAGTGACAGCAAATTATAACAATTGCGCCCCTGAACATGTAGAGAAAAAAAGAGATACCAGGAGAAATATCATACTGGAGATAGATTTCTGACAATTAACCAGATTGTCCATTGCTAAGGGTACATATTTGAAGCTAATCAAATATGAGGGTTACTACAGGTGTGGATCCTGTCCTAAACTGGATTGGGCTAAATCACTAATATCCAACTTGGGCTGCTTCCAAATGTGTGAATTTCAGCTCCCAGAATTCCCAGGTTTTTCTGGCCAATGCTGAAGATTCTCAGAGTTAAAGTTTGCACATGGAAAAGTCACTTAGACTGGGGATGCAAGCATAGTTCCCTCTAAGCTGAGCAGTGAGCAATCGCTCACTTAAAAATCATCATCAACTCAGAGTTTTCCAAACCTGCCCAGAAGCCGAGAGGGAAAGAGTGAGAGGGAAGGAGAGAGAGAGGAAGAGAGGAAGAGAGAGAAACAGATAGAAAAAAGAGAGGAAGGAAAAGAGAAAGAAAAAGAATGGGAGTAAGGAAGAGAGAAAGAAAATCAAAATCTAGTTTGAAACTAGCTCAACTATTTAAGTGGCATTTTGATATTGATAGAGTTGCCCTATTATGAGCTCACTGTTATAGACACACAGTACAGTATTTTATTTTGAAATTCTCTGAGGCAAAACAGGGTGGGTTTTTAATTTGTTTGTTTGTTTGTTTATTTGTTTATTTGTTCATTTATTTATTATTTCTGTGCCGCCCAGTCCTGAAGGGACTGCCGCTCAGACACTATACTTTTCCGCCCACCCCCCAAAAAAATTAGAGGGAACACTGGACGCAAGGGTGTCAAACTAATGGCCCGCAGGCCGGAGGCATTATGCGCAGGCCAGGGATGGGTTCTAATTTACCTCACCGCTGGTCCACTTCCTCCCATGCCGTGTGGGAGCACAGTGCCGAAAAACAAGCAAAACATAGAAAAAAATTGAAAGCCCCAAACAAGATGGCGGTACATGTGCAGTGTTGGAAACTCAATTTCTGCACATGTGCAGAAGCAAAAAAAAATCCAAAAAGAAGATGGCAGCATCCACAGACCGGCACCAACAGAACTGGCTCTGTGACATCACCACCAGTTTACTACTGGTTCTATAGAACCAGTGAGAACTGGGAAGAACCCACCTCTGGCGCAGGCCTTGCCCACCCCAGCTCCATGAATGGGGAAAACATTGTGATACGTCACATGACGGAAATGTGGCACAGCAATTTTGACACCCATGCTCTAAAGCAGTGATTGCGAACCTTTTTTTCCACATTTGTGCGAGAGCCCACACCCATAATTCAATGTCTGGGGAGGGCAAAAACAGCTTACCCCCGCGAGGCCCTCTGGAGGCCAGAAATGGTCCATTTCCTGACTCCCGGTGGGCCCAGTAGGCCCATTTTTCACCAGAGGCTTCTCTAGATCCTTGGGAGAGCAAAAATGCCCTCCCTCCCTCTTCTGTAGGACTCTGGAAGCTGAAAACGCCCCCTGAGAGCCTCCACATGAGTCGAAAATCAGCTGGGCAGAGCACACATATGAGCTAGAGCTAAGCTAGGGCGATGGTTTGCGTGCCAGCAGAAATGCCTCCGAGCGCCCACCTGTGGCACGTGTGCCATAGGTTCACCATCACTGCTCTAAAGTTTCTTCCAATCCTAAAGTTCTGTCAGAGAGCATGTCCCAGGTTACCATGTAATCAGTGGCAGCCTCCAGATGTCTGGGGCAAAACTATCAAGATAAAGGAGCTTTTTAAATTTAAGTAACCGCCATGGTACGTGATACATCGTGTTAGTCGACGTTCTTCCCTCTTTATGTTTATATGTTGTTTTCTTCAGTGGTTTACAAAACTAGTTAAAATATGCAAAATAGAACCAGAGTATTGGAACCACATGAATCAACAAATGAAATAACAGCAGTAATTCATGGCTGCCTAAAAAAAAGGGTTTCCCCCCCCCAAATGTCTGAACACCACCAGTGAATAAACCCGACAAAGCCATTTAAGATTTTCTTTCTATGAAGAATTGGTTTGCCAACATTTCTTGTATTCAAAACTCCAAGACTTTTGCTTATAAAAAATAATTAAAAGCAGTGTTTCATCATCCAGATTTTAAAATGAGGGTTGGATTTTTGCCTTTGAGTGCAATTATGTTTCACTGATGCAGCAAGATGGTGTTTATAGTGGGCAGTGTAAAAATCATGAGGTGTCCCTCAGATATTTGAGGGGAGGAATCCTAATTTTGAAAAGGTTCTGTCCCACCCACTTTTAACTGAAAAAAGGTTAGACAAGAACTAATGGGAAAGACTTCTCCCAGAGATGCTGAGCGCTCCTGTCAATCAGAACAGATGATCCCAGGCTAAATCAATCAGTAATCCGATCTGTCATAAGGTAGCTTCTTATAAAATGCATGCCTTTCCTTCTGAGAGAACTGGAAGTGTGATACGTCGCTAGAAATGAACGCAGGCTGAAATACAATAGTCAAGAGTTCAGAGGGTGGATTGGATGCCATGCATGATTGTGTCCATCTCTTGAAATAATCCCGATGGAGAACTCAAGGACGGTGATATTTCAAATGCTTCAGGGTGAATCTGTCTTCTAAAGACTGGTATGAATGGGGCTCATTAAACAGAAGACACATTTCTGTTTCTTTCCAAGTGTAAGTCCTTGGTGTCAACATCGAGTTCTTCCTGTGTCAAAACCATTGCTCTTCAGTGAACAGAATTATTATTTTATTGGCCAAATGCGATTGGACGCACAAGGAATTTGTCTTTGGTGCATATGCTCTTAGTGCACATAAAAGAAAAGATACATTTGTCAAGAATCATGAGGTACGACATTTAATAATTATCATAGGGTACAAATAAGCAATCAGGAAACAATCAATATTAATAAAAATATTAAGGATACAAGCAACAAGTTACAGTCATATAGTCATAAGTGGGAGGAAATGGGTGATAAGGAATGATGAGGAGAAAAAACTAGTAGTAATAGTAGTGCAGCCTTCCATCCTTCCAAGGTGGGTAAAATGAGGACCCGGATTGTGGGGGCAATACGCTGGCTCTGTTAAAAAGTGCTGTTTGTTTGTTTGTTTGTTTGTTTGTTTGATTGATTGATTTTTATGCCGCCCTTCTCCTTAGACTGAGGGCAGCTTTCAACATGTTAGCAATAGCCCTTTTTAACAGATCCAGCCTATTGCCCCCACAATCCAGGTCCTCATTTGACCCACCTCGGAAGGATGGAAGGCTGAATCAACCTTGAGCTGGTGATGAGATTTGAACCACTGACCTACAGATCTACAGTCAGATTCAGTGGCCTGCAGTACAGCACTCTACCTGCTGCGCCACCCGGCTCTTGCTAACATGTTGTAAGCCGCCCTGAGTCTATGGAGAAGGGCGGCATAAAAAATTGAATGAATGAATAAATGAATGAATGAATGAATAATTTGACAGTGTTGAGGGAATTATTTGTTTAGCAGAGTGATGGCATTCGGGGGGGATTGTTCTTGTGTCTAGTTGTCTTGGTGTGCAGTGCTCTGTCGCGACGTTTTGAGGGTAGGAGTTGAAACAGGTTATGTCCAGGATGCGAGGAGTCAGTAAATATTTTCACAGCGGCCTTTTTGACTTGTGCGGTATACAAGTCTTCAATGGAAGGCAGGTAAGCAGCAATTGTTTTTTCTGCACGGTGAAGACATTCAACCTGTGCACCATTGTTTGAGTTTGTGTCAGCCAGGACATCTGAATCCTGTATTGTAAGTGGCAGGTGCTTCTATCTGTACCTTTAGAACTGTAACAGCAACCGTATCCTAGGAAGAGTTGCTTTCTGTTACCACTAACAGATGAAAAAAGGTGGCAATGTCCTAATATCACAGAAACAAGGAAGTTCTGGAGCAGGGAATTGCATTTTCATCTGGCCAACATTTGTCCATACAACTTATTTCTTTACTTTTCACTAGAAAACAGCAGGAAAAAACAAACAATTTTTACCAGATCACTTCTACATTTCCACAAGTTGCCCAACTTCATTGAGGAGCATGGGGGCCGTTTGGTGACATCAGGCTAACCTGTGACCCGTTTTCCTATTTTGAGCACAAGGAAGGAATCTAATACTTGTTTAGTCCAAGGATCCAGACTTGTAAGCCCAGCATCCCTCTTGTATAAGAGTCCCAGTTGTCTCTTATGCATGGCTGTTTCCCCAGTGAAATTTTGCTGAGAACTAATGAAAGATCCCTCCTGCTGTTTGGTTCAGCAAAGGTCTCCTCATTTGCAATTTTTCATGTTTTAGAAGTGATACACTGGTGAAACGCCAACAACCATCATGTTTGATAAGAATGGGAGGTATAGTCCCTCTTAGCTGGATTGCAACCTTCCAGGGAAAGCTGGATCAGAGTTGGACTGGGATCCCTGCTGCAAACCCTGCCTTACCTGGCTGTCAAACTCAACAGGGCTATTCTAATCCACCTTACAAAACTATGGGGACTCATTTAAACTACTTGGAAGGGAGACAGGATAGAAATGCATTTGTTTGTTTTTCTCAATGTGCATTCCCCAATGACTGGACGGGCACAGAGGAAAACAGTGATACCTCGTCTTACGAACCCCTCTTCATACGAACTTTTCATGATACAAACCCAGTGTTTAAGATTTTTTTTCCCTCTTATTCTGAAGTATTTTCACCTTACGAACCCGAGCCACCGCCGCTGGGATGCCCCGAAGCGCTGGGATATCCCTGAGGCTCCTCTCCCTGGGATTCCCTTCACTTTTGCCAGCGCTGCTTTGAATCTCAGTGACAACCCCCCCCCCCTTCCAAATTGCATGGGGAAAAGACTCATGGAGCTCAAGAGAAGAGAAAGGTGTGGGGGAAATGAGCAGAATGGGGTGGGCAAAAACGGGAGGGACTCATGGAGCTCAAGAGAGGAGAAAGGTGTGGGGGAAATGAGCAGAACGGGGTGGGCAAAAACAGGAGGGACTCATGGAGCTCAAGAGAGGAGAAAGGTGTGGGGGAAATGAGCAGAACGGGGTGGGCAAAAACAGGAGGGACTCATGGAGCTCAAGAGAGGAGAAAGGTGTGGGGGAAATGAGCAGAATGGGGTGGGCAAAAACAGGAGGGACTCATGGAGCTCAAGAGAGGAGAAAGGTGTGGGGGAAATGAGCAGAATGGGGTGGGCAAAAACAGGAGGGAAAGACCCATGGAGCTCAAGAGAGTCTCTTTTCGCCTTGCTTCGTGTTTCGTTGGGACCGCCACCTCTTGCCACCTCTCACTGTCCCTCCCCCCACTGCGTTCGCCTCAGGTTCATCTGCCTGCCGCCTTTTTTTAAAAAAAAAGCCTAAATGTTGTGGATTTTCCTAATGGGCTTGCACGCATTATTGGCTTTTCCATTGATTCCTATGAGAAACATTGTTTCATCTTACGAACTTTTCACCTTACGAACCTCGTCCTGGAACCAATTAAGTTCGTAAGACGAGGTATTACTGTATTTTAAAACCACAAACTGTTCTTGTGTCTAGCTGTCTTGGTGTGCAGTGCTCTGTAGCGACGTTTTGAGGATAGGAGTTGAAACAGTTTACGTCCAGGATGCGAGACAATCGCATGAGGGCAAATATAAATAAATAAAGAATCAGCTAACATACCTTGGTACAATCTCCATAACAAATTCATAGAGCCTGAAGAAACGACGAGATCTTCTGGAAGGATAGCAAGGTTGGCACTGTCTTGGCCTTGGGGAGATGCTGCTTCAAAGAATGGGCACTGCCCCAGAGAAAGTGAGCTTGCTGTGTCCCTTAAGCTTGCTTGAAATCTGAAATATGCCAACCCTTTTTGGATTTATTTATTTATTTATTGGATTTTTTTGCCGACCCTCTCCGACGACTCAGGGCGGCTAACAGCAATCATAAAACAGCATACAATAATAATCCAATACTAAAAACGATTAAAAACCTATTAATATAAATTGTATAGAAGAAGAAGAAACAATGAGAGAAAGCCCCTGAAATATCCAGGTCCTATGACATGTTGCAATGGATGGCTGTGAAAGTTGGACCATGAGGAAGGCTGAGCTGGACAATCACAAAAGAAATGGCAGTACTAGTAAAAAAAAAAAAAAGGAGATTTAAGAGAATTTAAAGAAATAAAAGTAGCAGCATTGGAAAGCACTCAAGCAGTAATTGTATTGGGTTGGAAAGAAGCAGCAAAATGGATGATACAAAATTGGTATCGGTACATGGTGGACCACATTCACTTTGAAATTATGGAGGTAAGGATGAATATGTACAATGAAAATAAATTGAAGAAACTGATGGAACGATGGGATATGGTGAGAGGTTATATGACAAGTAGAATTTGTGATCTAGCCATAAAGAATAAATTAGAATCACTCTTCGATATGTAAATAAAATGCATAACCTAGCTTAGAAGAATGTCAAAGATGTTTGTACAGACCCGCCAATTGGTGGTGGGGTATGTATGTTGTTAGGTGGTGGGTGCACCTTCACAGGGCATTGTTTTATGTTGTATGATGTGCAGTCTGTGTGTGTAACATTTAAAAAACAAATAAAAATATATTTTTTTAAAAAGAGGAAGGCTGAGCGCCAAATAATTGGACTGCAAGGCGATCAAACTGGTCAGTCCTAGAGGAGGTCAACCCTGACTGTTCTTTAGAAGGCCAGATCCTGAAGATGAAACTCAAATACTTTCACCACCTAATGAGAAGGAAGGACTCACTGGAGAAGAGCCCAATGCTGGGAACCATTGAGAGCAGTCCCGCAGGTAATCTGGTCTGATGCCAGATAGGGCTTTATAAGTCATAACCAACACTTTGAATTGAGTCCGGAAACCAATTGGCAGGCAATGCAGACCATGGAGTGTTGGAGAGACATGGACATGCCTGGGCAGGACCATGACCGCTCACATGGTTGCGTTCTGCACAATTTGCAGTTTCTGAAAACTCTTCAGAGGTAGCCTCATGTAGAGAGCATTGCAGTAGTCAAACCTCGAGGTGATAAGGGCATGAGTGACTGTGAGCAAAGACTCCCTGTCCAAATAGGGTCGCAACTGGTGCGCCAGATGAACCTGAGCAAACACCCCCCTTGCCACAGCCGACGGATGATGTTCCAAGGTGAGCTGTGGATCAAGGAGGCCGCCCAAGTTGCAGACCCTCTCTGAGAGGGTCAAAAGCTCCCCCCCCCAGTAATGGACGGAGAGATGGAAGTGTTTTTGGGAGGCAGAACCCACAGCCACTCTGCCTTGTTGGAGTTGAGCTTGGGCCTGTTAGCACCAATCCAGACCTAACAGCCTCCAGATAACTGGCACATTACTTCCACTAGTTCACTGACTGGACACGGTGGAGATGTATAGTGAGTATCATCAGCATACTGATGGTAACTCAAAGAAGAAAGGGACAACAGAGAATGAGATGGCTGGATGGAGTCACTGAAACAGTTGGCGTGAGCTTAAATGGACTGCAGAAGATGGTAGAGGACAGGAAGACCTGGAGGAACATTGTCCGTGAGGTCGCGATGGGTTGGACATGACTTTGCTACTAACGACAACAATGCCATGCAAGGTTTGTAGGTGATGAGCAGAACTTTGAGTTGAGCCAGGAGGTTTACTACTAACCTCTGCAACTCACCTAGCACAGTTGTTACCTGGCCTACTGAGGATGTCCTGAATGACTCATGCTGTTGAATCCTGGACCAACTGTAACTTCTAAGTGGTCCTCAACGACAGCCCCGTGCAAATTGCATTGCAGCAGATCATATGTGAGATGATAAATGAACAAGTGACTGTTGAGATCATATTGCCACTGTTCTAGTTTGTGAACGTCTTAAATTATTGGGGGAGGGAGAGGGTGGGAGCCTTATTTTTAGCAAATAAACACATAATGAGTTCATTGAACCTGGCATGTATGCACAGAGGAGATCTTATTTACATTGCCAACTGCATTTGTTGTTGTTTTCTTTTCCCAATAGGTATTTCGAGGTAGTTGAAGGTAGGCTCGGGTCTGCCTTAAACCCGTGTTTAAAATAGCTGTAGGGCAACCACTTTGAGGGTGAATTGTGTTCATTTTTCCCCCACTTTGTAAGGTGCTTCTTACATCTGTGTGGCGTTCAAGGAGGCAGTCTGCTCCTCATTGGAATGATAAGTTCTAGGAAACACTTGGCAGAGATGCAGTTGTCTGGAGATGAAGAATTTATAGGGAGAGTTAAACAGGGTTGCTGGTTCCCAGCCACCAATGACCTCAGATTGGATGGGCTTTTCCCTTCCTCCTTTCCTCCCTCCCTCTCTTCCTTATGCAAGAGACCCTGTTTTTTTCATTGAGGATTCAGACTCAGCGGGTGGGGGAGGCACCAAGACCAATGGGAAGAGTGATTCAGAATAAAAGGGGATATCTTACCCCAAAAACCTCAGCACTCCTCAGAAGTGTTCTCACATTTTCTCTAATGAGGCTGGGAATGTCATGTCATGTCATAACAATTCCAGGCAGGAAATCTGTGTTCTTTCCTTTGCTTGAGACCTGTCACACACTGTGCTTTTGGACATTTCACATAAATACAAATGCAATGATCTATGCATGTAGCGCCCTAGTTCATACGGGCACAACTCCTGTCTTAATTCATCATCTTGGCTATTCTGCTTTTAAAAATGGCTTCTAAGAAGCCATTTGCCTGTTTCTCTCATTGCTGGTTCCACGCTGCAAAGGTAGTCCTCGACGTATAATAGTTTATTTAGTGACCATTCAAGGTTACAAAAGTGCTGAAAAAAGGGACTCTTTTTCATAGTTACAGCCAGTAATGGGCAGCCAATTTTTTTACTGCCACACTGTGGGTGTGGCTTAATGGTCATATGACTTGGTAGGAGTGGCTTGTCAGCCATGTGATCAGGTTGGAGTAGCTTGAACGATCATCATTGTTCAAGTGAACTGTTAAATCCTTGACTTACAACCAGTGTTGCTTGTTGGTGTGACAATTTGCTTCATGTTTCCCGCGCTCTCCTTCCTGGGTCACCCCCCCCCCCATGATCATGTGATCGAAATTCAGATTTTTGGCAATTGGTTCCTACATATAACCGTTGCTGTGTCCCAAAGTCATGTGATCGATCTGTTGCAACCTTCTGACAAGGAAAGTCAATGGGGAAACCAGATTCACTAAACAACCAGGTTATTAGCTTATCAACTGCAAGGATTCAATTAATAATTGCAGCAAGAAAGGTTGCACAATGGGGCAAAACTCACAATGAATGTTTTACTGAAGAAAAGAAATGTTGGGCTCAATAGTGGTTGTAAATCAAGTGAGCCGGGGTGGCGCAGCAAGTAGAGTGCTGTACTGCAGGTCACTGAAGCTGACTGTAGATCTGAAGGTCAGTGGTTCAAATCTCACCACCGGCTCAAAGTTGACTCAGCCTTCCATCATTCCGAGGTGGGTAAAATGAGGACCCGGATTGTGGGGGCAATATGCTGGCTCTGTTAAAAAGTGCTATTGCTAACATGTTGTAAGCCGCCCTGAGTCTAAGGAGAAGGGCGGTATAAAAATCTAATAAATAAATTACCTGTAATTAAATCTTAAATCCATGCAAGTGCAATCTTCAGTCCTTTTATTGCCAGTAGTTGTCTCCTGCCACTCTTCTGGGGTCTTATTTGTATGGTTTTTAGGTTGGGGTATAGGATTTGCCCTTTCATTTCTGGTGAAGTGTCACGTGCAAGTTCACAAAGCTAGTCAATCTCTTCTAAACATCAATAATTCCCCTTTTCCTACCCCCAATTTACATATCGTCCAGTCTTCCCTAAAAATAAAGAGAACCTCTTATGTTAGGATGGCCATGAAATTCTGACAATGAGTTACATATGATCTTGCAGTACTAAGAAAGGGAGAAAGGTTTAGCGAGAGCCTGAAGCCTGTGTGTTTACAGAGATAAAAGGGAACTGGATGATTAAGTGAGCTGCTGTCTTACGCATGCTTTCCTTAAAAAAAGCCACTGAAGCTTATTTCTGGGATCGTCATCAATATTGTTATTATTAATGATTTGGAAGAAGAGGTGGAACAAACGTTTATCAAATTTTGCAAATGACGCACAATTGGGTTGGATAGCTACTACCCTGGAACTTACACACACAAAAATGTAAAGCTTTCTCGACAGGTTAGAAAAATAGAATGCAGTTTATCAGGGACTGTTGCAAAGCATTCATTCAGGAACAAAAGTCACTGATTATAGGAAGGAATTTAGATATTTTTCCCATAGTAGAACCAATTTTTATCCCCCAGTCCAACCAAAGACATGAAGGAGCTTGGTTGACTCTGTTCATCAATCAGCAGCATAAATCTGTAAAAACTGAGCACATTGGGACTAGGTTTGGGGAGGGGGAGGGAAAGACACTTGGAAAAGAAAGTCTGGGTTCAAAAATGTGTTTGTTCAGATTGGGAATTATTACAGGCACCCCAAAGGTTAAAAAAGGTTCACACAAACTTTAAAAGGTTCAGAAAGAGTGATCAAGAGACTCCAAAATAAAGCTTATGAAGAAAGATGGAAGGAATGTTTAGCCTTGAGAATACTGAATAGAAATACAGTATAATTCATTTATTGATTATAAGAGCCATGTTGGCCTAGTGCTTAGAATGCAGTACTGCAGGGTAATTCTTTTGACTGCCAACACTTCGATCCTCACCAGCTCAAGATTGACTCAGCCTTCCATCCTTCCAAGGTCACTAAAATGAGGACCCAGATTGTTGAGGGCAATGTGCTGACTCTGCAAACAGTTTAGAAGACTATAAAACACTGGGCTAAGTGCTATTGCTAAGTGCTATACGTGACATACAGTCCTTTTTGACTCCTAGCGACCATTAGATAGTTTTCCTCCATAAAGGAATATAATTCAATTATTAAATAACTGAATGTATATGAAACCTGTTGTTAATTTTGAAGAAATGGGCATGTTCCAGAGTGCAGAACATTAAATAATAATTATATATTATAGGAAGGCAGATTCCAATTGTACATTAGGGGAAAAAAAATCTCCAACAATGCAGTTTGACTGTGAAACCAATTACTCACAGTTGTGGCAGACTGTGCTCCATTAAATGTGTTCTAACAGAGGTCATACGACAATATGTTGGCCATGTTTTATTTTGTATTCTTGTGTTAGGCAGGAGGCTGAGCTCCGTCTAAAAGGACTTTCCAACTCAGTGATTCTGTGAGTGAATAAATATGCCTAGGGTTGTACTTTCCATGAATTTAAAGCGGTGAAATAAGTTTGCAACTAGCTTAAATGGTATTGAGAGGTTGCTAACATATTAAGTTTGGATAATATCTTCAGCTAGCAATTTTAAGGTTTGTTTGTTTTTTGCATAATTATTAAGAAGGTAAATATTTTATCTTGATTTTATGGCGGTGTTGGACTAACTTCATATGACTAATTTCAGCTGGCACAAACTCCATTAAGAAGCAAAGGCCAAGTATTGAGCTTGATATGTTTAAGGCCAGGTTCCCTGGTGAGACAGTTTTTATGATGTGGATAACTGATAGTATTTCTGAAGCTTTTCTGGTATACAGGTGAAACTCAAAAAATTAGACTACCCAGGCAGAAAGTATATATCTGGTGGGAAACAAGGAATAAGAGATGAGTGTGTTGATATATTATTTGTGTACAGTATGTGAATTTAGTAGTAGAACTGTATAAGATGGTAATTATTAGTACAAATACAAATTTCTTTCATCCTTTTTCTCTTTTTCTTTTTTCTTCCTTTTTTTTTCTCTTTGACATTTCATTAAAACGTTTTCCTTTTCATATATATCTTTATAAATTTTGATACTGATTTAGATCTATATTAAGATTGAATTTTTTACTTTAATAACAATATGTATTTTATAGATAATTTTTATACTTTTATATGAAGACTTCTACTTTGAGCGGAGCGACTGTAGCTCCATTAATTGTTATATGTTTTGTTTATTGTGTTTGTTACTTTGAAAAAATCAATAAAAATATTTCCAAAAAAAAATTAGACTATCCTGCAAAAATTAATTTATTTCAGTAATGCAACTTAAAAAGTGAAATTAATATATGAAAGAGACTCGTTGCATGCAAAGCAAGATAGTTCAAGCCGTGATTTGTGATAATTGTGATGATTATGGGTGTCAGGCCCCAGGTTAATATGTGAATTCAAAGGCTGGCCTGACACAGTATGGTAGAAAGAAAAAAAAAAACCCCACACACAGGGGAGTGAGAGATATGCCATGTAGCACACATTCCTTCACGCAGAATCCAAAGTAACTGAACACAGGAAGGAATTAGAAATCTCTGCATTGGATTTGTCCACATGATTGTCCTTGCGGGTGTGGGGATGGGAGATGAGTTTTTGACCTGGATGTAATCTTAAGGGACCTTAAGTTGGAATGAACCATGTTGAATCTAATTTGGCTCTGTTAGTAAATATGACTCTACGCTAAAGAAATAAGACATGGAAGTTCATTTATTTTCTCAGATGTCTTAATTGTTCACCTGACAATGGGATACAACTCAGGAAAACTCCAAATTAACAATCTCAATATTACATGCACTCAGTGCAAGGATTGTACATAGAACAATATCAGACCTCTGAAAAGTATAAGCATGCTTATGGACTCAGTGCTTGGTTTGGGCCTCTTTTACAGCAATTACTGCCTCAATGCGGCATGGCATCTGACGGCAAATGAAGTTGGATGTTCCCAAAGTGCTGTATCAAAGCACATTAATAGAAAATTCTGAGGAAGGGGAAAGCGTGGACGAAAAATCATGCACAAGCAGCAGGGATGACCACAGCCTGGAGAGGATTGTCAGGAAAAGACCATTCAGAAGTTTTGGGGACTTTTCCAAGGAGTGGACTGAGGCTGGAGTCAGTGCATAAAGAGCCACCGCACACAGACGGATCCTGGATATGGGCTTCAAATGTCATATTCCTCTTGCCAAGCCCCTCCTGTCAGAAACGTCTTACCTGGGCTAAAGAACAAGAGACCTGGTCTGTTGCTCAGTAGTCCAAAAACCTCTTTTCTGATGAGAGCAGCTGTGTCCTTGGTTTCATTTGGAAACCAAGGACCCAGAATATGGAGGAAGAATGGAGAGGCACACACTGCAGGGTGCTTGAAGTCCAGTGTGAACACAGTCTGTGTTGATTTGGGGAGCCATGTCATCTCCTGGTGTTGGTCCACTGTGTTTCATTAAGTCCAGGGTCAACACAGCCATCTACCAGGAGAATTTGGAGCACTTCATGCTTCCTTCTGCAGATGAGCTTTATGGGGATGCTGACTTCATTTTCCAGCAGGACTTGGCATCTGCCCACACTGCCAAAAGCCCCAAACCCTGCTTCAATGACTGTGGGATTACTGTGCTTGATTGGCCAGGAAACTCTCCTGACCTGAACCCCATAGAGAATCCATGGGGCATTGCCAAGAGAAAGATGAGAGACATGAGACCGAACAATGCAGAAGAGCTGAAAGCCACTGTTGAAGCATCCTGGTCTTCCATAATACCACAACAGTGCCACAGGCTGATAGCTTCCATGCCACGCTGCATTGAGGCAGTAATTGCTACAATCTCACACTACTCACAAGAGCCTACAAAACTTTTGCCAGACCCATCCTAGACTACTGCTCATCTGTCTGGAACCCATACCACATCTCAGACATCAACACCCTTGAAAATGTCCAAAGATATTTCACCAGAAGAGCCCTTCACTCCTCCACTCGAAACAGAATACCCTACGAAAATAGACTAACAATCCTGGGCCTAGAAAGCCTAGAACTACGGCGTCTAAAACACGATTTGAGTATTGCCCACAAGATCATATGCTGCAACGTCCTCCCGGTCAATGACTACTTCACCTTCAACCGCAACAACACAAGAGCACGCAACAGATTCAAACTTAATACGAACCACTCCAAACTTGACTGTAAAAAATATGATTTCAACAATCGAGTTATCGAAGCGTGGAACTCATTACCGGACTCAATTGTGTCAACCCCTAACCCCCAACATTTCTCCCTTAGACTCTCCACGATTGACCTCTCCAGGTTCCTAAGAGGCCAGTAAGGGGCGTACCTAAGTGCACTGGTGTGCCTTTCGTCCCCTGTCCAATTGTCTTTCTTTTCTTTCACCTATCATACATATTCTCTTCCTTTCATATATCCTCTCCTCTAAGTTCACTTTTACCCTTATATATATTACCACATGTCTATTTTTCTTCCTATGTATTTGTGTATTGGACAAATGAATAAATGAATGAAAAGGGGCCCAAACCAAGTACTGAGTACATATGCATGTTTCTACTTTTCAGAGGTCTGATATTGTTCTATGTACAATCCTTATTTTATTGATGGCATATAATATTCTAACTTTCTGCGATGGTGGATTTGGGGTTTTCATGAGCTGTATGTCATAATCATCAAAATAATCATGAATCACGGCTTGAACTATCTTGCTTTGCATGTAGTGAGTCTCTATCATATATTAGGGTTTTTTTAAGTTGCACTATTGAAATAAATGAACTTTGAAATGATATATTCTAATTTTTAGAGTTTCACCTGTATAGTGATGAAAAAGCTTCCTGTATTAAAGTTTGGCCTACCCTGAAGCAGGTTGAAGGGCACAGGATTAAGTCTATCAGAAAAGAATTTTTGCGATTTACTTAGCCAATAGTGAAGTTGTGACCACACACACACACAAACACAATTAGGATTGTACAGGCACGCTTGAACATTAATATTGTTATGGAAGTATTTAAATGAAAACAGCCATACCAGTTTATATTTCCTCAGCCTATGTCCATAACAGCACATTGCTAAATAAATTGCATAAATATGTTTTGTAGTAAGAGGTTTGAGTTTCTGTCTTCAGTGCTTAGATCCACAGGGAAGGAAGGGGTAGAGTGGAATACGGTAACTCCATGGTCCAGCTACAAGAAACCCTGATCATATTTCCTTCTGTTTTTTAGAATTAAGACTGAGAGCTGCCTTTAAATTATCACGGGCATTTCCACAACCGAAATAGAATCTTTTTCTTTTTTTAACTGAAAGTTGGGGTTCTCTGGAGATTGAATTAGGTTGAGATATTTTTCCAGTGCTGTTTCTCTTCTTGCACTTCGAACCCTGAACTGGTGTCTGTATAATGACTTTAAGAGAGAGATCGTGGAAGAAAAAGCTGTGGTTTAGGACCGGAAATCTTGCATTTCAGTTTTTGTTCATTTCTCCCACATTTTTTCCTTTTTGGAGAAAATGGGCAGCCAGGGATTAGTAAGGTGGGAGTCCTTTTTCTGCCTGTATATAAATTAAAACCATATGTAAATTCGCAGGCTTACTCATTCTGCCTATGGATATGTAGGGAGTTCGTGCTCTGCAGTCAAATGCACGAACTTACACATATATACACAATCACATCCCTCTCTTTAATGTACAGTACATACACTTCCCTTCTAATGTATACACGATGAAAGACTAATTAAAATAAATGAATGCTGTGGAATGTCAGGAATCTAGAAGCTGTACCGAGTCAAACTCTTTGTTTTCCGTTACAATCACAGCTGTGAACTTAAGTTTCAAGGAATGGAGCGGAAACTAAAGTAGGGATGGGGGAATCTGATCATCCATTTACTGATGAAATACACCTTCCAGGATAGTCACCACTTTGTAAGCCTTTGCACAGATGCAACAAAAAGAGTTGCCGGAGTTTATTTTAGTTTTTTAAATTCTGACCTTGGAGGTCTTCTGGTCCAAACCTCTGCCCAACCAGGAAACCATATGGCATTGGACCAGAGTACCTCCGGAACCACCTGCTACCGCACAAATCCCAGCGACCAATAAGGTCCCACAGAGTTGGCCTTCTCTGGGTCCCGTCGACTAAACAATGTCATCTGGCGGGCCCCAGGGGAAGAGCCTTCTCTGTGGTGGCCCCGGCCCTCTGGAATCAACTCCCCCCAGAGAGTAGAACTGCTCCCACACTCCTTGTCTTCCATAAACTACTCAAGACCAACCTATACCGCCAGGCATGGGGGATTTGAGACATCTTTCCCCCAGGCTCCTTATAATTTATGTTTGGTATATATGTGTTGTTTGGTTTTTTTAATTATTTTAATTAACTAATGATTTAATTAGTTATTTTTAATATTACATTTGTGCCATTATAACATTGTTTTTATCATTGTTGTGAGCTGCCCCGAGTCTTCGGAGAGGGGCGGCATACAAATTTAATAAATTGAATTGAATTGAATTGAATATGCCAGTGATGGCAAACCTTTTTTGGTTCGAGTATCAAATGGGGTTGTGTGAGTGTGCTAGCATGCATTCACATGCTCACCCACCCCTTATCTACCCCTCCCAACGCATGCGAACTCCCTCCATGGCTGCACACAGGCTTTCTGAAGCCCTGGAGGTAGTGGTAAGTTCCTACCACTGCAGTCCAGATAGCCGCACCAGTAGGAACCCACTGATGACTCAGTTTCGAGCAATTGTTTTCTTGCGTCTTCTGAGAAGGAGCTTCCCAGCTGTGCTTCGGACGAAGAATAAAGGTCAGCATTAAGATGAGGGCAGGCAGGAGGGCTTCTTCTGACATGGAGACGCCAGGAAAATAATCGCCAAAAATGGCATCAGTGGGTTCCTAGGTGAAAAAAACCCCTATCATTCAATGGACAAACAGGAAGTGCGTTTTTCCAAACTTCCTGTTTGTCCATTTTGTGATTTTTGTTTTGCCTCTGGGCTTCAGGGAAGCTCCCCTGAAGCATCTGGAGGGCGAAACGGCCTTTCCAAAGGCTTAAAATCATTTAGCTGGAACTGTCACAGGGCAACACCTCATGTGCCCTCCAATATGGCTCTGCCTGCCACCTGGGTTTGCCATCATGGCCCTATCTATGTCATGGGACCTTCTCTGAGTCCCGTTGACTAAGCAATGTCGTCTGGCAGGGCCTTCTCTGTGGTGGCCCCGGGCCTCTGGAACACCCCCCCCCGGAGGTCAGACCTTCCCCCTTGCCTTTCATAAGTTGTTGAAAACTCATCTTTGCCTCCAGGCGTGGATAAATTGACACCTCCCCTAACTCCTGTTTAATGTATGGTTTGATTGGGTTGTGTGATTATTTTATTAATAAGGGTTTTTAAATTGTGTTTTTAGATATTGGATTTGTACATTGTTTATTATTGTTGTGAGCCGCCCCGAGTTCTCAGAGAGGGACGGCATACAAATCTAATAAAGGAATGAACGAATGAACGAATGTCAAATCTCTTCTTAAAAACCTCCAGTGATGGAACACCTACAGTTTCAAGTTGCTGTTAAGATAAAGGAACAGAGCTACTTTATAAATTAAAAAAACAACACAACAGCAATCCTTGCACAGTCCTAGAACCAGAGGTGTGTTCCTCCTGGTTCGCATCAGTTCTATAGAACGGATAGCAATCCACTGGTGAAGTCACAGAGCCCGTTCTGTCAGTGCCAGGCCATAGACGCCGCTATCTTTTATTTTGGGTTGGGGGGAGGGGAATTTTTTGTTGGTTTTTGCTTCTGCGCATGCGCAGAAGCCGAGTTTCCTGCGCATGTGCTGCCATCTTGATTTTAGCTTGGGGTTTTTTTTAGGGGGGAAGGTTGCGGGGTTTTGGCACTGCACATGCATGCACGAATGGTCACATGAGGAAGCAAACCAGCGACAGTGTAAGTTAGAACCCACCCCTGCTTATAACTAGTTTCAATTCTAAGCCAGGATGCATACTTGGGGAAGGGGGATGCATACTTTTTTTTACAGGTATGTAGAAAGAAGAATTTAAACATTTTAGAATTTGATCTTGTGCTGCTGAGAGGTGGAAGATGAACTTGGAAACTGTGCTGGCATCCCCTCTTCTCAGTAGTTTAATAGCAGACACCTCCTTACTAGTTTTAATCCCTGTCTCTTTCCATTTAAATGTTTAACTTATTTATTCCCAGGAATGCAGCATCCTCCCTCATCTCTTTTATTGGCTGTAGCTTTAGCAGGGTGAAACCAGAGTTACGATTCTAGTGGAAGAAATTTATTAATTATTTATTAATTGGATTTGTATGCCGCCCCTCCCCGAGGACTTGGGGCAGCTCACAACATATCAATACAATGAAATAATAATAATAATAATAATAATAATAATAATAATAATAATAATAATAATAATTTATTAGATTTGTATGCCGCCCCTCTCCGAAGACTCGGGGCGGCTCACAACAATAATAAAAACAATATTATAGTAGAACAAATCTAATATTAAAAAAGCATATAAAACCCTATCATATTTAAAAAAGCCAAACAACACATTCATACCAAACATAAAACAAAATATAAAGAAGCCTGGGGGAAAGGTGTCTCAACTCCCCCATGCCTGGTGGTATAAGTGAGTCTTGAGAACTTTACGAAAGACAGGGAGGATGGGAGCAGTTCTAATCTCCGAGGGGAGTTGATTCCAGAGGGCCGGGGCCGCCACAGAGAAGGCTCTTCCCCTGGGGCCCGCCAAACAACATTGTTTAGTCCAGTGTTTTTCAACCAGTGTGCCGTGGCACACTAGTGTGCCGCGAGACATGGTCAGGTGTGCCGCAAAGCTCAGCAAGAGAGAGAAAGAGAGAGAGAGAAAGAAAGCAAGAGAGAGAGAGAAAGAAAGCAAGAGAGAGAGAGAGAGAGAAAGAAAGCAAGAGAGAGAGAGAAAGAGAAGGAAAGCAAGAGAGAAAGAGAAAGAGAAAGAAAGCAAGAGAGAGAAAGACAGGGAGGGAAGGAGGGAGAGAGAAAGAGCAAAAAAGAGAGTAAGGAAGGAAGAGAGAAAGAAAGAGGGATGGAGAGAGAGAAGAAGGAAGGAAGAGAGAGAAAGAGGGGGAGAAATAGAGCGAAAGGGAGGGAGAGAGAGAGAGATAATTTTTTTGTCCAAACTTTTTTTAGCCCTCCCACTCCCCCCCTCCCCCGCTCAATGTGCCCCGTGATTTTGTATATGTAAAAAATGTGCCGCAGCTCAAAAAAGGTTGAAAATCACTGGTTTAGTCGACAGGATCCGGAGAAGGCCAACTCTGTGGGACCTTATCGGTCGCTGGGATTCGTGCGGTAGCAGGCGGTTCCGGAGGTACTCTGGTCCAATGGAAATGGTCCATAAACTCAGCAGCTGTGGTGATACTTCATGTGATTCACCTTCCCTGTGAAGACGAGCCTAAAAAGGAACCATGCCCACTAGTGTGCTTATATTCCAGTGCTGCCAGCCCTATGTGCCAAGCTCCAAGGAGTTTTTTATTTTATTTTGAGGCTACATTAATGACATAATTGGAGCACGGTGGGAGTAATTTGGAGCAGATACCTAGCTCCTATGCCAGGCCACTTTTTTATCCTGATGTTCTGGATTGAGCTGATATGGGCAAACCAAGCAAGCGTCTACCGAAGCCCAGAATCCGTCAATAGCAAAGCCTGATCGTTCCAAACTGGGTCTCATAATAGCTCGCTGCTTTCAGGCGAATGAGAGCAACAACCGTGAACTGGTGGCATTACAGAGAATGGGGGGGGGGGGCTCAGGGAAATGAGTAGCAGGCAGTGTTTCATGATGCAGGAGGAGGTGCTCTTGGTCAGTGTTGCTAATAGTGGGTCAGCTCCCACGTGTAGAAGAATTCATAGCACATCGTCTCCTTCTCTATTATACCCAGGAGAGTTTCATGACACGGATAATGAATGGAGGACAATACAAAGTAAAATACAAAGAAAAATAAAAATAATGGGAAGGAAAGGGAGGAAAAAAGTGTACGTGAAAAGGGAAAAAATAAAGAAAAGAAATTGATTTCTGACTCTCTTTATTGCACTAGAAACAACCTTTCTAATGCCACGACCCCTTAATGCAGCTCCTCCTTATTATTATTATTATTATTATTATTATTATTATTATTATTATTATTATTATTATTTAGATATGTATGCCGCCCCTTTCCGTAGACTCATGTTGTAGTGACCCTCAAAGTCTAGTGCCAATTCTCCCAACAGAGCTTTAAGCTTTATGTTTGTAATAGTCATTTATTGTTCTTTTTGAATTGTATTGTTTTTCTATTTGTAAATAAAAACTTTATTTTTTAAAAAAGAGCTTTAAGCTGATTGGCAGGAGGTTCAGAGGGGCACCCCACTGTAAACGCCTGATTGGTCGGATTGTAAAAATATGTTCCAAGGTGCCAGAATAGAAGCTTTAGTTCTTAACATCATGGGAAATTTTTCTTTTCCCATGGTCCTAGGCGACCCCTGTGAAATCGTCGTTCAACCCCTAAAAGGGGTCCCGACCCCCAGGTTGAGAACCACTGCAACTAGAAAATACAGTCTCAACCTTTTCCTTCTACATAGTAATATATACTAAACATTTCTAGAACAACCAACCTATCGAATTAGTAAAACCCAAAACCAGTTTCAGTTTTCCCCCCAAAGTGGTTTCCGAGTTGAAACAAAGTTAGGACATCTTTGTTCAGAGAAAGACTTGTGGGCTTAGTTCCCTCTAAGCTGAGCAGTGAGCAATCGCTCACTTAAAAATCATCATCAACTCAGAGTTTTCCAAACCTGCCCAGAAGCCGAGAGGGAAAGAGTGAGAGGGAAGGAGAGAGAGGGGAAGAGAGGAAGAAAGAGAAACAGATAGAAAAAAGAGTGGAAGGAAAAGAGAAAGAAAAAGAATGGGAGTAAGGAAGAGAGAAAGAAAATCAAAATCTAGTTTGAAACTAGCTCAACTATTTAAGTGGCATTTTGATATTGATAGAGTTGCCCTATTATGAGCTCACTGTTATAGACACACAGTACAGTATTTTATTTTGAAATTCTCTGAGGCAAAACAGGGTGGGGTTTTTATTTGTTTGTTTGTTTGTTTATTATTTCTGTGTCGCCCAGTCCCAAAGAACAGAGGGAACACTCCTTGTGGGTCCAGTTTTCACATAAAAGATTTTCACTGCAGATTTGGACTGGGAAGTACTTTCTCAGAGTTAACTTGGGAAGTTGGGTGGTGGTGGCAGTGTAAGATAAGAGAGGTATCAAAGGAGGGATTGAATGGAAAGTTGTACCCATCTTGGTTTGCTCTTGCCCATTCAAATAAAAATATCACCTTTTTGAAAAGGACTGACACAAAATCTCCTCCATCCCCAGATTTGACCTTGGAAATTCCTCTGAGCTCTTCTGAGGCCTAAAGAGCAGCCTGCCTTCTATATTTTACTTCATCCTCGTTTAAATTTATATACAGTACATCATTGGCCATCCACATGTGTCATGGCACAGCATTCAATTATGTGATTTGTAAAAAAAAGGTGGGAGGCTTAATCACCTGTAGTCTTAATTATGAGTTGAGCCCTGGGATGTTTTTGCTGACAAAGCTTGGTGAGAGAGCACCCATAGAGTAGCATGTAAAAGTGTGGTTTAGAGCTCACTGCCAGTCCACGCACAATAGTTTTAGGACAGCTTCCAAGTCACTCCCTTGGTCTTTCTTTCCCAGAATTGGGGAAGATTACAATCCAAGGTGACGTGTGGGTCACAATATGAATGGTGTGAGACTTTTAAACTCCTTTTTTTTTGCTCGGCTCTTGAAAAGGGTAAAATAATAGATGAAGTCAAGATGAAGGGAAGTTGGAAGCGAAATGGGATCTTGAGATGGTGTTTAATATTTGAAACTGGGATCCAGCTGTTTTCCCACTGCCGCAGAATTCTGCAGAAATACCCTTGTTTATAGATCTGACTTTTCGTCTCCTCTAGCTTCAGGCTAGTGAGTTGCTGCATTGTGGAGAACAAACGCTGCCCTCGTGCACTGATTTGCAACAGAGCAGATTTGCCCTAAAAAGTTATCCTCTCAGAAAGGGAATTCATCGCTCTGTTTTTTTCATGGTTCATAACCTCCGCAGCCATTCAACTTGGAGACACAACAAATGAGGCTTGGATCCCAGTGGAAGCTGGAATTAGAAAGCATCAGGAGATACTGGATTTGTTTTCTGCCAGTTGATAGAACCCAGCTGGCTTTTGGAGAAGACAGGGTGAGATGCAATCTAAACAACAATTTAAGTGGGGCCATTTGCATTCTGCCAATTGCATTGAGAAACAAGAACAAGGGTGTTAGTTCTTTTTTCCCTGATATTATTTATTTTTAGTTTTAGTTTTTTGAGATGTTTGAGGCAAAAACAGTTTAGATTATGTAGAGCAGGGGTCCCCAAACTTGGCAACTTTAAGACTTGTGAACTTCAACTCCCAGAATTCTCCAGCCAGCTGTGCTATGCTGGAGAATTCTGGGAGTTGAAGTCCACAAGTCTTAAAATAGCCAAGTTTGAAGACCTCTGATGTAGAGGGTTAAAGCATCCATTTCTCCCCTTGAGTTCTTGTGACCCACAGTGATTGCTTCGCTCCCCTGGGAGGTGAGACTGGAAAGGTAAAAGTGGGGGCCATGAGCCTGCACCCATTTTTGAAACAACAGAACCCAGGGCCATAATCAAGGGAAACAGGCTGGAAATACTTTAAAAGAACATTTTTCGCTAAGTCTTATTTGCAAATTCTGTTTATTCTTTGGAGCCAGGCAGACTTCATATCCCACTGGGATCTGTGTCTCTCCCTCCACCGTTGACATTTAGAAAAAAGAACGCTTGTAGCATGGATCTAGGGGACAAAAGTACCCAGGTCTCTGCAGCTGAGCTTGAAACGGTAGTGCAATATTGATTTAACTCAAAATATTGCTTCCTCCAGATATAAACAAAGGCTGCCAATACCACCCCTCTGAAATAAATCCTACATGGGGCCAAACCAAATCAAATGCTAAAGGTTACACAGTCTAAGCAAAAGGAGGGTGTGCTCGGTATGTTGGAATAAAAATACTCACTTTGAATATACATTGACAGCACTTGAATTTATAAGTTACTTGGAAAATGATCTTGAGCCCTGATGGTAGCTCAGTAACTACCTCTGCAGGAGGAATTGCAAGGAAGGAGATTAAAGAAATATCGGACTGCCTTTACCCAAGTCTACAGCACAGCACCACCGGTAATACTGCAGACATTCCCAATCACCATATCTTCAGAAGATGGCCCCTCCCTGCCAGCGGTGGGTTGCTCCTGGTTCGGCCCAGTTCTAAGAACTGATAGCACTGCCGGTCGGAGGCTCTGAATGCTCAGGAAGCAAAAACACGCTGAAATATCGCAAGAGGATATGTGTGCATGCGAGATTTCTGTGATTTTTTTGCTTTTGCGCATGCGCAGAACCCAAAAATCACCAAAATCTCTTGCTTGCGTCTCCTCACGAGATTTTGCTTCTGCAAAAAATACAAAAAATGGAAGAAAAAAGATGGCGGTGCCCATAGGACTGCCACCAGACCGGTCGCACGCAAATTGCGCAATCACCTACCGTACAGGTAGTAACCCACTACTGAATCTCTGGAAAGAATTTATTGCGGCTAGTATCTTTTCCCCTCATGTAATCACCCCTCCCCAATTCCCATAGTGCTATCCTACTAGTGGCAGGCCAAAGTCTCCAACTCAAAACGATGGCTTGGGCCTAACATGCTGATTGTGATGCCCATAATCCTGTCAGGAGCTGTTAGCTATAAAGGTTTCCAGATCTTGGATTCTCCTCCCCACCCACTCTCCTATCCTTTTTTTTCTTCTTCTTTTTCCTTCATGAGGCCTCTTCACTAATGGATTTCTCTGACTGTTGTGAAAAACAGGATGCTGGATTTTGTTTTTTTTATCTAGTTAGCCTTTCTCAAGTTCCACTCTCCTGATGCAAAAAAATTAAAAAGACCCCAGGAGCTTTGGTTTTGCATGTTGAAGGAGGCGATTTAGTCTCCTGGCTATCCAGGAAGTGAGATCTGTGTGTGGGGGAGTGAATGTGAGACTGTAAATAAATTGCGCTCCACAGGGTCCACTGTGCAGAATGGATGTTGACATGTTCCCTTACATTAATGAGCTAAATTCCTCCTCCTTGGCAGGAAGTGCGATGTAGAGTAAAACTGGTGCTGGAAGGGATGTAGGGTTAAGGAGCAGCTCCCTTAAGGGCAGAGTTCGCCAACTTTGGCAACTTTAAGCCTGTCAGACTTCAACTCCCAGAATTCCACAACCGGCTTTGCTTTCCTGGCTGGGGAATTCTGGGAGATGAAGTCCACCAGGCTTAAAAGTTGCCAAGGTTAGAGACCTCTAGCAATAGAACCCAAGGTTTGATAATAGGAGTAGGAGTTACAAAAAAACAGGGTCCAGCCTCATAGGGATTACATGAAATTAATATATTACCCACCCACCTTGAAGCTTTGGAGATTGTATTATGTACATGTAGTTCTTGAACTACAGCAATTCGTTTAGTGACCATTTGAAGTTATAGTTAGTTATAGTTTATTAGATTTGTATGCCGCCCCTCTCCGAAGACTCGGGGCAGCTCACAACATAATAGTGATACAATACATTACAAATCTAATAGTAAAAGTTAAATCAGTTTAAAAACATTAATACATATTAAAATCCCTAACTATACAATCATACACATTCAACCTAATCCATCATGAAATGAGGCCAAAAACATAATAAAAAGGGGGAGAAGGTGGTAATTATCCCCACGCCTGGCGACAAAGGTGGGTCTTCAGCATTTTATGGAAGGCGAGGGGGGTGGGGGCTATTCGAATCTCTGGAGGGAGTTGATTCCAGAGGGCTGGGGCCGCCACAGAGAAGGCTCTTCTGGGTCCCGCCAACCGACATTGTTTGGTCGACAGGACCTGGAGAAGGCCAACTCTGTGGGACCTAAACGGTTGCTGGGATTCGTGCGGCAGAAGGCTGTCTTGGAGATATTCTGGTCCGATGGCATATAGGGCTTTATAGGTTACAGTGGCACTGAAAAAAGTAACTTATGATCCTTTTTCACTCTTACGACCATTTGCAGCATCCCCAGAGTCATGTGATCAAAATTCAGAAGCTTGGCAACTGATTCATGTTTATGTGAGCAATCCTATACTGCAACCAAAGTATTGGATTTCAGAAAAACAAATTTTAATGCAATGGGGGAATATTTAAATAATGAATTAAAGGGGAGGGATAAAATGGCAGGAGCGAGCACCCAGTGGACTGTATTAAAAAAGGCCATCTTAAAAGCCACAGGACTGTATGTAAAGCGAATAACTAAAGGTAAAAGGAAGAAGAAACCGCTATGGTCTAGCAATGATGTAAGGGCTATAGTCAATGAAAAAAAGGCTGCCTATATGAGGTATAAAGAGTCTGGAAGTATAGCTGATAGAGAGGTGTATAAAATGAGACAGAAGGAGGCGAAACAGATAATATATGCTGCTAAAGCCTCAAAAGAGGAAGAAATTGCAAAATCTGTAAAGAAGGGGGATAAAACTTTCTTCAGATATATTAGTGATAGGAAGAAGAAAAACTGCAGCATCACGAAGCTTAGTACCGGGAATAATACATGCATTGATGGGAATAAGGAGGTCGCTGACCATTTCAATAGCTACTTCTGTTCAGTTTTCTCAAAAGACACCTTACACAATAATACTATAGAGGGATATAGCATTGCTTCCAGCTGTACGGATTCGGCTCCAGTGATCTTAGAAGCCGATGTCTTAGAAGAACTTGAATGATTAAAGATAAATAAGGCAATGGGTCCAGATGGCATCCACCCCAGAGTTCTTAAAGAACTCAGATCTGTCATTGCTACCCCCCTGACTGATTTGTTTAACCAATCCCTGTTAACAGGAAATGTTCCTGAGGATTGTAGAATGGCCAGTGTTGTGCCTATCCACAAGAAGGGCAGTAGAGAAGAAGCTAGTAACTACAGGCCAGTTAGTTTGACATCAGTTATAGTTAAAATGATGGAGACTCTACTCAAAAAGAGGATAAATCAGCACCTAAAAAACAATAACTTATTGGGCCCAAATCAGCATGGCTTTACTGAAGGCAAATCATGTCAGACTAATCTCATTGATTTCTTTGACTATGTCACAAAGGTGTTGGATCAAGGTGGTGCCGTGAATATTGCCTATCTGATAGTTCAGTGGATTTCAATCTGGCTGAAGCATAGACATTAGAGAGTTATTGTTAATGGCGAGTATTCTGAGCAGAGACAGGTTACAAGCGGTGTGCCACAAGGGTCTGTTCTGGGTCCTATTCTTTTTAATGTGTTTGTGAGTGACATAGGGGAAGGTTTGGTAGGAAAGGTTTGCCTCTTTGCCGATGACTCTAAAGTGTGCAATAGGGTTCATATTCCTGGAGGGGTCTGTAATATGGTAAATGATTTAGCTTTACTAGATAAATGGTCAAACAATGGAAACTGCAGTTTAATGTTTCCAAATGTAAAATAATGCACTTGGGAAAAAGGAATCCTCAATCTGAGTATTGCATTGGCAGTTCTGTGTTAGCAAAAACTTCAGAAGAGAAGGATTTAGGGGTAGTGATTTCTGACAGTCTCAAAATGGGTGAACAGTGCAGTCAGGCGGTAGGGAAAGCAAGTAGGATGCTTGGCTGCATAGCTAGAGGTATAACACGCAGGAAGAGGGAGATTATGATCCCGCTATATAGAGCGCTGGTGAGACCACATTTGGAATAATGTGTTCAGTTCTGGAGACCTCACCTACAAAAAGATATTGACAAAATTGAACAGGTCCAAAGACAGGCTACAAGAATGGTGGAAGGTCTTAAGCATAAAACGTATCAGGAAAGACTTAATGAACTCAATCTGTATAGTCTGGAGGACAGAAGGAAAAGGGGGGACATGATTGAAACATTTAAATATGTTAAAGGGTTAAATAAGGTTCAGGAGGGAAGTGTTTTTAATAGGAAAGTGAACACAAGAACAAGGGGACACAATCTGAAGTTAGTTGGGGGAATGATCAAAGGCAACATGAGAAAATATTATTTTACTGAAAGAGTAGTAGATCTTTGGAACAAACGTCCAGCAGACGTGGTTGGTAAATCCACAGTAACTGAATTTAAACATGCCTGGGATAAACATATATCCATTGTAAGATAAAATACAGGAAATAGTATAAGGGCAGACTAGATGGACCATGAGGTCTTTTTCTGCCGTCAGTCTTCTATGTTTCTATGTTTCTATGATGGTTGCAGCTTCCTGGGGTCATGTGATTGATTTTTGTGACCTTCTGACAAGCCAAGTCAGTGGGGAAGCCAGATTCACTTAACAACCCTGTTACTGACTTAACAACTGCAGTGATTCGCTTAACAACGATTGCAAGTAAGGTCATAACATGGGTCAAAACTCACTCAAAAAATGTCTCACTTAGCGACATAAATTTTGAGCTCAATTGTGGTCATAAGTCGAGGACTACTTGTGTCCTTGGGAAGAGCTGTAAATAAAAATATGTTTTTCTGTCTAGGGGAAAACAGAATTGGATCTAATTTAATTTTAAGCTGTAGGAGGCTATATAAAGTATTGGTTGAGCATAAGAATTACTTTAAGGTACGTACAGGAATGGTAAGCATTTCATATATAGGTTAAGGTATATACAACCTTTGTGATATTTTACTACTGGGTTTAGGGCAATCGATTCTCAACAACTGTACCTTCACAAATGCTCTTTGTTTCATGTTTACCTAACCAGAGGAGAACTCACTTTGTGTTCAGTAGAATTTAATCCCAGGAAACATTCAAGGCAATTCTGTGGGTGTTTATTGAACAATAACTTCTGGTGCATTCAGGGTACATGAAAAGAATGTCTTAATTAAATATTTATCAGGCTGTTTTCTTCTCTCTCTCTCTCTCACCTCTCTCATTTCTATCTCTTTCAAAGGGCAAAAGCCAGTGCAGTTAGGATGAGAGACGGCGATTAGGAACATCATATGTCTCACAGCTAAATTGGACTTTTCAGTGTTAAAACTTTGACATTTTGATCGCTGTATTAAAGCTAGGATATCTAGGTTACAAAATTCTGAATAATCACTAAAGAATCCTTTGCTGTCAGCTAGTGGTCATTCAGATTTATGAACCCTGGATCTAGTCGCCTTACAACTGGGTTTCTGCAGTGCTTGTTGTGCTAATAATAGCAAAACTGGACTCAAGGGGACTCTAGAGAGCATACAAGTGGACAGGTTTATCATTTCCAGAGCCATGCCCAATTTATGGCTGCTGTTTTGAAACCTTTTATTACGTAACATGTTGCAGTTTGTCATAGGAATTATTCATATAAGGATCATTAATTAAAATAAACTGTGTGTCACAGATCACATAATTGTGGAAGAAACTTCCACATCGGCCAGCAGTTTTCCTTGGAAACTCTGCTGCTATAATTGGAAACAAACATAGACTTCACAATAATAAATAAATTGGTTTTGAATTTGACGGGATTAACTGTCCTATAAAATTTTGGTTTACAAACGTACTTATTAGAAGGGCCACACTAGCTGGTAATTAAATAAGTGACCCATTCACTCTGCACCAAACATGCAGAACCTTTGCTGCAACTTTTTTTTAACCAACTCATGACTTCAAATAAATCAGGGGGGAAAGGGGATCAAGGCTGCTGCAGAAATTAAAATGACAAATTTAAAGTGCAGTACCGTTCACAGAGTAAGCCAAAAAAACGTTCTATTGAGTCTGGTGAAATTTATTTGTAGAAAAGTTTGTTTTCTGAAAGCCAAATAGAAGATCTTTGTTTTAACTCATCTAGATGACAGGTGAGCAGAAAACATCATGGATCTGCTTGTAATTGAGAAGACACTTTAATTTCCTGAATTTCAACAGTTAGGTTCCATAATGAAAATGCTTTCTTCTTGAAAAGGGGCCCTTAGAATCGCTGATTGTCCTCTGTATGTAATCGGTATTTTGCTAGCTATCATTGTTCTCACACATCACATTTTTTCATCTCTCATCTTTCATCCTCTTCTAGGACTCCACATGCTTTATGTCAAGATAAAAGCTTTGTTTATTTATTTACATGTAAAACAGTAATTTGCATGTTCTCATATAAGGTGCTTCATAGATAAGGAATCCAACAATGAGTCAAATACAGGAAACCTTTTGGAGGTTATAATCACATTTGGGACGATGAGAGTTTGTCATGGGCATGCTGATACTGTAAAATTGTTGCCGTGGGAGGGAGTTGCTATTCACAAAACGCCTGTGATGATGGATGGAGCCATTTAATAGGAGGAGGCTAACGAGTTTGTATCCCATCAATCTTTCACACACACACAAACACGCACACACACACACTCTTTCTCAAGATGGTTCAACCAGAACAATGGATTAAAGTTGCCATCATCTCTATGCCTTTGCTCAACACTTTGCAGTGTATCAGTTTATCATTGATTTATTTCTTAATAAATGATTTTAGGAAAATTAGTATCAGGTAAGGCAAGGAGCCAAAAATATTCAGGAAGTTGTTTTTGAGCATTTGTTTATAACGCAATATTCAAAAGTGCAAAAACAGTTGAATATAAACAGTGAAGATGTTGTCCATCTGCAAACTATGCATTAATGCCAGCAGGGACTAGCCCTGAGGTCAGATTGGACAGCTGCTGCATTAGCGTCAAATTCCATGCTTGGAAACGTTGCAATGACATCTGAAATAGAAGTTCTGATATAATAATGCCTTGTACATGTCTATGGAGGGACCACACTGAGAAGAGAGCTGATATTATGGTTCTGGTCAGCACACCTTTTACAGGTAGAAAAAGCAGCCAAAGAGGTTATGTTTTGGAGGCACCACAGGGAAAGGGCTGTTGCCCTCCAGTCAAGATCTGTGAATTTCCTAAAGTTGGTCTGCCACCGAGTCCCCCCTTCTCCCACAGCTGCAAGATTGCTCTGATGTGTATTATCAAAAGCCCCCAGGCTGCAATCATATGCATGTTTTTCTGTGGGAAGAAATCCTTTTGAACTCAAAGAGATTTCCTTCTGAATAATGATATATACCATAGATTTGCTCTGTTTATCCAATGCAGCTCGCATGCAAATTTGTACTATCCTCCTTGATCTCTCTACTTTTTGTACTGATGGAAGTTCCTTATTAATTTCTCTCGGGGTGTATTTTGGTGCCTTTTTTTCACTGCTTCCTGCTAACAGTTTCATCTTTGACAGCACTAGAAAAATAACAATTTTGTCTAAATTATAGGCAAAGTTTTCTTTCTCCTGTTTAAAGGAACCCAATATATTTATGCTGTCACATCCACATGATCCAGGATAGAGAGATAAAAAGATGAGGTGAAGAATCTGAGATTAAAGGGGAGGGTAAGTAGGGCTCGGGATTAGGATGATGAGCCAGATGGAATCCGAGATTGGGAGATAAGAGAAAGTGTGGCATTGATAATGAGATCCTTATTTCAGGCATCTGAAAGGGCAGAGCAGGGTGCAGTCTCACAAAGAGATCATAATCATATATTTCAGGTAGATCAGAAATACCAGTAGGTACAGTACTTTGGTGTTAGCCAGTTCTTGTATTTCATCCCTCTCACAATTCCTTAGCATTGATTAGGTGTTGCTGAAATGGAAGTTGAAAACCTCAGGAGGAAACTAGGCTGTCTACAATTGTTGCATTCATAGGAATGCTTTAGAATTTAGCCAAGGAAGAAGCCCATCTCTGATACGTTATTTTTTTGCTCCTAGAAAGATTTGCTTGAAATTTTGCCTCTTCCATTCCTACATTTCTTTGATTAATGTAAATCGAATCATAGAAACATAGAAGACTGACAGCAGAAAAAGACCTCATGATCCATCTAGTCTGCCCTTATACTATTTTCTGTATTTTATCTTAGGATGGATATATGTTTATCCCAGGCATGTTTAAATTCAGTTACTGTGGATTTATCTACCACGTCTGCTGGAAGTTTGTTCCAAGGATCTACTACTCTTTCAGTAAAATAATATTTTCTCATGTTGCTTTTGATCTTTCCCCCAACTAACTTCAGATTGTGTCCCCTTGTTCTTGTGTTCACTTTCCTATTAAAAACACTTCCCTCCTGGACCTTATTTAACCCTTTAACATATTTAAATGCTTCGATCATGAAATGCTTCGTATCAACCCTCCAGAGATGGAAGAAGAAGAAGAAAACACATTGTAAAGTTTAAAGGTAGACATTTAAATGGTATTCTCACAGACAACATGGCAGTGCTTAAATTAAAAGCTGTATTTTGGTTTTAACTGCACATAAAATTTATCAAAACAGTTGAATGAGTGGTTATGTCTAATAGGGAAACAGTGGCAAATGTGGGGGTCTGTGAGCATTTTTATCTGAAAAACCAAACCTGCCTTTAGCAGAAGTAAAAGTCCCAGGTGGGAGAAGAGAGACGTGTTAGTATCTACTGCTGTAGTAACTTTCCCCAGGGAATGCCAAGCAGATACATAAGACTGCACTCATTATCCCCAACCACCTACAATATGTCAAACTACTGTATATAAGTAGGAGTAGTTTAGATGTTGTTTTTTATTTATTTTTTAAGGGAAAATGATGGTGGGGAGGGACAGCAAGCTGCCTGTCAAGTGGCAATTGTTGGGAGATATTAATCCTTTACTTTCTGGCTAAATTTGGATTAGTAGTCTTCATTTAACAACCACAATTGTAACCACATGCAGGTGTTAAGCAAAGGAGCTGCTAAGTGAAACTGCAACTGTCAAGTGTAAAAAACCAGATCCGAATGCAAAAAAGTTTAATTAGTTACTTTATTGCTCATGCCTCTTTCACAGGAATCTTCCCAGATTGGTGGGTTACATGTGGGTTAGATTAGTTAATGTTCAACACCATTCCAATAGGGTCAGACAATGTAAAGATTCCTGACTAATCACCAACTTGACTCCTCCTGGCTTGGTTAGTTTATCTCCAACAGCAGCTGTGCTTGTGATATTACTACAGTTTCCTTTGCTTTGCAGATCCACAAGAGTTGTAAATGTAAGGATTGGTTGCAAAGTTACTTTTTCATCACTGTTGTTTCTGCAGTTAGCCACTAAATGAGGACAGCCTGGAATCAAAATTGTCCATACCCGTTCCCTCTTTTTTCCCTTTTGGGCAAGAAAGTGATTCTTACAATTTCGCTCTCTTTCACCTTTCTTAAGCACTTCTCCATTGCTGATTTAATGGTGTTTCTCTAGCTGAATTTCCCTATATAGTGGTACCTCTAGATACGAGCTGCTCCACATGCGAGTATTCCAAGTTACACGAGCGAAATTTCTGTTCGACACCCAAACTCAAATTTGGGATACGAGCCGAGCTTCCACTAGATGGCGCAAGAATCTCCTTGCTTCTGGTTATCTCGGCGCGAAAAACAAAGTCTAAAGGCATTCGTTTGAGATACGAGTTGATCGACTTACGAGCTCGGGTCTGGAACGAATTAAACTCGTATGTCGAGGTACCACTGTACACTTTCCCCAAGAGAGCTGCAATAGCTTAGACCTGTGATGGCGAACCTACGGCACAGGTGGCGCAGGGAGCCATATCTGAGGGCACGTGAGTGGTTGCCCTATGTCAGCATTGGCCAGCTGATTTTTGGCCATCCGGAGGGCGGGGGGGGCATTTTCGTCCTCCCCAAGCTTCAGTAAAGCCTGCGGAGCCTGGGGGGGCAAAAAATGTGCCCAATGGGCCTACTGGAAGTCTGCAAGCTTCAGTGAGTTCCGCATGCATGCACGGGGGAGAGAGCATTGCATTATGTGTGTGGGCATGTGCAGTCTCACATGCATGCTCGTCCTTTTGGCAAAGGTTCACCATCACTGCCCTAGACTATATAGCAGAGTTGCTCTTTCCCTATTCTCTCTCTTAGCCTCCCACTGAAACAATAGAAGCAATTCATTGTTAAGTTTACATAGTCTATACCAGGGTCCCCAACTCCTGGGCTACAACCTGTTTGGAACCAGGCTGCCTAAGTAGTGGACAAGTACGTATGCACACACAAAGGTCCTGTCACTCAAGCGGTAGGCACTTGCAGCTGCCACTCAGCACATTTGCAAGCAATTGCCTGCCACTCACAGGCATCCCCTCCCCTCCCTTGCTGGGCACCTAGCTAGAAAAATTGGAGGCCGCTGGTCTATACTGTCAAGGCCACAGTGTGGCTTTAACATAAGACACACACAAACACACACACACAAATAGTTTGGATTTAATAGCAGTGAATTTCCTTTGCATCAGCACAGTCATGCCTTATATTTTGTTTTCTACCGGATATGCCCCTTTCTAATCACAACTTAGATTAAAATTATAGATTTATCTGTTAGTTTTTAACAGCAGTACTTACACTTTTCATGAAGGAAAGCAACATATATTGATTTAAAATGAGTCAGAGTGTTGGTGCATGGATGTGTGGTTCAAACCTTTACAGCACCTTAAATGTCACTTATAGAAACAAATCCAATAAATAATAATAATAAATGCAGCTTCACTCATTTTTTTAAAAAGAATCTTTGAAAGATAGGGCCAGCTTCCTTCCAACCTGAGTTATAGAAGTAGAATAAAAAAAATGAAAGTCACAGTAGAGACATGTTTATTCTAAAGAAAAAAACAGAAATCTGAGACAGTTTATCAGATCAATGATGGCCTGTGACCTGTCTAGAACTAGGCTAAATCTGTAGAGTGAAGACCTTGATGAAAATATGCAAGAATCTGTTATTTTAGGCAACCTCAATAAAAATAGTGTTGAATTTCCTGAGAAACTGATTTCTTGACCCTGTCTGCGTAGTAGGGCTGATGTCAGTCTTGCTAGTCTATTTATGCTCTTCCTCCCCCTCCTTATAATTCAGTAAATTAGGGAGAGATCTACCTGAATTGTTTCCAAATGTTACCTAGCTATTACACACTGGCATATCTCCATCAAGGTCATCTTCCTTTCGACAAAATTCTGCACAGACTGACAGTTTGGCAACCATAGCTTCTCTGCCTTGTTGGATTGGATTGGATTGGATTGGATTTATTGGATTTATATGCCACCCCTCTCCGCAAACTCGGGGACTTGTTACTATTTTGAAGTTTGACTTGCCTCCATGGACCTTGGGATTCTGGAAGGAGTATCAAAGTAGAATTCCACAAGTCTGAAGATTCCAACATAACATCAAGGGTGCTGTCTGGCTAATTCATTCTAGTTTGTGGAGAAACAATTGTTAAAGCTCTTTCGGCTCTTCTTTGGGCATCATGCTGAGTCCCGATGCTGAGCCTGCCTGCCCACTCCAGGCAACCAGAACATTGGGCCTCTTGCTTTTCGCAGGAGGACACTCCATCACAAAGGCCGTGAGTATCAAGAATGAGTCCAGGTGAAGCCATCCTTGGAAGAGACTAAGCAAGAAGGCCTTTATGCTGGACAGGTTATCTTGGGCATATTTTACCTTTCTTCAAATAGCACAGTTCATATTTTATTCTTCAGTAAGTTCATTATTGACTACTTTAATATTTCTCATTCAAATAGGCTAGCACAGGGGTAGGCAAAGTTGGCTGTTCTATGACCTGTGGACGTCAACTCCCAGAATTCCTGAGCAATCATGCTAGCTCAGGAATTCTGGAAGTTGAAGTCCACATGTCATAGAAGAGCCAACTTTGCCTACCCTTGGCCCAGCACTACAAATGAGCAGAACCATTGTCACTTGATTTAAATAATACCCCTGCTTTGCCTTCATTGCCTAGACCAGGGGTAAGCAAAGTTATCTCTTCTATGACATGTGGACTTCAACTCCCAGAATTCCTGAGCTTGCATGATTGGCTCAGGAATTCTGGGAGTTTAAATCCACAAGTCATAGAAGAGCCAACTTGGCCTACCCCTGGCCTAGACCTATAGAATGAGAAGAACATAGGAAAAGCCTTCATTGGTTAAGTTGAGAAGAATATAGGACTGTGATAGAGAACCTATGGCATGTGGCATATGGAGCCATATTGGAGGGCACGCAAGACGTTGCCCTATGTCAGCTGCAATATGCATGCACGTACGGATCAGCTGATTTTTGGCTTTGGGAAAAGCCATTTCACCCTCTGGAGGCTTCCCTGAAGCCTCAGAGTGCAAAAAAACTGCCCAACAGACAAACTAGAAGTTCGGAAAACGCACTTCCGGTTTGCCCATTGTGCTGTTTTTTGCACTCTGGAGGGTTCAGGGAAGCTATTTGCTAGTGCAAATAACACCCAGCACAATTGGCAAATCGGAAGTACATTTTTCTGAACTTCCAATTTGCCCATGTGGCTGTTTTTTCACACTCCAGGCTTCACTGAGGCCTGTCCGCATGCGTGGGGGCAGCAGGGGATTGTTCATGCATGGTGGGGGAGAGAGAAGGGGTGTGGGCACACGCATATATGCTAGCACACCATACACTCACACACCCACTTTTGGCACACGAACCGAAAAATATTCTCCATCACTGATATAGGAAAAGCCATAATTGATTAGGTTGAGCCTCCGTTTATAGAAACATAGAAGTCTGACGGCAGAAAAAGACCCCATGGTCCATCTAGTCTGCCCTTATACTATTTCCTGTATTTTATCTTACAATGGATATATGTTTATCCCAGGCATGTTTAAATTCGGTTACTGTGGATTTACCAACCACGTCTGCTGGAAGTTTGTTCCAAGGATCTACTACTCTTTCAGTAAAATAATATTTTCTCATGTTGCCTTTGATCTTTCCCCCAACTAACTTCAGATTGTGTCCCCTTGTTCTTGTGTTCACTTTCCTATTAAAAACACTTCCCTCCTGAACCCTATTTAACCCTTTAACATATTTAAATGTTTCGATCATGTCCCCCCTTTTTCTTCTGTCCTCCAGACTATATGAATTAAGTTCATTAAGTCTTTCCTGATATGTTTTATGCTTAAGACCTTCCACCATTCTTGTAGCCCGTCTTTGGACCCGTTCAATTTTGTCAATATCTTTTTGTAGGTGAGGTCTCCAGAACTGAACACAGTACTCCAAATGTGGTCTCACCAGCGCTCTATATAGCGGGATCATAATCTCCCTCTTCCTGCTTGTTATACCTCTAGCTATGCAGCCAAGCATCCTACTTGCTTTTCCTACCGCCCGACCACACTGCTCACCCATTTTGAGACTGTCAGAAATCACTACACCTAAATCCTTCTCTTCTGAAGTTTTTGCTAACACAGAACTGCCAATGCAATACTCAGATTGAGGATTCCTTTTCCCCAAGTGGAGTCCACAAATAGGCACGAGAGAAATAAGCAATCCCCACCTTTGGTGCTCTTTTCCCCATCCTTGTTCCATTGTAACAGCTCATCCTATTTATCTCAATCTCAAAAAGTAGTTTTTCCTACCAAAGAGAGACATTGTCCCTTCCAAATCAGCCCGCTAGTGGTGGCTCAGCACCATTTACATGAGTTAGAGTAAGAGGGAATCTCAGTTCTCAGCTTTGTCCTTAGGGAAATACAGGTATAGGAGTTTAAAAATAAAAGAAGGTAATATTCTGAGCAATTGAAGTACGGTCTCCTCTTGCATCTTCAGATGTGGTAGATACCGTGAGTGACCTAGCAAAAAGAAGTAGAATTTATGAATGTCCTGTGCAGGCTCACTTGGAATTTGTACAGAACCACCTTCTTTCTTCCAATACTATAAAAAAACATCCTGTGAGGACTCACTCCTTTTTAAAGCTGTGGGTACTGTGGTAACAACTAGTAGCAATTAATGGGCTGCTCAGTCAATTTCACTGGAGGCCCATGAGCTCTGGTGCTGCAGAATGGGACTTAAAAAGAAAGGGCAAATTGCAGTAAGAAAATACTTCCTCCACCATGAGTGTCCCAAAAGCATAGCAGACCTCATCACATGGACTGGATGAATTTTATTTGTGATCCAAGTTATATTTTTATGCAAAGAAAACAGGGATCAGCTTTATATCTATGAAGATTCTCAATGGTGGTTTTTTTGAGAGGCAACTGGACTTTCTTGTTTTTCTTTGAAGACAAAAAGGATATAAATCCTTCCATTCTCCACCATCGAGTCACAGCTTCTTGAATGAGAAGTGAAACATCTTCAAAGAAAAACAAAGTCCGGTTGTCTCTCAAAAAAGCAGTTTTGGGACATGGTTCAGTTTTATAGCTATGTTACTTCCAATTACTTTGCATCAATAAAAGAATTGGGATTTATTAATAGATAAATCTTCATTTCCCCAAGGCTGAAACCCGTCTGTGTAGTCTTAATATTTATGTATTTTTTATATATATACTTTTCATATGGCTGCCCTTTTTCTGAAAAAGTGAATCTGGGCGGCATACAGCAAGACTATTAGAGGTGCCAGGTGACTCATCAAAAGTCAATGCAGCTGCCTAATTTGCTCTGCGTGACTTGGACAAAAGTTTTGAGTTTTGGGGACTTGCCAATCCATTTTTTCCCTTTTTCTTTTAATGCCAAAATGATCAAAAGGTCTCCCTTTCCCTTCAAAGTCACGTCCTGTTGCGCAGCCCTCTGATCAAATTAATTTCTCTGTACTCAGTCTGTAGAGAGTGACTGAAAGGAAGAAATGGCACAACTTTGGAGCAAGCAAGATGGGCACTTGCTGTAGCCTGGGCCTTGTTAATCTTGTCCACTCAGTGGTTTTTATGTTGTAGAATGCCGCTGGCGACTCACCGCTGGCGAGGGTTGCGGCATGGGCCGGGGAAGGAGGCCGCCATGTTGGGGCGGAGCCTGCGGCCCCCACGTCATCCCCGGGGGCCGCAGCGCGGCGTTTGGGTGCGTGGTCACCCCCTGAACCGGGCAGGAGGGAGGCAGCCCTATGAAGGGGCTGCCTCGTGGCGTAGTGCCTCCTGCCCGCCGGCGTTGGACACCCGCCCACCCTCCCTCTGTTACAGGGTGCATATGATGGGTCGCCCTTGGTGGGGCCGAGTAGGAATTTTTTGCAGTCACAATGAATTGGCCGAATTGTGGCTGTTTTTCGCCTACTCCACTCTGTGCGTGGGAGTGTGGTTAGGGGGTGGTCTCACCAACTAGCCCCCCCCCTTCAAGGTCACTGGGGGGGGGACGGCCGAAAGGGGGCGGAAATGGGCGTAAGCAGCAACTGTGTGATCTCCTTTAGGGGCACCTCTACTGAGGTGAGGGGCGATCTCCTTCTCGGATTACAGGGCTCGACCGGCTTGGGTTCGGGGAGGGGGTTGCTCCTGTGGCTCGCTGCCTGTGGCGTATCAGAGACCAGTGGCGAGCCATCCCACACGCCGTGGGGGCGTGGCATTGGGCAGGGGGCAGCTGTAATTTTACCTGACCGTGCACCCGGGCAAGGAGCTTTCGCCCTAGAGTTGCTCAGTTGAGTTTGTTGGAAAGTTAACTCCGCCCCCATTTGATTTATGCACCTTTGCAGGTCACGTGGTTTAATTGGCTAAATAGTTAATTTGAATTTTGTTTAATAAAAGTGACCCTATTTATACCCACACCTTTGTGTCCGACTGTTACTCCGCCTGCGCCGCAATTGAACTTAGGGGGAGTAATTCGCTCGGTAAAGATGAAATCTCACTTCCCGGATTCAAAATTAGGACATGTTTTCAGGCAGTTTCCACAGCTGGCTGTCACAACTGGCTAAGCCGTTACATGCCAAAAGTGTGGCAGATTTATTGGTCTCAAGCATTCTTAGCCCGTATTTTAGCCAAAACAAAGACTCCCCAAAGAACTCACATATATTCAGTGTTAAAAGCTCATCCGTCTTTCCCAAAATATATTCTCCAGTACAACACAGATGTAAATAAAAGTGATAGGGAGAAAAGAGGGGAAAAATATAATTCAATGTTGCTAATGGGGACGGGGAGACTTAAAACCAGCCTGACTGCTAGTGCTCCCATGTCCTACCCCTGCGCATTCGTGCACGCACACACTCACACTGCATGTGCACTGCACCCTATGCATGTGCAAAGGCCTCATAAAAGACTCCTGAAACTGGAGGACAGTGAAAAACGGCCAAACAGGCCAACCGGAAGTTCCAAACTTCCGTTTTTGCTATCCCCAGGCTTTTTGATGATGGCCGTTTTTCGCCATCCCCAGGCTTCAGGAGGCTTCCCGGAAGCCTGGGTAGAGTGAAAACAGCTGAAAAGAAGAAGGCAGAAAATTAGCTGGCTCGCACGAGCATGTACGCTGGGTCTGATATAGGGCAACACCTCACATGCTCTCTGATATGGCTGCACATACCAACTGTGACATTTTTTGTTTGTTTGTTTGTTTGTTCATTTGTTTGTTTGTTTGTTTGTTTGTTTGTCCGTCCGTCCGTCCGTCCGCCCGTCCGTCCGTCCGTCCGTCCATTCATTCATTCATTCATTCATTCATTCATTCAATTTTTATGCCGCCCTTCTCCTTAGACACAAGGTGGCTTACAACATGTTAGCAATAGCACTTTTTAACAGAGACATGCATGCCATAGGTTCCCCATCACTTCCTTGGACCCTCCCACCCTGCATCTGTCTAGCCGGGGACTTCTTGGTCTTTCTAGCCAGGATTTCCCATTTCAATCTTAGCTCTAAGAAGAGGGGGGAAAAGGTGCTTTCACTTTTCCTACCCAAAGCCCAGAATAAAGAATCTAACAGATCATGTACCAATCCTGAAAGACAAGCAGTGGCTGTGGGGTTATGCCGTTTTGTGCATGGAAATGGTTTAATGAGAAATTCCTTTCTAAAATTAGTTAAGGTAATTATGTAGATTAGATATAAAAATAATATAGTGAGCAAGGAGAAATGTAGGAAAATTAAGACAGCAATCTCTCGCTCTTGCTCTCTCACTCTCTTTTTCACACACACACACACACACACACATACAAGCAATAGGGTCAGTCTAACTATAGCATTTATACCATATCTGCTTAATTTTTTTTTATATTAATGGGTTTTTAATCATTTTTAGTATTGGATTATTACTGTACACTGTCTTATTATTGCTGTTAGCCGCCCCAAGTCTCCAATTAAAAATAATAATAATAATAATAATAATAATAATAATAATAATAATAATAATAATAAATGAGGTCTTACTGAAAAGAAAGCTGGAGAAAACCCTTTTGAGTTATGGGCATGAATGTTTATAAGCAAGCTTTCGTTCTCTCTTGAGTACGTATCTCCAGAATAGAGAAAATGGGGCTAATTGAAGCTTCTTTGAGAAAATGTATTGCTGCTTGGCTCAATCAAGGACAATACTCCAGCAATTATGTCCTCAATCCAGCCAGCAAATCAGAAACGATCTAGGGATTTAATCCATCTTCCTCATGACCTTTGATGACATTGTCAACGTATTATCTGGTTTTACATAAACAGGATTCTATGGAAGAAAATCTTGGGGAACAAAATGTAAATTTCTGCCAGTTCAGGTCTCTTGGCATGGGCTTAATTTTTCAGATGCTTAAAGGTCACAGTCATGCATATCAAACCTAAGGTTTTCACACTTCAGTAGCAGTTGCAAATTATAGCTCTTATCAAGTCACTGTGCAAATCAATGTTGATGATACTTTTGAAATGTTTTATAGAAGGAAGAATCAGATCGTTTTGATAAGTCAGTAGAGCCAAGAACAACATTTGGCTCGAATGTAGTTTTGATTGGTTTGGACAGATCAGCAGGAATAGATTTATCTGAGTCAGGATCAGAGGAAGCATATATTATTTCTTTAATTCAGATTGAAGACTGGTTCCTTACAACTTTGGGCAACATACAAATCAAGAAGAAATCACTAGGTTCTGTATTATACATACATGCATATTGTTAAATGCCTTCCCTCCTCCATTCCAAAACAGCTGGTGTAATTAAATGTCAATTAATAATAATTATTATTATTAATAATAATAATAATAATAATAATAATAATAATAATATATAAATATTATTATTATTATTATTATTATTATTTATTAGATTTGTATACTGCCCCTCTCCGAAGACTCAGGGCAGCTCACAACAATAATAAAAACAATATTATAGCGAAACAAATCTAATATTAAAAAAGAAGCATATAAAACCCTATCATATTTAAAAACCAAACAACACATACATACCAAACATAAAATATAAAGAGCCTGGGGGAAAGGTGTCTCAACTCCCCCATGCCTGGTGATATAGATAGGTCTTGAGTAGTTTACGAAAGACAAGGAGGGTGGGGGCAGTTCTTATCTCCGGGGGGAGTTGATTCCAGAGGACCGGGGCTGCCACAGAAAAGGCTCTTCCCCTGTGGCCTGCCAAATGACATTGTTTAGTCAATGGGACCCGGAGAAGGCCAACTCTGTGGGACCTTATTGGTCGCTGGGATTCATGTGGTAGCAGGCGGTTCCGAAGGTACCCTGGTCCAATGCCATGTAGGGATTTAAAGGTCATAATCAACACTTTGAATTGTGACCGGAAAATGATCAGCAGTCAATGCAGGCCACGGAGTGTTGTAGAAACATGGGCGAATCTGGGAAGCCCCACGATGGCTCTCACGGCCGCGTTCTGCACGATCTGAAGTTTCCGAACACTTTTCAAAGGTAGCCCCATGTAGAGAGCGTTGCAGTAATCGAACCTCGAGGTGATGAAGGTGTTAAGTCTGTAAAAAGAAATTCTGTAAAAATACTGTCTCTGTAAATTTTAAATGTGAATAAATCAAGGTCGCGTCTGATTGGTTAAGACGCGCGGCCGTTTCTTTTAGGCGCGAGCCTTTAAAGTATAAATAGAGCTGCTTTTGACACTGACAGCTCAGACGCGTTCCTGGCTGGAGTCACTTGTTTACGAGCTGAATAAACGGAACCGTCTTTACCATTCCTGACTGGTCTGCTTCATTTCACTGGCGACGAGAGAACGAAGAATCCACGTGTCAAGAATGAACAACCTCCAGATCGGCCGAGCTCCCGACTACTTCGACCCCGAAAAGTCGTCATGGGACGCCTACATGGCAAAATTCGAAATTTTTCTCGAAGCGGCAGGAATGGGAGAAGCCGAAGCCGACAGGAAGCGGGCGATTTTTTTAAATTATTGCGGGACTGAAATCTTCGACCTCGTTCAAACGCTGACCGACCCGCTCCCGGCCAAAACCGTTCCTTGGGACGACCTCCAAACAAGACTCGCCAATCATTTTAAACCAACAAAACCTGCCGTAGTCTACAGACACCAATTTTCCAGAATGACACAACGTGAGTCGGAATCCATAAACCAATTCGCCACGCGACTTCGCACGGTACTGTCAAAGTGCAAATTTGACAACCCGGAAGCTCGCCTCACCGACGCTCTTATTTTTGGAATGAAAAACGCCGCAGTCCGAAATAAAATACTAACAGAAGACGAGCCAACGCTTCAATCTGTCATCAAGCTGGCTCAAACTGCCGAAGTAGCTGACGCGGCCGCAAAAGAACTGAAGGAACACGATAAAAAAGAAACCGTTTCAAAAATCTCCGTTGCTGTCTCCCACGCCGAGGCACCAGATGACCTCAGCCCTCAGAGGGCATGAGCGACTGTGAGCAATGACTCCCTGTCCAAATAGGGCCGCAACTGGTGCACCAGGCAAACCTGGGCAAACGTCTCCCTCGCCATAGCCGAAAGATGATGTTCCAATGTCAACAGTGGATCGAGGAGGACGCCCAAGTTGCGAACCCTCTGTAAGGGGGTCAGTAGTTCCCCCCTCAGGGTGATGGACGGACAGATGGAATTGTACTTGGGAGGCAAGACCCACAGCCACTCTGTCTTGTCTGGGTTGAGTTTGAGTTTGTTGACATCCAATTACTGAGCATGAGGTCAAAACACACATTCAGTTTTGAGAATAAACCTGACAGGTGCCAGTTATATTTTAGCGGCGGGGTGGAATAGAAGTGGAATGTTTTAGTGGGTCATAATGCAGCATTGGGAGATAGGAAAGAAGGGGGCAGTCGGGAAGAAGAAGGAGGGATGAAACAATTTGAACAATTTTGTAAATGTAAGTTTCCAGATAGATAACTACCGTATAACACAAGTGAAGGAGGGGGAAGGAAATGGATTGAGGAGCTTTCTCTTCACATAGAGAATGATGAGAACTGTAGTTGTTTGGATGAATGCTAAATGATACAGTCTCCAGGAAGGAGTTGAGAAGAGATTGTGCCTGTAATGAGGGTCCAGCCTTAGATCAAAGCAAATGACCTAATGCTTGATTATTTGCTGCATAATCCCAGACAAAGGGTCAATTGCAGTTTGTAACCTTGCAGGGATTTGTTGGTTGAATTAACCATGCAGCTGCTCAGGATAAAAATGTGTGCTCTCATTGGGATTAAGCCAAGAAGCACAGAGATTTGCTTTATATAAATGCTTTAAGTGGCAAGAAATGGGCTTTTGTAAAAGACGGGGAAAATGTTTGATGGTTCAGCATGAAATTAGTGAGCCCGCTGGCTGAGGTCGCAAGTAACTCGTGCAGGAAATATTGTCCTCGGGTTGCAGTTGGTTTGATTATTCTCATCAGCATCATCGCATAGATAAATTTGGTCATGATGTCACCATCTTTCCCCGATCAGCTGATTCTGAACAAGAAGAAAAAGAAAGTCTAACAATTTTCATTGGGGGGGGGGTGAGGAATGGAGGAATGGTAATTACAAATGAGTGGAATAAAAAAACAGCATTCTCAACGAATGAAAATATTGATAATATAAATTTGAACCTTTCCGTGTTCTCATACCAATGTAGTTTCCAACACAATAATGACAGCCGTTTGATGTAGTAGTGATTAAGGTACCTGGCTAGGAAGCAGGAGAATACGGATATTATTCCCACCTTAGCCATAAAAGCCAGATGGGTGACTTTGGGCCGATGATTCTCTCTCCGTCCAACTCACGTTACAAGGTTGTTGTGGGGAAAATAAGAAGAGGAACTTGCATTGGATATGTTCATGCCTTGTGAATAATCAGGCAAGATATAAAGATAATATTAACTTACAATACTTTACCTTGTTATGTGTGCAAAAAATGGCATACGAGATCAATGGTCCAATATTGTTGTTGTTGTTGTTGTTGTTGTTGTTGTTGTTATTATTATTATTATTATTATTATTATTATTATTATTATTATTTAGATTTGTATGCCGCACCTCTCTGAAGACTCGGGGCGCAAAACAGTATAATAATGGAACAAATCTAATAATAGATTGATTCCAGAGGGCCGGGGCCACCACAGAGAAGGCTCTTCCCCTGGGGCCCAGCAAACGACATTGTTTGATCGATGGGACTCGGATAAGGCCAACTCTGTGGGACCTTATCGGCCACTGGGATTCGTATGGTAGAAGGTGGTTCCGAAGGTATTCTGGTCCAATGCCATGAAGGGCTTTAAAGGTCATTACCAACACTTTGAATTGTGACCGGAAACTGATCGGCAGCCAGTGCAGTGTTGTAGAAACGTGGGTGAATCTAGGAAGCCCCACGATAGCTCTTGCGGCCGCATTTTGCACGATCTGAAGTTTCCGAACACTTTTCAGCCCCATGTATACACTAATATGTCTTAAATTGATGCTTTTCTGGTAGCAAAAATGTTTTTTTGTCCAACAGCATGATCAGAATATCAGATGAAATTAGAGGCTGGTGCTACACTCCTGGCAAAAGGCTCTTAATGGCTGTGAATAGTTGTGTGAGCAGCTATTGTTATTATTATTATTGCCAAATTTATTTGCAGACCATCTCACAGTTCAAAGCAACTCTGAGGAGCTTACAATAAGATAAAATATATAAATATACAAACAATATACATATATTCAAACAATTATGGATATGATTAAACATTAGATTAATTAAAGCATTAGGCGTAGTCTGTCTTCTTGCCCCTCACTAGTGATCAGGCACTATTCTATAATAGTAATACAATGTTATCCTTGAGCCTTGACTAAGAAGAAAATGGTTGCCAGATCAAATGGCCACAGTCCATTAAGGCAATCCCTCTTTCTGAAGAATTTCACATAATATATTCCAGTGATGGCGAACCATTTTTTCCACGGGTGCCGAAAGAGCATGGTCGCACATTATCACATATACGTGAGTGCCCACAGCCATAATTCTCCGAGACCGCCTCCTGCCGCACGAATCCCAGCGACCGATTAGGTCCCACAGAGTTGGCCTTCTCCGGGTCCCGTCAACTAAACAATGTCGGTTGGCGGGCCCCAGGGGAAGAGCCTTCTCTGTGGCGGCACCGGCCCTCTGGAACCAACTCCCCCCGGAGATTAGAACTGCCCCTACTCTTCCTGCCTTCCGTAAACTCCTTAAAACCCACCTTTGCCGTCAGGCATGGGGGAACTGAAACATCTCCCCCCTGGGCACGTTTAATTTATGCATGGTATGTCTGTGTGTGTGTCTGTTAGCATATGGGGTTTTTTAAATATTTAAATATTTTAAATTTGTCTGATTGCTTATGATTTGTTTCTACATGTTGTGAGCCGCCCCGAGTCTTCGGAGAGGGGCGGCATACAAATCTAAGTAATAAATAAATAAAATAAATAAATAAATAATTCAATGGCTTGGGAAGGCGACAACAGCTCTCCTCGCCCCCTGGAGACCCTCTGGAGGCCAGAAATGGCCTGTTTCCCAACTTCTGGTGGGCCCAGTAGGCTTGTGTTTCGCTCTCCCCAGGCTCAAAAGACTTCCCAGGAACCGGGGGATGGGGAAAATGCCCACCCCTTTCTCCCAGAGGCTTTCTGGAAGCCAAAAGCGCCTTCCCAGAGCCTCTGTGTGAGACAAAAATCAGCCGGCTGGCACACACATGCATGTTGGAGCTGGGCTAGGGCAACAGCTCATGTGCCAACAGATATGGCTCCACATGCCACCAGTGGCACCCGTGCCATAGGTTCGCCATCACTGATATATTCTATACTATAGTCATATAATATAGCATGGAATCAAGCTTATCAATTTCCGTTTTTAAAAAAGATCAGAAAAGCGTGGAAAAGATAACTGTTTGTTCTGTCCTCTAAAAGCTGACGTGAGTCAATTGGAACCTCTGGTTTGAAACTGGGGTAGGGCATTTTCAACTGAAGTAGGTATGGTCCATGCCTGGGATGTGAAGGAAGAAATGATAGAAAACAGGCATACCATACAAACTTCCTGACATCTCTTTTGGACCTGTTTAGAGCACAAGAGATGATGATTTATTATCCTCATTGCCTGCTTCTCCATTCAAATAGCTTGTTTGGCTACAAAAGGATAGGAAAGAACTGCAAGCACAGTTATAAGGGTTGACATATGCTATGCTCTGCCGAAGATAGCTGAACAATGAAGACTTCAGATCGCCAGTTCATTCGGCCTTGTCCCTGTCCTTGCCCACGCAGCTGCCTTCTTCCTACGGCAGAAGGGAGCTACCCTGTTTTCCCCAAAATAAGACATCCCCTGATAATAAGCCCAATTGGACTTTTGAGTGCATAGTGATAAGGTCAAGTGCTCATTTCAGGGTTCAAAAAAATATAAGATGGGATTTTATTTTTCGGGGAAACACGGTATTTTCAGAGTGCTATACTGCAAGAAGATTCTCCTTGCCTAAAAATCATATACCCAGGTAAAGCAAAGACACACATATGCAAAGACACAAAAAAACCAAACATACACACACACATGCACACTTTCAAGTTGGGAGTGTGGTCTTGCCTACACTCTTGGGCTGCCCAGTTCACATTTTGAGCAACACCACTCAGAGTCTCCCAACTGACCATAATTACATTCACTGCCATTCTCTCTTTCTTTCTTTCTCTCTTTCTTTCTTTCTTTCTTTCTTTCTTTCTTTCTCTTTCTTTCTTTCTTTCTCTTTCTTTCTTTCTTTCTTTCTTCCTTCCTTCCTTCTTTCCTTGATTTGATTTGTATGCCGCCCCTCTCCGTAGACTCTATTAATTCTTTCCAGTTCAAAACGGGATGGTCAGTGGGTACCTTCTCCCAGGTCACAGGTGATCACCATTCTGAAAATAAGGGGTGCAGTTTCCTACAAGATAGAGGGCAGGAATTGCATGAACACTTTAATGGTAGCCTCATAACAAAATAATATGGATTTTTAAACATGGTGTTCTTCCCCACAAAGGGAAGAAATAATCAAAATCCTAGAAATAGCATAGCATAGCAGTCCAAGAGTGTAGGCCCTCTTTCTAGTCAGCTTTGGAAAATCCTTGATGCAGTTTTAATGTTATAAAGATCCATGGTTCAGGAGGGAAGTGTTTTTAATAGGAAACTGAACACAAGAACAAGGGGACACAATCTGAAGTTAGTTGGGGGAAAGATCAAAAGCAACATGAGAAAATATTATTTTACTGAAAGAGTAGTAGATCCTTGGAACAAACAAGCAGATGTGGTTGGTAAATCCACAGTAACTGAATTTAAACATGCCTGGGATAAAAATATATCCATCCTAAGATAAAATACAAAAAGTAGTATAAGGGCAGACTAGATGGACCGTGAGGTCTTTTTCTGCCGTCAGTCTTCTATGTTTCTATGTTTCTAAGAATACAGAAAGGCCTGGGAAGAATTTATCAGGGATCACACATTGTGCTGCCTCGCTCCAGAGGGCTTGATAAAATTTAATCCAGTTAATCAATAGGCTAATGAACCAAAACGTTAACCGATTAAAATTATGGTAAACGAATATCGATTGGTAGATTTGTGGCTTTTAAAGCATACCCAGTTCAGTCCCGTTTTATTTATTCGCTTAGCTATTTTGATAGGGATTGAATTGGAGAGAAAGAAAGAACAGATTTAAATACAGGGAGGTTTTTTTTCCCCCTTAAAAAAAAAAGAACCTTTGAAGTTTCTGCAATTCATGATCTAAGTCTTTCCATTTATGCCTGTTTAACAAACAAATATTTTAATGCTGCACAGTCTTGAGAGTGGAATTAATTATGCCAAGCTAACGCATATGCAGGGTACAAGTATTTCTTCTGACTGTAGAACAGGGGTCTCCTGGGTATGATTCTTGTAATAACAACAGCATATTAGTAGCCTGTATCTCAGCCTTGCTTGTTTTCTTTTCATAAAGAGAAGGCCTTCATAATCTTGCCCCAAAGGCAAGCTTTAATTTTAAAACAGGATTTAATTTTTAACCACAGAACCTATTTTAAATGTCAGCACTCAGATTTAAAACATGCCAAATGATGTATTGATGCTTTATTCTTGACGTCTTAAGCATAGGGCCCAGAGTTTACAAGGCCTGCCTACCTCATTTCTTCAAGACTGCCTATTCTGTGGGGATAAAATATAATGCAAGACTGAATGCCTATAGCAGTGTTTGCCAACCTTGGCAACTTGAAGCTATTTGGACTTCAACTCCCAGAATTCCTCAGCCAGCAAATGCTGGCTGGGGAATTCTGGGAGTTGAAGTCCAGATAGCTTCAAGTTGCCAAGGTTGGCAAACACTGGCCTATAGCCTCAACGTCAAAGAACTGACATGAGCAGCAGCTAGATTTCAAGACATTATAATTTCTAGAAATAAATATGCTTTGGTAATCCCAGCCCTAGAGCAAAGATGGGAAATCTTTTTGTCCTTGGGTGCTGAAAGTGTGTGTGATAATGTGTGCATGCCCATACCCATAATACCATTCTCCCATGTGCTTCCCCCCCCCTACGAATGAAGACATGACCCCCCCTACAATGCCCTGCCCCCCATACATGCATCCATGACCCACTTCCCCCATTTCCTGACTTCTGGTGGGCACAATAGGCCCATTTTTGACCATCCCAGGCTCAAGAGGCTTCCCTGGAGGCTGGGGAGAGTGAAAACAGCCTCTCCCATCCCCAGGGGGCCCTCTAGTGGCCAGAAATGGCCCATTTACCAACTTCTGGTGGGCCTGTATGACCCTTTTTTTTGCTTTCCTGGAGCCTGAGGAGGGTAAAAATGCCCTCGCAGAGCCTTCATGTAAGACAAAAATCAGCTGGCCACTGGAACTGAGCTAGGGTGACAGCTTGCAGGCCATTATGATCCTAGAAAATGCTACGCATGACAGTATAAGGTACTGAAATTCTATGATAATCTGTTTATATGCACGCTGAAATTATAGGTTTTAAGCATGTGACTATAATGTGTTTCTCTCTCATGTAAGTTATTTTTTTTTAAAGGTTGGATAATACTTTTAGAAAACAGATTTATTTGTCTTCTGGATGCCCAATATATATCTAGTATGCCATTAATTGGGGATTGCTGGATCAAGGCTACAGGGCACCTTGAACCTGGTACAGAGATTGCGAACCATTCGGGCTCTGCATGTCAAAAATTCATAAAATGCCTAACTTAAATTCTACTGGCATCTCTCTCACACACACACACAGACCCAAATAAGTAAACAAACATAGACAAAAGAAAAGCAATTCATAAAAAAGAGTCTCTTTACATAGTGAAATGGGCAAAATCTAGATAGATAGATAGATAGATAGATAGATAGATAGATAGATAGATAGATAGATAGATAGATAGATAGATAGATAACTTGTAAATATTTTTTGGTTGGTCTCTCAAAAAAACATGCCTATCCGAGGCAGCTCCGTGTCACATGAGGCTTGGAAACTTCGGGGAAAATGCACTTGGGTGGTCTCGCAGACTTCCAAAACAAAGCACGTCTTGTTCTCGTGTGTATACTGGAGCCTCCAGAGGCAGTACAAGAGCCAGGCCCCCTCGTGTGACTTCCAGACAGTCCAGAGACATAGTGTGTTACCTGGACGCCACATGTCATAGGTTTGCCATCACTGGCCTAGTGATTAATTTCTATTAATCACTAGGCCAGTGATTAATAGAAATTCTGCTGTACGAATCCTAGCGACCAGTTAGGTCCCACAGAGTGGGCCTCCTCCGGGTCCCGTCAACTAAACAATGTCGTTTGGTGGGGCCCAGGGGAAGAGCTTTCTCTGTTGCGGCCCCGGCCCTCTGGAACCAACTCCCCCTGGAGATTAGAATTGCCCCCACCCTCCTCGCCTTTTGTAAGCTCCTTAAAACCCACCTCTGCCGTCAGGCATGGGGGAACTGAGATACTCTTTCCCCCTAGGCCTTTACAATTTATGCAGGGTATGTTTGCTTGTATGTATGATTAGTTTTACAATAAGGGTTTTTTAGTTGTTTAGTATTGGATTTACAGGCTGGTTTTTATTGTTGTTGTTAGCCGCCCCGAGTCTACGGAGAGGGGCGGCATACAAATCCAATAAATAAAATAAATAAATATTGAGAGGCCCTCTGAATCCCAGATGTGGGTTTTCCAGATGCCTAATTTGGTATTTGGGCTGAAAAAGATAGGTGAGCGTATTGTGCAGTGGTCACCTATTATTGCCACGCTAGCACTTTGCTTAAGCCTGGAATTCAAAAGAAATACTGAGGTTGTAGTGAGCTTTGGCTATAATTAACCCCCCTGCAACCTTTGGTTTCCTAATTATACCTCTCTGGTCAGGTTCGTGTGTGGCTCCTCTGCTTCTGCCTGCCCCATTCCTGATGCCTTCTCTTTCGTGTTGTTTTTAATTATTTTTATTAAAGAACACAAAAACAAGGGGACACAATCTGAAGTTAGTTGAGGGAAAGATCAAAAGCAACATGAGAAAATATTATTTTACTGAAAGAGTAGTAGATTCTTGGAACAAACTTCCAGCAGACGTGGTAGATAAATCCACAGTAACTGAATTTAAACATGCCTGGGATAAACATATATCCATCCTAAGATAAAATACAGAAAATAGTATAAGGGCGGACTAGATGGACCATGAGGTCTTTTTCTGCCGTCAGACTTCTATGTTTCTAATACACAATACAAAAAATCAAATACAAATATATACAGTAATCCCTCGCTACTTCGCGGTTCAACTTTCACGGATTCACCACTTCGCGGGTTTTCAAATGGAGCTTAAATCCATTGAAAATTTTAAATCCATTAAAAATTCATAAAATTCTTCTACAGTACTACTGTACTCTATTAAAGAAAATGGTAGGATATCATATGTAGTTCCAGCTGGGAAACATTATAGAATGACTGTTTAATGCAAAGGGTGGGTTTTAAAAGTCCAAATACTCATTAAAGACATAAAAAAAATATCTTTCCTCTACTTCACGGAAATTCCTTTTTCACGGGTGGTCTTGGAACGCATCCCCCGAGAAAAACAAGGGATTACCGTACACATTAAAAAAAATTAGAGAGATACCTTTCTCTCTCTTTCTTTCCTTATTATGTTTTATAAATAAACAATATAATATTCAGTTAGCGGTTTTCCATATCAGTGTTATTCATGCTCTCCTAAATTTACTCTATATTTCTTAAGAGCTAAAAAGAATACAAATATATATAAACCTATATTTTTCAATTCCAAAATCTGTAACAAAAGGACATCACAAAAAACAAAAATAAGAAAAAAGACATAGATTTTCACAAATTTTGTAGATATATTTTTTTCATCACCTTTCTTTCTCTCCCTTCTTGATTTTCTCACACACAGCTGAGCAGCTGAACGGCATAGGAGCATCCGTGATGGCGCCTCCCATACCAGCTCTTTCCTCGCCAGAGAAACAGCCCTGCCTGGGTTCTCCAGCAGCAGCAATAGCACCCCACCTGGCCGTTTGCCCGGAGTCGAGCCAGAGTTCCAAGAGCGGGCCAGCCTGGGGGACCAAGTTGGGAGAAATCTCGGCCGCATCTGCAACCCCAGCTTCTTCAGGGGCAGCACCCCACAGTAACAGCAGTCCCAAGCCTGATGAAGAGAAGGCCAAGAAGCTACTGTATTGCGCCCTCTGCAAAGTGGCCGTGAACTCGCTGTCTCAGCTTGAGGCGCATAACAAAGGTATTTGTGGAGAGTTTGCAGAGGTACGTTTTGGTGAGAGGGACAATTGAGGAGGTAGGTCACACCAAAAAGCCCCCTCATCCTGTGGCTGTTACTTTAGCAGTACAGTGGTACCTCTACTTAAGAACTTAATTCGTTCCGTGAAGAGATTCTTAAGTAGAAAAGTTTGTAAGTAGAAGCAATTTTTCCCATAGGAATCAATGTAAAAGCAAATAATGCATGCAAACCCATTAGGAAAGAAATAAAAGCTCGGAATTGGTGTGAGAGGAGGAGGAGGAAGAAGAAGAAGAGGAGGACAGTCGCTGCCCAGAGCAAAGGGAGCGTTTCTTTTCTCTGGGCGCTGGCAGAGGTTTATTCCCTCTCCAAGCGCCCAGAGAAAGGAAAATGCTTTGTTCACTCTAGACTGCCAAAGCCTCCTTAAGTGTCACCAAAAGGCTCCTCTGGCAGCCAATGTCCCCTCTAATTTTTTTCTGGTGTGGGCGGAAAAGTATAGTGTCTGAGCGGCAGTCCCTTCGGGACTGGGCGGCACTCTTTCCCTCTCACTTTTTCCCTCTCGGCTTCTGGGCAGGTTTGAAAAACTCTGAGTTGATGATGATTTTTAAGTGAGCGATTGCTCACTGCTCAGCTTAGAGGGAACTATGCTGGCAGCCCAGAAAGCCCCGAGATGGCCAGGATTAAAGGGGGAAATGGCAGGAAACTGGCCGGACCTTTGTGCCACTCTCAAATTTCCCGGGAAAATTTTCCAGGCTTGGGTTCTTAAGTAGAAAATGGTTCTTAAAAGAGGCAAAAACATCTTGAACACCTGGTTCTTATCTAGAAAAGTTCTTAAGTAGAGGCGTTCTTAAGTAGAGGTACCACTGTGTTTCTGTGGAAAGAGTGCTTTCCAAAAGAGAATCTGTACAGAGCCACGAGTTCACCCCTCCAGCCTTCTGGGCACATGTTTACAAGCGAAGCTCGTGTGATGGTATGTAACAGTTAAAATTAAACTAATTCAGGAATTAGTTGTTCCAGATACGTATAACCAGAGCCATGCTTTGGCATTCTCACTAACTAACTACTTAAGGCAATTTAAAACCAACCAGTAATTGTTTTCCCTGCTGCTGAGCAATGAGACTCTGTTGGTGCTCCCCCCCCCCTCGCCTTCCCACCTGCCCAATACAGGAATGCAAAGAATGGCATTCAGAGTCCCAGCCCTGATCCATTTTCTGGTACTGGGTTGTCAAATTACTTCCTGGCCCTACTCCTCTGGTGTGTGTGTGTGTGTGTGTGTGTGTGTGTGTGTCTGTATGTATGTGTGATTTTATTGAAATTATTACTCTGCTTAATATAATGTGTGTGTGCAGTTTTATTGAAATTATCATAATATGAAATACAAATGAAAAGAAAGATAATAGGGAAATGGGAAAGGAAAAAGGAAGGAAAAAGAACTGGGATAAGAGGGGGGGAGGGGAAAACCCACTTCCAACTTTTGTAAGCCTGGTAGAATAAAAATAATAAAATACAGCCTCAACTTTTTTTACTTTTACATATTTAATCTGTACTGTGCTATCTAAACAAAACTGTGACAACAAACTTCTCTAATCAGAATTTCATGGGTTTTCTTTCTGTCTGGAGCACAAAGTCTACAAGCAGTTTCCATGTAGAAACAAAACTGGGTATATTCTTTTCTTTAATCAAGACAGATAACTTGGCCATCTCGGCTAACTCTGAAGAGTTTTTCCATCCATTATTCCATTGTGGAGATTTATTTATATATTTATTTATTTATTAGATTTGTATGCCGCCCCTCTCCGTAGACTCGGGGCGGCTCACAACAGTAATAGAAAAAAACAATGTAGAATACAAATCTAATAATTAAAGCTAAAAACCCATAATTTAAAAAACTTGCACACAACATACCATACATAAACAATATAGGCCTGGGGAAGTTATATCAGTTCCCCCATGCCTGATGACAGAGGTGGGTTTTAAGGAGTTTACGAAATGCAAGGAGGGTGGGGGCAGTTCTAATCTCAGGGGGGAGCTGGTTCCAGAGGGTCGGGGCTGCCACAAAGAAGGCTCTTCTCCTGGGACCCGCCAAACGACATTGTTTACTTGACAGGACCCAGAGAAGGCCAACTCTGTGGGACCTAACTGGTCGCTGGGATTCGTGCGGCAGAAGGCGGTCCCGGAGATATTCTGGTCTGATGCCATGAAGGGCTTTATAGGTCATAACCAACACTTTGAATTGTGACCGGAAATTGATCGGCAACCAATGCAGACTGCAGAGTGTTGGTGTAACATGGGCATACTTTGGGAAGCCCATGATTGCTCTCGCAGCTGCATTCAGCACGATCTGAAGTTTCTGAACACTTTTCAAAGGTAGCCCCATGTAGAGAGCTTGTTATATCCTCTGCTGTATTTAAAGAGTGTGCTGGAAAGTAGGTGTTACGTTCAGGGCGAAAGGGACATACTCCAAAAATTATATGCTGGTCGCTGATTGGATCTGGCGCGATCGGCAAAGTTAAATAGCTATCAAGTCACACCTCCAGACAGGGCGCTTTATAAGCACCCCGCCTGGACGCGCAGCTCAAGTATGTGAACTACGCTACAGCTTGATGTAATAAAGTTAGAAACAGCAGCTAAAGCATCCAGCCTCTTCTTGTCCAATTTAACAGTAGAGTTGGATCTTAATTAGGAGGGAAGAAACATGAATTTGAATGAAGGGAGTTGGGAAACATGGCTTCCCCACAAGATCTTCAAGGTTTCAACATTTTTATTTTTATTTATTTTTAAATGAAATCAATTTTAATAGGGCATCACTTCACTCTGATGATGGGTGTAATGAGACTGAATATTACCGATTCAGTCCCATTACACCCATCATCAGATTGAAGTGATGCCCTATTAAAGCAGCTTAGCTGTGAAACAGATTCATAAGGTGGGATTTTATAAATGTGCAGGCGACTTTGGACTGGTGCAGAGACTTAAGTGTAGAGGTGGCACATTCTACACCACACCTAAAAGAAAGAATAAACCTTAATTTTGCTACCTCAATTTTCAAGACAACAGAATTCTGTTATCTGTTGTATATGATGAAGTCTGGGCAAATCTGCAGTTTCCCCACAAAATTCTACTACTTACAGATACAGAGAGAAGGCAAGAAACCCTATTTTCCAGACTCCCCTTTGAGTTCTCAAGTTTTATAGATATTAATTTCACACGCTCTTGAGTGTAATTTCAGAGCCATAGTACTAACTGATTAGACCCCAAAGACCTTGTAAATGCTCTGAAAATGGAGCTGTGTTTTATTTTATTTCATCTACAAGTCCAAACCAGAATAAAAGAAAAACAGGCCTTGAAGTGAAGTGAGGGCAAAGTATATTTCCTATTGGGTGTAGCAGAAAAACTCAGATCTGGCTCCACTGCACTGCTACAGTGGCTGGGATCAGCTCCCCCATTTGTTTTGACCCACTTAACTAAGGCATGGTGGTGCAGTGGTGAGAATGCAGTATTGCAGGCTAATTCTGCCACCTGCCAGCAGTTCGATTCTCACCAGCTCAAGGTTGACTCAACTTTCCATCCTTCTAAGGGGGATAATATGAGGATCCAGATTGCTGGAGACATTAGGCTGACTCTGTCAACCACTTAGAGAGGGTTTTAAAGCACTGTGAAGCGGTACATAAGTCTAAGTGCTATTGCTAATCAATCTTCCTTCCATTGCTGCTCAGCTGCCTCTGCTTAACGCATGGATATAAGGGGGGCTTTCCAGTCCATTCAAGGTCCTTCTGATATTACAAGTGGTTTTACACCCCTCAGAAAACATTGGCACCCTTCCTCTAAACCAGTGTTTCCCAACCTTGGCAACTTGAAGATATCTGGACTTCAACTCCCAGAATTCCACAGCCAGCATTTGCTGGCTGTGGAATTCTGGGAGTTGAAGTCCAAATATTTTCAAGTTGCCAAGGTTGGGAAACACTGTTCTAAACAGAAAATAAAGAACTGAAGACCGCTTTCTATTTCATTACACCACAAACAGCCTGGTGCTTCTAATTCTGATCTTCATTGCAGGAGACCTATATTAGTCGATGGTGGCAAGACATCAGAAACACCTTCTAGCTCCTTTTCTGACTAACAACTTGTATTAAAAGGCATAAGCTTTTGTGAGCTGCTGTTCGTTTCTCCAGTTGAGTCTTTTTCAAAACTTGTGAGCCAGAAAAAGTGGTACTAAGACTCCTCCCAATTCTCTGCTTAACTTTACTGCAATTCGTTTCTGCCAGTGAAGCTCTCTCGCTCTCGCTCTCTCTCTTTCACACACACAGAGAGAGAGAGAGAGAGAGAGAGAGAGAGACCTTCCCTTCCCAGCCTAATTGCATCTGTAGATGATGCTACGAGCGATCCAGAGGCATCACAACAAAATCCAACACGTGTACCTTCCCCTATGGAGAAGCTGAAGTGAGGTGAAGAGGTAACATGTTGAATGGTTGCCTTTGATGACTGTGGAAGACCCACGAGTCCTGACAGGAGGGGTAGAAATTCTAATGGTTAGGTCCTTCCTTTTTGACATACCTTGCCCCCGGGTGTATCCAATTAAGGTTTTTATCTCCTTTTCCCCAAATCCTTTGCACCTTTGGCCCTGCTGCAAGATTTCTGGGTGTGGTTGCAGAGCATGTCTTGGCAACAGCCTCATCAGCTCAAGCCCTCTCTTGGAAATTAGCTCGTCTGCTTTCCATCCAAATTTACAGGCCCAAATGGAGATCACTATGGATAAAAATTTATTTATTTATTTATTTATTTATTTATTTATTTATTTTATTTTGTCAAACAATTATAGGGTGGTAATTTGTACAAATAAAACATTAGATAAGTAATGATAAAAAGTAACAAAAGAAGACAATAGGACAGGGACGGTAGGCACAGTGGTGCACTTATGCACGCCCCTTACAGACCTCTTAGAAAGGGGGAGAGGTCAATTGAAGATAGTCTAAGGCTAAAGGTTTTGGGGTTAGGAGTAGAAACCACAGAATCAGGTAGTGCATTCCAGGCGTTGATTACTCCGTTGCTGAAGTCGTGTTTTTTGCAGTCAAGTTTGGAGCGGTTGACATTTAATTTAAATCGATTTCGTGCTCGTGTGTTGTTGCGGTTGAAGGCGAAGTAGTCGTTAACAGGTAGGACATTTTGGCATATGATTTTATGAACTATAATTAAGTCGGAATGGAGACGACGGAGTTGTAAGTTGTCTAAGCCAAGAATTTCAAGTCTGGCGGAGTAAGGTATTTTGTTGTGAGAAGAGGAGTGAAGGGCTCTTCTTGTGAAATATTTCTGGACTCTCTCAATTGTGTTGATGTCAGATATATAATGGTTCTCCTTCCAGCTGCATCTCTTTCCCCACCACCGGTTCATCTAGCCCATCCTTATGCGGTCCTAGTCTAGAGCTGTGGAGCTGCAACTAAGGAGAGGAGATGTTTCTCAGGAAACTGGTCCAGGACTTAGAACTGTGGAGCAATTGCATCACAGCACACACCCAGCTGATCAGTTTAACAAGCCTCCTTCTGGTCCATAAAGCACGCAACAGTATGCTGGCATCACTTGCTCTGTCCTGACAGATGAATTCTGTTTTGGCTTAGGAACGAGTCAAGCAAGTATCACTGTCTTGACAGATTTGGTATGGGACAAGCTAAGGAAAGCAATTGGTGGATTTCCTGCCAATGGGAAAGCATCCACTGATCACTCTCCTTAACATAAAATGGGGTGGAAGTGGGACAGAGTTTCTCCATCCCATCTATGTTAAGAGGTGTAGGCTGGGGGATTCTGGGAACTGAAATCCACACCTCTTAATGTTGCTGAGATTGGAAATAACGGATTTCTTAATCAGGGGTTTAGCCATCCATCAGATTCTGATTTGCAGGGAGGGTGGGGTTTTCTGCTTCCCTTGCTTGTCCTAGAGATCCCAATGCTGATGATCTCTCTAGCTGACCCACCTAACCTACTCACCCTGCTTTTCTTCTTCGAATTTCTCCTTTCTTCATCTTCTTTCTTACTTTATTTATTTATTGTTTATTGATTGATTTTGTCCAATACACAATGAGGGTTTTAGTGGGTATACACATAATAAAAACTACTTAAAAACTTCGTAAACTACTTAAGACTCACTTATACCGCCAGGCATGGGGGAGTTGAGACACCTTTCCCCCAGGCTATTTTTTATACTTTGTTTTATGTTTGGTATGAATGTTGCTGTTTGGTTTTTAAGTAATGATAGGGTTTTATATGTTTTTAATATTAGATTTGTTCCACTGTTATATTGTTTTTATTGCTGTTGTGAGCCGCCCCGAGTCTTCGGAGAGGGGCAGCATACAAATCTAATAAATAAAATAAATAAATAAATAAAATACATGATGAAGGTTATAGAGGAGATACTCATAGTAAAATATATCTAAGAAAGAATAGAAGAGAAGTTATAGGGATAGAAGATATCAATTAAAGAATAGAAGAAGAGATATAGGAATAGAAGAAAGGTATAGGAGATATAGGAGAACAATAGGACAGGGGATGGAAGGCACTCTAGTGCACTTGTACTCGCCCCTTACTGACCTCTTAGGAATCTGGATAGGTCAATCGTAGATAATCTAAGGGTAAAGTGTTGGGGGTTTGGGGATGACACTATGGAGTCTGGTAATGAGTTCCACGCTTCGACAACTCGGTTACTGAAGTCATATGTTTTACAGTCAAGTTTGGGGCGGTTAATATTAAGTTTAAATCTGTTGTGTGCTCTTGTGTTGTTGTGGTTGAAGCTGAAGTACTTCTGCTTACTCTGCTGCCCATTCCTTTCTATCACCTCCTCCCTCCATCAGCATCTCTTGCTTTCTCACTCACCACCACCCTGACATGCTCTCTTGATCTCTTTTTCTCACAGTTGTCTCTTTTCCTTGCATGTTTTTTCTGTGCTTGCCCTCTTGCTTGCTCTTGATCTCCTGTCTGTCTCTCTTTCTCTCTCTCTCTTGCTGCATTCTGCTTTCTCTCCCTGCCTCTCTATTGCTTCTGCCATCTGTTCTTTAGCACCAGTTGCATTACCCAGTCTGCTTCATGGGCTGCCTATTCTAGACTTGCTTTGGCTGTCCTCCTGTTTTCCATTCTTTCTTCATTGCCTCTGACTTCATTGCTAGCGCTTCTCTGCCTCTCACAATTTCTGTTTTCTTCCTCTTGCTCCTCTTTTATGTATGCTCACCATTCTCTCCCCCCCCTTTCAAAAACCACGTCTCTGCTTTATTAAAAATATTAAACATATTCTGTTGCTTCAAATCCTTTGCTGAAAAACTAAGTCACTGAGAATTGGTGACAAGGGAGAAGAATATTAGAATAAGAGTCTTGCTTTGTTTAACAGTGGCTGCCTGGAGGGTGTTCATGGCCTCTGCCACTACAGTCCCTGCTGCTTTGCTGCACAGGCTTCCTGTCGGAGCATTTATTTACCTGGACGGATAAGTCTATGTAATGCTTGAGTGGCTGTTTGCACCAAAGGCAGTGCCAGATCAAAGTGGCCATGGAGCAAAGTAGTTTGATCGGAACATCCTGCCTGTCAACGACTACTTCAGCTTCAACTGCAATAACACAAGAGCACGCAACAGGTTCAAATTTAATATCAACCGCTCCAAACTTGATTGTAAAAAATATGACTTTAGCAATCAAGTTGTCGAAGCGTGGAACTCATCACCAGACTCCGTGGTGTCAACTCCCAACATTTTTCCCTTAGACTATCCACGATTGACCTCACCAGGTTCCTTAGAGGTCAGTAAGGGGTGAGCATAAGTGCACTAGTGTGCCTTCCGTCCCCTGTCCAATTGCCCCTCCTATATTTTATATATCTTTTCTTCCATTCATATATCCTTTCCTCTATTCTTCATTGACATATTCTATTCTCATATCTTCAGTTCTCTCCTTTCCCTGATATTTACTACTACATGTTTTTATTCTCTTTAACTTTCAATTTGTATTGGACAAAATAAATAAATAAAATAAATAAAAAGGAGGGAATGCCCAAAACACAGCCCAAAACAATGAAGGAGAACTGGACAGATCCCAGTCCAGCAATCAGTCACCCCAATCTCTGCTGAAGCACCCCAGGTTCATAGTTTACTGCAAGTCTTCTGTTAAGAGGAAAAAAAACATCATTTAAATATTTGAACAGATAAACATGAAATTAGGTGTCTTCTGTTATGAGTTAGAGAAAGGAAATGGTCCTGAAGAATAATTAGTGGGGTATCTTCCCATGGCAGTTTGCAAGCAGGACTGGCTTGAAGCGAAAACAAAAAAAACTGTCCAGAGATGTCTCTCATGCTTTGGTCAGTATGCATCTTTTGATGCATGTCTCTTTATTAGTACATATCTAATGTATGGATAGATGTGTGGTGGGAGAAAGCAATGTCTTCACTTCATTAAAAATATCATTGTAAAATGTTCTGTTACTTCAAATCATTTGGTGGAAAACATAGTCACTGAGAATTTATGACAAGGGAAAAAATATTAGAATAGGAGTGAACAATGATCCTAAGCACCCAACAGAATGAGGAGTAAAACATGGTTAAGATCTCATTTTTACCATAATATTTGGGGACTACTGCCCTACAGCATCTCTCCAATATTCTTTAAGGTAGTCACATCATTCCTTTCGATCTTTGCTGCCAGTGAATGGTCATTTGGATTTCTACAGTCCAGTTTTATACTCCTAAACCATATAAATAAATCCATTCTTAAATTATTCAGAGCCCTTTGTGGATTGGAAACTCAGCACTTTCTTCTTACATGGGGTTTCTGGGAGAGGCCTCCTAGCCTCAAGAACTAGCAAATTTAGGTTTTAGGTTTATTTATTTATTGGATTTGTATGCTGTCCCTCTCCGTAGACTCAATGAGGCAATGAGCATGCAGGAAAGAATAAACTTCCGGTTTTTTAGTGACATTTGAATCAGCAACTTCCTGTCCCCACAGCATTCATTGATACATTACATCAGGGATTGGCAACTATGGCCCCACTAAAACTTGTGAAATTATACTCCCAAAATATCTAAGCTGGTGTGGCTGGCCCAGAAATTCTGGGAGTTGAAGTCCATAGATCATAAAGGAGCCACAGTTACTCACTCCTGCATTATTCATTCATAGGAAACTATTTTTTCCGCAACTCAGATTAGTTAGCCCTACTGTTTGCTGTGATTGGCAGGAGCTCTGGGATAGATGGCAGAAATCTTTTATTTATTTGTTTGTTTGTTTGTTTGTTTGTTTGTTTATTTATTGGATTTGTATGCCGCCCCTCTCGGCAGACTCGGGGTGGCTAACAACAGTAATAAAACAGTATATGACAATAATCCAATACTAAAAACAGTTAAAAACCCATTATATAAAAACCAATCATACATACAGACATACCATGCATAAAACTGTAAAGGCCTAGGGGGAAAGTGTATCTCAATTCCCCCATGCCTGGCGGCAGAGGTGGGTTTTAAGCAGCTTACGAAAGGCAAGGAGGGTGGGGGCTATTCTAATCTCTGGGGGGAGTTGGTTCCAGAGAGCCGGGGCCGCCACAGAGAAGGCTCTTCCCCTGGGTCCCGCCAAGCGACATTGTTTGGTTGACGGGACCCGGAGAAGACCCACTCTGTGGGACCTAACTGGTCGCTGGGATTCGTGCAGCAGAAGGCGGTCCCTGAGATAATCTGGTCCGGTGCCATGAAGGGCTTTATAGGTCATAACCAACACTTTGAATTGTGACCGGAAACTGATCAGCAAATAATGCAGACTGTGGAGTGTTGGTGTAACATGGGCATACTTAGAGAAGCCCATGATTGCTCTCGCAGCTGCATTCTGCACGATCTGAAGTTTCTGAACACTTTTCAAAGGTAGCCCCATGTAGAGAGCATTACAGTAGTCCTGCCTGGTCTTTTTAAATAGAAATATCAAGGATAGGAAGTGAGATGTTCTGTGTGCAAGAATGAGGTTCTTTACTGTGAAGAACGGTGCTTTTAAAAGATTTCAGTGGAGCGGTGGATTACCTGTGTCTTTGTTTCCTCTTAATAAAACGTAGCAGGTGAATAGAGGGACAGGACATGTATGTCTATAGGCACACTTACAAACACAGGAATCAATATTCTGGGTGCAGAATTTAGCATTTGAAGGATGCCAATACTTAATTGGATGCTCCCAATATTCCACCCTACACTCAAAAAAAAAACCCCACAAGGAGACTTTTCTCATTTCTTGTAGTAGTTAGCCATTCAAGGTAACAAAAGATTGAAGATACCCCCACTTTCATCCTGGCAAGTAATAGGGATGCTCTGAGGAATATCCAAATATCACCAGCAATAGCACTTAAGACTTAGATATCACTCCACAGTTCTCTGTTATTCTGTTAAAGTCATGATCTTTTTTCATATGTACAATATTTTAGAATGCAACAGTTTCAAACAAGTTTCAATGGGATTTACCGTATACGGAGGGAAAATGTTTAATGTCCTTCAAGAATTCTTTTTTTCTACTATAAACGTACAATGGATTGTAACCTCCTTTTATTAAGTACATATAAATGACATAATTTAGCTTTTTGCAAAGCATAATTTTGAATATAGTACTCCTCCTTGTTTATTTTTGCTTTATTTACTTAGTAGAACATACAGTACATTCAGTCCTTATTTATTTAGAATATCACAGAGGTTCTGTGTTATTTAAGTCTGACTTATTATATGGACTCAAAGTGCAAATATTCGTATCTTATGTGATAAATACACTTCCTTCCTTTTCTAGGGGTCAGAGTTTGTTGTTGCTTCTGATTAGAATAAGGTTGAATTAATTCATTAACGCATTCATTTCCTATGGGAACCACTTTCTGGCCTTTCAGTTTGGATATTCCAAGTCTGTTTGCTACCTTGAATAAACAGATTGCAGCAGTGAGGCACTAATAAAATATAAGCCTCTTCTTGCCATTGAGAATGTAATATTAGCCCTCGCTTTTAATATAGTTTTTCTTGAAATTTCTCATTGCAATCAATGTCTCCATCCTATTATGATCACATTATCCTGTTTGGCGTTTGTGTTTTATGTGCCCTATTATTGATCCACACTCAAAGACTACAGTGGCACAGTTCAAGCATAGATTTGTTCATCTCAATTTGCCCTTGGTCTTGTCTCCTTCCTAAATTATAACCTAATGCTGAGACAACTGTAGGAAAAGCAACTATTGGAGTAGGGTTTGAGAGGCAGTCCTCCTTTCTAGAAAAGGAGGTTTTGCAGAATTAGGATAGCAGAATTTAAACAGAAACCTCAAATCATACTGTAGAGCCCACCTCTCATTTTCTTTCTTTTGTTGTAAATTCTTTCATGTTTACATTTATACACCATTGGAAACAAGTTAATGTGCAGATATCAGAAGGTGATAATATTTATCTTCAAAGTAAGAAGAGCTTTGCTTACCAATACGGACCAATAAAACTCTAGCTAAAAACTCAACCAAAGGCGGTAATACTTTTTTCATTCCCAGTTGGCATATTCCATATTCCTCAATTTAGGTAGGAAGAAACCCTTTAGGTAGGAAGAAACCCATTTTTATAAAGTGTGTGTGTGTGTGTGTGTGTGTGTGTGTGTACATATGTATATACACAGAAACTGTCTGATCAAGTAAAAGCAATACTTAGATGGATATAAAAATATAATTGTCATGTAACAATATAAAAAGGGAACTTTAGCATTTTTATAAAATGTGCTGATTTGATAGCCAAAAAAGGTTATACAGTGATCCCTCCATTTTCACGGGGATTGCGTTCCCAGAATGCCCGCGAAAGTCGAATTTCCACAAAGTAGAGATGCAGAAGTAAAAACACCATTTTTGGCTATGGACAGCCAAAAACTACCCCCGCGCACCCTTTTCCAAGGCCGCGCAAGGATCTGGGCTTGAAGTTGGGGGCAGGGAGCGACGAAAGTGCGGAGGCCGGCAAAGATTGTTTTGAATGTCGGCTGCCCCCGTGTGCCCCCAGCACTTCTGGCCCCCTCGCCCGCCCAATCCGCTCCTCTCACCGGCTTTCTTGGGGCACAGGTCCTCCTGCAGCAGCGCTGGCGGCTACGGCTTCTCATCCTCCTCATTCGGCCGCTAGCCGCTCTGAGCGCTTTGAGAATGCCCGCCCCTCCCCTCTTGCAGTCCCTTAGTGAGAGCGCTTTCATCCCAGCTGTCAGCGAGGGGGCTGCAGGAGAGGCGGGGCAGGCGTTCTCACAGAGAGAGAGCAACAGACAGAGCGAGATAGAAAGGAGAGAGGAAGAGAGAGAGAGTGAGAAAGAGAGAGAGCAAGAGAGGGGAGAGTGGAAGGTAGAGAGAGAGAGAGAGAGAAATGATAGAAAAAGGGGAGAAAAAAAGAGAAATGAGAAAATGATTGAAGCAGAGAATGACAGGAAAGAGAGAGAGAAGTGACTCTTGGTGATGACGTATGACGTCATCGGGTGGGAAAAACCGTGGTATAGAAGAAAAACCGCAGAGTATTTTTTAATTAATATTTTTTGAAAAACCGTGGTATAGCCGTTGGGCGAAGTTTGAACCCGCGAAAATCGAGGGATCACTGTAATGTAAAAAAAAGCCCTTTATCTGAAGGTAGATGTTACTACAGAAGGGGAACCTGATTAGATTTTCTAGCATTAAAAAATCGGTTCTATAAAAAAAACAGAAAAGTCACCGCAGAAAAGTCTATTCTGTGTCCTGAGTTTGTCAACAAGACAGACTGAATTATAGGCTAAATTCCTGTAACTATAGAACTGCAACTGCTAAGATTAAAGAAAAAGAACTGTAGATAAAGTATACGTTTGTGCAGGAGTAAGCTGTCTCTACCAATTTTGCAAACAGCATTCCCTTGGAAGGCAGCGTACGAGAGAAAGTGCTGCAAAAAATGATTGGTGGACATTTCTCTTGAGCTTTTGTAGTTTCAGTATTGTGTTGTACTCTCCTAGGTACAAAGCACAAGACTATCCTGGAAGCACGCAGCGGACTGGGGCCTATCAAAGCGTATCCACGTCTTAGTCCCACAACTGGAGGGGAACCAGGCAACCAAGACCCCAGTGCTCAGGAGAGAACCTTCCACTGTGAAATCTGCAATGTCAAAGTTAACTCGGAGATCCAGCTCAAACAGGTGTGAAATGCAGTCCTGACACCTTGGTCGGTACATCTAACCATCAGAGAATTTTCTCTTTCTAAGGAAGAACAGTTGGTGGGACTCGATTGGGATGTTTTAAATTTATAGTAAAACTTGAGCCCTAAAAATCTCTTCTTACTTTTGTTAAGGCTCAGATTTTTTTTTTATTTTTTAAAAAAGTGCCATGTGAAAGGAGTCAATGTCTCTGAACATAAGTATACAAAGTATATTGCTCAAAAAAAATAAAGGGAACACTCAAATAACACATCCTAGATCTGAATGAATGAAATATTCTCATTGAATACTTTGTTTTGCACAAAGTTGAATGTGCACAACAGCATGTGAAATGGATTGTCAATCAGTGTTGCTTCCTAAGTGGACAGTTTGATTTCACCGAAGTTTGTTTTACTTGGAATTATATTGTGTTTTTTAACTGTTCCCTTTATTTTTTTGAGCAGTGTATATTTCTGTCCCTAATAACTGCAGTTAATCCATGACTTGTGATCACAATGGAACATAAAATTGCCATTGGTAAGGAAGACAGTTGTTCAGAGAGTTTCACCTCATTTTGTGACCCTTCTTGCCGCAGTTGTTAAGTGAATCACTATATTTGTTAAGTTAGTAACACGGTTGTTCAGTGAATCTGCCTTCCCCATCGACTTTGCTTGTCCCAGGACTTCCCAAAAGTTGATCACATGACCACGGGATACATAAATATGAGCCGGTTGCCAAGCATCCGAATTCTGATCAGGGAGGATGCTGCAAAGTGTGAAAAAATAGGCATAAATCCCTTTTTTTTCCAGTTCTGTTATAACTTCGAATGATCACTAAATAGTAGTTGTAAGTTGATAAATGTTTACCGTATAATGGTAGTTATCCTTCACATGGATTCAGAAGATGGGAGGTTTCGTGTCAAAGTTTATAGCTTCCAATTTTGAGTCTCATATCAGGATTTGATTTCGGTAATTTAATAGGCATTCTTTAACTCTGATCATAAGGGTACTATAATTTTCTTGCTCAGGGCCTGCTTATTACATGCAGATTAACCTAGATTGCTCCTCTATCAGTGTGGAAAATAGAAGGACATGCTGCAATTACTTGATTGAGGCCATGTCTGTACTCATAAGCTAGTCCTGCATAGGGACTATGAGCTGCTATTGGGGGCAGGGGTCCGTAATAAGGAGTGCGTGTGCTCCTATGCATGGCCTCACTCATAAATCCATCCTCAAAGGAGCCTTAAAACTAAAAGTTTTTACCACCAAAAGGATTTCTAAATGAACATCTTGGAATCTGGGTTCATGTAACTATATGTGAGAAAGACCTTGGGAGATGGGTAAGCAGATGCTGCATAGGTAACAGTCAGATAAGAGGCAGATAACAGTGAGATAAGAGGCAGCATAGCTCACAATTTGTTTGTTTGTTTATGTATTAGATTTCTATGCCACCCTTCCCCGCAGACTCAGGTCAGCTTACAACAGGAAAAATATAAAAACATATAAGAAATCCAGTACAGTGGTACCTCTACTTATGAACTTAATTCATTCCGTGACCAGGTTCTTAAGTAGAAAAGTTTGTAAGAAGAAGCAATTTTTCCCATAGGAAAGCAAATAATGCATGTGATTGGGGAAACCACAGGGAGGGTGGAGGCCCTGTTTCCTCCCAGGAGATTCCTAGAGAGGCCCCACAGAGGCTTCTCCCTGCCTTTTCTGGCCCTGTTTCCTCCCAGGAGATTGCTACAGAAGCCCCACATAGGCTTCTCCCCACATTTTCCGGTCCTGTTTCCTCCCAGGAGATTCCTAGAGAGGCCCCACAGAGGCTTCTCCCTGCCTTTTCTGGCCCTGTTTCCTCCCAGGGGATTCCTACAGAAGCCCCACATAGGCTTCTCCCTGCCTTTTCCGGTTACAGTTTCGGAGGCTCGGGTTTGTAAGTGAAAAATGGTTCTTGAGAAGAGGCAAAAAAAATCTTAAACACCCGGTTCTTATCTAGTAAAGTTTGTAAGTAGAGGCGTTCTTAGGTAGAGGTACCACTGTTATTAAAACAATCTAAATTTATCTAAAAACCACAATAATCCACCAATTTATCTAAAATCCAATTGTCTAAATTTATCTAAAACTCCTATTATAAAAACACAATCAATCACATTCATTCTACTTACACTCTTGACCGGAGCAGAGGATCCATTCTCAAGAGCCCCAAGCCTGCCAGCAGAGATGAGTTTTCAAAGATTTACGAAAGGCCAGGAGGGTGGGAGCAGTGCGAATCTCGGGGGGTGGGGGATGATTCCAAAAGACTGGGGCTGCCACAGAGAAGGCCCCGCGCCAAGTGTCATTGCCTAGCTGACGGGACCGGGAGTAGGCCAACTCTATGGGACCTCTCTGTGGGACCTCTGTGGGATTCGTGAGGCAGAAGACGAACTGCATAGCAGGTGGAGCAAAAGACTCAAAAGGGACCCTTCTTAAGTTGTCAGGCTGTAAAAGGGGTGGTGAGAGAGCTGAACTTTCCCACATGCAAAATTCTATTGACGTAACTTTATAGTAAAGTAAAATTAATTTATCGGGCCATTGTGTTTCCTGTTTGAGTGGTGCGGTGGCCTAGAGGTGGAGCTCTTGCCTCACATTCAAGAGGCTGTGAGTTGGATCCTAGGTAAAGGCAGCTATTTCTCTCTTTGGGCACAATGAGAATATACCTGCTGAATATAACTCCACAATGGCGACAGGAAGGGCATCTGGCCAATAAACACTCAGCTCCATTCAGTTGCCCAGAGTCCACCTTGCAAGGGATTATGGGATCATTAAAAGAGGATGATGACTGTGTTTCCTGTCTGGTCTGTCTGATGATAGTGCATCAGTCTTTTGTACATGGCTGGATTGGCATCGTAAGAGGCAACATTTGGTCAAGGAACCAGGATTCTTTACTTGCTAATTATCTTAGAAACATAGAAACATAGAAGACTGATGGGAGAAAAAGACCTCATGGTCCATCTAGTCTGCCCTTATACTATTTCCTGTACTTTATCTTAGGATGGATATATGTTTATCCCAGGCATGTTTAAGTTCAGTTACTGTGGATTTCCCAACCACGTCTGCTGGAAGTTTGTTCCAAGGATCTACTACTCTTTCAGTGAAATAATATTTTATCACGTTGCGTTTGATCTTTCCCCCAACTAACTTCAGATTGTGTCCCCTTGTTCTTGTGTTCACTTTCCTATTAAAAACACTTCCCTCCTGGACCTTATTTAACCCTTTAATCTTGATACTTCTTTCCTCCCTCTTTGGCTTTCTAGCATATTTCCAGCCGGCGGCACCGGGATGGAGTTGCTGGGAAGCCCAATCCCTTGTTGAGTCGGCACAAGAAGCAGCGTGGCATGGCAGAGCTGCCAGTGAGTACATAACAGGGATTGTTGTTGCAATAGGGGCTCTGGCATTGTTTCTTTAATAGGCCAGGATAGTTGGCACCATAGTTCCCTCTAAGCTGAGAAGTGAGCAAGCGCTCACTTAAAAATCATCATCAACTCAGAGTTTTCCAAACCTGGCCAGAAGCCGAGAGGGAAAGAGTGAGAGGGAAGGAGAGAGAGAGGAAGAGAGAGAAACAGGTAGAAAAAGAGAGGAAGGAAAAGAGAAAGAAAAAGAATGGGAGTAAGGAAGAGAGAAAGAAAATCAAAATCTAGTTTGAAACTAGCTCAACTATTTAAATGGCATTTTGATATTGATAGAGCTCACTGTTATAGACACACAGTACAGTATTTTATTTTGAAATTCTCTGAGGCAAAACAGAGTGGGTTTTTTATTTGTTTGTTTGTTTGTTTGTTTGCTTGTTTGTTTGTTTGTTTAATATTTCTGTGCCGCCCAGTCCCGAAGTGACTGCCGCTCAGACACTATACTTTTCCGCCCACCCCCCAAAAAAATTAGAGGGAACACTGGTTGGTACCCCCTTAAATCAGATAATCGAACTGAATTTCTCTCTCTCTCTTTTTTTCCTTTCTCTCTTTGTCTCTGCAGGGCTCCCTGGCTTTCTCCAAGGATCTTCCGAAGTCCCTGGCGGCTGGATTGCTACCAAATCCCCTGGCGGTAGCAGCTGCCTTAGCAGCAGCAGCTTCCACGCCCCTGACGCTGAGGCCAGCCCCAACGCCATCCCTGTTGCAGGGCCCACCTCTGACGCACCCACTCCTGCGTCCGGCTCCGGGGCCCATCCGAACTGCACATGGACCCATCCTCTTCTCACCATACTGATGCTGCCCTTCCGCTCACCTGCCTGCCACAATCCCGGGACTCCTGGTTCCACCAGATCCACACGGCCCTTCCCCCGGCAACTAGCAACCAGTCCCGGCAATCTCACAAGGCGCCCAGGCCCATTGAAGGGAGCGTTTTTCTCTTCCTCCCTCTTCTTTTTGTTTTTTTTCCTCCTTTGGGACAGGAAATGGAGTTTATTTTTTCTGAGAAGAGAAAAGGGGAGAAGCCCCACCACCCTTCCGCATCCCCACTGCGCATTGGCGCGCCCGCTCTCCACCCTCTCGGGATCCCAGCCAAATCTGCACAAGTGCTGGGCTCCCGCAAGGGGGAGGGGTCTGGATGGGGGCATGCGCCTTGGGGTGTGCCTGTGCGCCCATGTGCGTATCGGTCTCATTTTCCGAGGTACGAAAGGTTGGGGAGTGGAAGTTTCCTCCCCAGGACTTTGTGGCACGTTGGCAAGGGAGGCAGTTCTGGTACCTCAGGGACTGATCAGCAAGCAATCTCTTTTCATCCCAGAGCTAAGGGGGCTGTTGCCCCCCTTACTCATACAAGCCATTGTCCACTTGCACTGAGAAGTTGGGGGGGTATATGTGTGTGCGGGACAGAAGACAGGGCCTCCTGAAAGAGTCCCTACTGCAATAATGCTGGCCAGCACCTCCATGTACATATCCCCTAACCCCCCCCCCCGTCAGCACTCTTTCCCCCCCCCTCGTGCTGGCCCCCTCTCCTTACTGCGCTTCCATGCAACCGGGGGGCTCCCCTTGGGCTCCTCACCACGGCACCTCAATAAGAGACTGGCAGAGCAAGTACTGTGCCCCATTTTTCCATGTCCTCCGGTCCCACTTGCGCTGTTCCTCAGCAACGACAGACAGACAGACCCAACCCCCTTGTTCAGTCATGTTTTCCCAATCTGCAGTACTTTCTTTCCCCTTGAGCAAAAGGGGGGGAAAAATAACCCACAACCCCCGTCAGCTTGCCTGGAAATGGCATGTTGGTTAAGAGAGCAAGAGCATCGGGGCTGTTGGGGGCGCGTGGCTGGCATCTCCTTCTGCCTGTAGGCCATCCTTTGGGTTATCTGTGCCGTTGCCATGGTAATGTGACCTCTCCTCCCCTTCCTCGCCTACCCTTTGCTATTTCTACAGAGTTCGGTCCCCACCTCTTCCCCGACTGAACAAGACATGAGCCAAGAGGTCAGGTTGTTCTTTTTAAGCAGCCCCCAACCTCCAAGCCAGCTCCACCCCACAGCACACACACAGACAAAAATCCAGATGCTTGTAAATTCCCTCGGCGCCCACCCCAGTTGGTGCCTCTTGAAGTGTTGATCCTCTGCTGTAGGGTGTGTTCCGTAGAAAGCATGGGCACTTTGGGGTTTGGAAGAACAATCAAAGGGTCGGGTTGTTTATTTCTCCTGCGAAAGTTGTAGACGCAGAAACAGACATTGCCATCGGCTGGCTTCCCGTTTTGTTCAAGCGGAAGAAGAAGTAGAAGAAGAAGGGCCAGCTCCAAAGGAAACCCTGTAGCCTGGGGCCGGAGGGAAGGAGACGTTCTTCCATGTCGTGGCCCTGCTATTCTTCCCTGCCTCTCTCCAAACTGTGACTGAAGTTCCGAGCAATAGTCAACCGGCATGGGAGGGGAACAGGACCCACTTTCCACCCCGACTGGCATGACCCACAGGGCAATCCCCCCCTGGCCCCTCCATCCGCAGATGCCCTCCGCCTCCTGAGTCTGACCCTCGTCCACCGTTTGTCCAACCATGCTAGACTCTCACCCTCTCTTTCTTGCTGACACCAAGGACTGTCTGCTTCGCCCCACATAGCACCTTTTCTCCCTTACCGTCCTTTGCTCCTTGATAACAATAAAAGAAATGATAAGGCTTATTGATGCCTTCACTCGGTCTGTCTTCCTGTTTTGTCAGGGACTGGGGAAAGCCACGATTTATTATTATTATTATTATTATTATTATTATTATTATTATTATTATTATTTGTGTGTTTATTTATTTATTTATTTATTTATTTATTTATTTATTTATTAGATTTGTATGCCGCCCCTCTCCACAGACTCGGGGCGGCTCACAGCAATAATAAAAACAATGTATAACAAATCTAATAATTAAAAGTCACTAAAAACCCCTTATTAAAAAGCAAAACATACACACAAATATACCCTGCATAACTTGTATAGATCTGGGGGGGAAAGGAATATCTCAATTCCCCCATGCCTGATGACACAGGTGGGTTTTAAGGAGCTTACAAAAGGCAAGGAGGGTGGGGGCAATTCTTATCTCTGGGGAGAGCTGGTTCCAGAGGCTCTTCCCCTGGGTCCCGCCAGACGACATTGTTTAGTCGACGGGACCTGGAGAAGGCCAACTCTCTGGGACCTAACCGGTCACTGGGATTCGTGCGGCAGAAGGCGGTCCCAGAGATATTCTGGCCCGATGCCATGAAGGGCTTTATAGGTCATAACCAACACTTTGAATTCTGACCGGAAACTGATCGGCAACCAATGCAGAATGCAGAGTGTTGGTGTGACATGGGCATACCTAGGGAAGCCCATGATTGCTTTCACAGCAGCTGAAGTTTCCGAACACTCTTCAAAGGTAGCCCCATGTAGAGAGATTTAAGGCTGGGACCAATCCTAATAAAACCACTATGGACTTCTTCCTTCCACGCTCAGGACCCAAGGCCCATGGGAGAAAGGAGCATATAATACAGAGAATCCACAAATCGACAACCGTTTTTGTTTAGTGACTGAAATTACAACATCATTGAAAATGGTCTGACCTATGACCATTTTCCACACAACACCTTATTTTTATTTGTTTGTTTATTTGTTTGTTTATTTGTTTGTTTGTTTGACTTCTATGCAGCCCAATCATGAAGGACGACTCAGGGCAGCTTACAAAATAATAATACAAATACAAAAGATACAAAGTAATAAGAGAAGTCGAATATAATATCTAAAACTAACCCCATGCTAAAGCCCATTTATTATAAAAAGACATAATCACATGCATACATACCATTCATACAGTTTGGCCATGAAAGATGTACAATTCATCGCCTGCAGGCAGAGCCAGGTCTTCGTGGCCTTAGGGAAGATCAATAGGGTGGGAGCAGTACGAATGTCGGGGTGTAGTTGGTTCCATAGAGCCGGGGCAGCCACAGAGAAGGCCCTTCTCCACGGCCCCACCAACCTGCATTCCTTAGTCAACGGGACCCGGAGAAAGCTCTTATTGGTCCCTGGAAGGTATGTAGCAACAGGCAATCCCATAAATAGTCTGGCCCTGAGACATGTAGAGCTTTATAGGTAATAACCAACACCTTGAATTGTGCCTGGAGACTAATAGGAAGCCAGTGCAGCTCGTGGAGCAAAGGTGTTATATGGGTATACCGAGGCATATCCATGACAGCTCTCACAGCTGCATTCTGGACTATTTGCAGTCTCCGAACAGTTTTCAAGGGTAGCCCCATGTAGAGCGTGTTGCAATAATTGAGACGGGAGGTGGAGAGGACCTTGCAGCATCCCCATGGCCATGTGATCAAAATTCAGATGCTTGGCCCCCGGCCTCATATTTATGACAGTTGCAGTGTCCCAGGTTTCATATTATCAGCTTTTGCGACCTTCCAACAAGCGCAATAGCAATAGCACTTAGATTTATATACCGCTTCATAGTGCTTTTACAGCCCTCTCCAAGCAGTTTGCAGAATCAGCATATTTACACACACATACCCAACAATTTGGGTCAATGAGGAAAGCCAGAGTCACTTTACAGCCACAGGTGCAGTGATTCAGTTAACAAACCTGTCGAGAAAGGCCGCAAAATGGAGCAAAACTCACTTAACGACTGTCCCACTCAGCAACAAAAAAAATTGGGAGGGTTCAATTGCAGTTGTAAGTTGAGTACTACCTGTAGCATAAAGCCCCCAGCTTGGTCTGTTAGAATAAATTACTACATTTCCTGCTTTGCTGGCCCAACAGACAAGTCTATTCTTCATTTGTTTTGGGGTGAACTGTTTCATTAGGGGTACAGCCACAGGCAAAGCCCGGTGTGATCCTGAGAATTGTCTCCCTTGGAGAAAGGAGATGAAAGTTTTTTGGGGGGAAAGCTTGCTTTCTTCAGTCTCCAGTTTTATTTGCCAATTTGCAATTCTCCCAGCAAGGAAAATGGGCAACTTATTTAGCTTGGAAAGCTGCCAAACTGCAAACTTGTTGATCTGTTCAGCTGAGCTCCTGCAAAGCTTTTAGGGCTGTTATTGCCAAATCTGATAACTTCAGGGTAGAAACCAGGACACCATATTTTCAACTGGATGGAGGGGAGGGAAACAAAAGGAAAATTGAAAGTAAGCATTCCTCTAGTTAGGCTCATTCCATTCTGAATTGCATTAATGCTTCTCCCTATTCACATCCTGGCCTGTGTCAGCACAGCGGCTTTGATACTTGAAGCATGGTCCTTTTAAGTGGTGCGCTTCGCTGATCTGTAACATGCCTCCATTAAAGCTGTAATGTTGAAATGGCCCCCCGGGGAAATTTAATAGATTTCTCAGTGGACAGTGAATGCCTCCCGAGGCAAGAGAAGGCAAGTTTTGAAGCACTTTGGTGGGAATCTCATTGTCATCCACTGAGTTTAAACCACTGTGACTCGCACATGCCAGACCATCACCTGCTTGTTCAGACTCATTTCAATATTTCTTGTACTAGCAGAGGGTAGTGAGTCTGCCTCAAAAAAAAAAAAAGAAAGAAATAGAAAAAAAAGATTTGCCTATGAGGGTGGAAGGCCAGGACGGAAGGAAATAAGTAATGTGACTTCAACCTGGCATACAGGCCTGAATCATTTCTCTGGTCTCCTGGCTGTCCACTATACCAGGGGTCTCCAACTTTGACAATTTTAAGACTTGTGGACTTCAACTCCCAGAATTCCTCAGTCAGTTTTGCACTATACTACACTGTAGTGGCTTCTCTGGCTGCTCCTTTATTCATGCAGTTTGTTGTGCTGACTCCTGCCAATAGGGGGCAGAAGACCACACTGGTATATGAAGGAATCAAATTGCTTTGGAAAGGGATATACAGTGGTACCTCTACCTATAAACACCTCTACTTAAGAAATTTTCTAGATAAGAACCGAGTGTTCAAGATTTTTTTTGCCTCTTCTGAAGAAGCATTTTCCGCTTACAAACCCGAGCCTCCGAAACCGGAACCAGAAAAGGCAGGGAGAAGCTTCCATGGGGCCTCTCTAAGAATCTCCTGGGAGGAAACAGGGCTGGAAAAGGCAGGGAGAAGGCAGGAGCGGGCTACCATTCCCGGCCCTACTGGAATGGGCTGGGAGCGTACCCCTGCTCCCTCTCCCTTGCGATTTCCAGGAAATGGAAAAGCCCCAGAAATGGGCAAGCAAGTGCCCACTTGCCGCTGCCCGCCACCATTCCCCTGCCCAATGTCCACTTGCCGCGCTCGCCTCGCGCTCTTGGGGCAAACGGCAGCAGCAAAGGCAGTGGGGGGAGCTTGTGCAAGAGGCGAGCAAGGGGCGAATAGCGGAGGAAGACAGCACTCACGGCAGGGCAGGCGTAGGTCCGGGGAAGCACCAGTGAGGCGTGCATGCCGGGCATCGCCACCAGTGCTAGCCTACGCGCTACATGGCCGCCACCGGAACTACGTTCCCCACCATTGTATAGGTCAATTAGCCATGAGTCAGAGAGTCCTTAAGAGTAGTGATGGGCGAACCCAACAGTGTTCAGGTTCGGCAAGTTCGGACGAACTTTACGCAAAATTCGGCCAAATCCGAACTGAACCCGATCCCGAACGGGGAATCCCACCAAGAGATTCCGGGGGCGGAGCTTTGATGTCATGTATACCGGCAGGTTGCTAAGCACGCCAAGGTGATCACTTCCTGGATTCCTTGGAATCCAGGAAGTTATCATCTTGGCTTCCTTAGCAACCTGCCGGTGACGTCAAGGCTCTGCCCCCGGAATCTCTTCGTGGGAGGGATTCCCCAGCTCCTTCAACGGGAGGTCTTCATGTAAAAATAAATATTGTTATTTTTACGAAAAAGGACGCCGCAGCGGCGCTGCAAGCAAATGGCGGTCCTTTCACGTATCAGAATTGGTCTGAACTGGGAGGAACCCATATGGTCCCCTCCCATATGTCCACCCCATAAAATTATTTCTTAAAATATTTGTTTCCTATTTCTTAACTGCCCAGATTGCCTTCATGCTAAGAATTTTGGGCAAGTTACCCCATAAACGTATTTCCTCTCTCACTTCACAAAACCACTGCCTACAATTTTCTTGACAGAATTCTGATCTGACTGGCCAAAAATGCTTTTAAAAGTTGCCAAGTTATAACTCTAGGCAGTACTCCTGGACACCTGTCTGTGTAGAGCTAAATTACACACACACACATTTGTGTGACCCTTTGTGTATTTTCCAAGATGCTGATCATGGCAGCTACCCCCAAGTTTTACAATACACTGGAGCACAAAGGAGCTAATTTAATTTTCTTTTTCAAAATATCTCAGCCAATTCAAAGAGACAGCCCTCAGGCTTTTCACCCAAGTTACATTTGTTTTGTTTTATTTATCTATGCTCACAGTCCTGCTCTTCAACTCTTTCCTGGAAATTTTTAAACAATGTGGTTCCAAAACTACATTTCTGAATTAGGCACAAGTCCATGTCATTGCTTTATTGTGGAATATTTCAGCTTTCTTTTCTCTGACATCACTTTTGAAAACGCTATAGTCCTGGCATGAATGTTGATTGCATACATTTAACTTCAACCGGCTGTAAGCTCTCACAGATTGCTACGTGTAGTAAAATAAGACACCAGCGCAATGTCATGGGTGCACATGGTATAGTCAGCCTATACATAGAGCTTATACATTTTTTAAAAAATGATTCAAGTCATTTTGGAACATGGGAATGCCAGCAGGGCAATTTTTTAGCCAGTCGTTTTTTGGCTTCATCCCAAAGCCAAAAGCAGATGCAGTGGTTTTAAGGAGTCTTTTGAAAGATGTGGCTGTTTTAATGACTTGCTGCCATTAAAACCAGCTGTTCTAAAGAATTGTTCAGCTATTCTCTCCCTTGTGTTTTGAAGATGCTCTTTCTAATCATTTTTGAAGGACGTATGTGGGCAAAATTTATTTATTTGTTTATTTGTTTGTTTGTTTTGTTCAATATACACAATAATACACAATGAGGGTTATAGAGAATATAATCTGGTAGAATGTATTAAAGGGACAATAGAGGAGAAAATAAAGGAGTAAAATTTAACTATTAGAGAATAGCAGAAAAAGGGATAGGGATAGAAGAGAAGATATATGAGATATGGGAGAGACTATAGGACAGGGGACGGTAGGTTTGCGAAAGAGACTGCCTTAAGTCTCATTGGCTAAATAATAGACAAAAATGATGCCATGCACATACCAAGTATATTCCCTCACATTCTTCTTCATATAAAGCCACTTAGTTTTTCTGAAACTGGTGACAAGGGCTTTTGTGAGCAGGAATTATGTAATGATGTTGTTGCAGTTGTATGCACTGTTCTGTCTGGGTCCCCCCAGACGCCAACACCAACCCAAAAAGAGTATCCAGACACACTGATAAAAAGCAAAGGCAGTTTATATAATTCAAAGCAAACACAGGTAACAAAAACTGTTCTTACAGACAGGAACACTATGAAGCTTCACAGAGGTTTCACGAAGGCCAGGCAATAAAACAGGACTCTTGATGGCAAAAACAACGCTGGAGATAATAAAACCCATGCCTCCCCCAAGTCTTCCAGACTTCTAGGCCACAAGCCAAGATCAGAGACGCCGAGGATCGAAGCAAGGTCACAGGACTCCCAATTGATAATTCTCCACAAGACTGTAAGGGCGGGCCTGCCTTTTCAACCCTGCTGAGGAGAACCACACCCAAACCCAGCTGTGGCCAATTCAGGGATGGAAATACCTTTCTAATTGGCCCCGTCTTTGAGCTGCTCGTCGCTGCCTCATGTCTATTATAGCCTGTGCGTCTTCATCCAATGAATCCAGGCTACTAGCTGGGGGGAGGGCCCCCCCGGGGGTCTCAGGCTGCTCTCCCTCCTCCTCTTCCTGACGTTCCTCTCCCCCATCTGCCTGGTCCTCCCCCTCCTGTTCACTGTCCTCCTCCTCTGGGCATGGATCCGGCAGAGATCCAGCCGGTCCCTGAGGAGCCTCAGGCTGAATCACAACAATGCACAGAATAATAGAGTAAGCCATATAATGTGAACATTGGTGATTTGATAAATGGATTCATAAACAGAATAGAAAAGTCACTCGTTATTGCTATGTGCGGTAGGACAACATTGGTGGTCAGGGTGATAAGGCTGTCATCAATAGCTGATTATTTTATTCTATCATCATGAAGCAGATTTCTTAAATGGACTCACTAATGACTCTCCAATACTAACATAAAAACATTACTTTTATGTCTATAGGTCTTCTAAAGTCATTTTTAAAACATTTGCCTCATGAAGCACATTTTTTGTTTCCTATTGTTGTCACTTTTGCTTGTCCATTATAGACCCCTAATATAGGGATTGTGCATATTACAGTTACATAGGAATCCAGTGACATCATTGAGAACTACATTTTAACAAAACAGTATGAGAGGCTGAGGTCAGGAGCATTAAAAAAATTCGGTTGATGGCCAGGGTTGCCTGCTATTTTCCAGCCTTAATGCTTTCTACGTACTTCTGCCTATTAACTAAAGCCTGAAAGTCACTCTATTAGAGACAAAATGGAATTGCCACTGTTCTGTCTGGGTCACTCCAGAAGCCAAGACCAACCCAAAAAGAGAAGCCAGACACACCGGTAAAAGGCAAAGGCAGTGTATAAAATTCAAGAAAAACACAGGTAACAGAAAATGTCCTTACAAACAGGAAAACGCTGTATCTTCAAATAGATCCACGAAGGCAAAAGTCCATGCAGCAATACAGGATTCTTGCTGCCAAGACGAGGTTGTAGATAGCAAACCTACACCTCCCACGGGTCTTCCAAACTGCTGGGCCACAAGCCAGGAACAGAGACGCCGAGAACAAAGCAGGACACCGTAACGCCAACTGATAACACTCCACATGGCTTCAAGGGCTTGCCTGCCTTTTAAACCCTGCTAAAGAGGACCACACCCAAGCCCAGCTGTTCCTAATTCAGTGCTGATAATACTTCTTTAATTGCTCCTTTCTTTGATCCGAACGTCTCTGTCGCATGTCAATGACGGCTTGTGCTTCATCACCTAATGACTCCAAGCTACTGGCTGGGGTGAGCCCCCCCCCCCCCCGGGGCTCTCATGCTGTTCTCCTTCGTCCCATTCCTGACTTTCCTCTCCCCCGTCTGACTGTTCAGCCCCCTCCTCTTCGCTGTCATCCTCCTCCGGGCATGGAGCCAGCAGAGACGCAGCTGGTCCCTGAGCAGCCTCAGGCTGAATCACAACAGCCACCAGGAACTCTTCAAATTATTTATCTCTATCCACTGATTAGGAAATAGCGTGTATCCATTTTTATGTAAAAGACAGACCTTTCATCTGAGATAACTTGAAGTATACCTTTATTATAAAGGAAAGGTAACTCAAAGGCAATAGCCTTTTTGACAGCTCCTTGGAACAAATCAGATGGCTGTGGAACTGCACAATGTTTCTTGAGATCTCAGTTGCTCAGGGTATATTTTTCAGCTGGAGAAAACAGACAAATTCTGACCAGGTATAAAACAACTTTATACATTTAGAGTTTAAATTAGGGATGGCATTGAAGAGCCCAATCTAGCCCAACAGTTACATAACCTATACCCCAAACCTGGCAGGTTGGACAATATAATAAAGAATTTAGGGGAGTGGAGAATTCTTTCCTTGTGTTCCTACCAAGGCTACATCTTTCCAAAATGGTGGAAACCTGGCAATCTCAACACCAAAAAGGAAAGCACCATGGCTCACATGTGTTCCAGAGAGAGTCTGTGGCCATCTGGTCATAAACCCAACCAATTATTTGGTCGTTCTTGTACTGAGGATTGGGGATTTTGTCAATCAGGTTTTCCCATTGTTCATCTCACATGAGATTGCATAGCTTTGTCAGCCCTCTAAGTGATAATCTGATCTATTTTTTCTGGCCCCCCAGGTCATAGCAATGCTTGCAGGGAAAATATATTTCCCAATTCATTTTTACTTGCTTTAATATTTGGTGCCAGAAACCAGAACATTTGAGTATCAATGCAGCTTTACCTGGTGAGACCCCATTTGGAATACTGTGTTCAGCTCTGGAGACCTCATCTGCAAAAAGATATTGACAAAATTGAACGGGTCCAAAGATGGGCTACAAAAATGGTGGAAGGTCTTAAGCATAAAACGTATCAGGAAAGACTTAATGAACTCAATCTGTATAGTCTGTAGGACAGAAGGAAAAGGGGGGACATGATCGAAACATTTAAATATGTCAAAGGGTTAAATAAGGTTCAGGAGGGAAGTGTTTTTAATAGGAAAGTGAACACAAGAACAAGGGGACACAATCTGAAGTTAGTTGGGGGAAAGATCAAAAGCAACTTGAGAAAATATTATTTTACTGAAAGAGTAGTAGATCCTTGGAACAAACTTCCAGCAGACGTGGTTGGTAAATCCACAGTAACTGAATGTAAACATGCCTGGGATAAACATATATCCATCCTAAGATAAAATACAGGAAATAGTTTAAGGGCAGACTAGATGGACCATGAGGTCTTTTTCTGCCGTCAATCTCCTATGTTTCTACCTTTAAAAGCTAGTTCTATCACTTTTAAGAAGCATTCCATGTTATACTATAGCAGCGGTATTTTTAACTTCCTAAGATTACAGAAGATGTTCTAACACAGGGGTGCCGAACTCAAGGCCCGTGGGCCACATCCGGCCTGTGGGGTACTTAGATCTGACCCACAAGGCCACCCTGGAGTAACGAAAGACTGGCCTGCGGTATCTCTGCCAGCAAAAATGGAGCTCAGAGGGCTGCATTGGGACCCTCCCGAGCTACGTTTTGGCTGGCAGAGTTTTGCAGGAGGCTGTTGCAGCCGGAAACACAGCTCGGAAGCCCATTTTTGCTGACAGAGCACTCAGGCCACCTCACGTGCCCCCGACATGAGTGACGTTGAGCTGGCCATGCCCACCCTGGCCGTGACCATCCTGGCTCCCTGAGATCAAACACAACCCTGAAGTGGCTCTCAATGAAATCAAGTTTGACAGCTCTGGTCTAACACAATCTAAAGGGATTCCATCAGCCGAACAGAAATAGATCCACTTCTTTATCATAGTTTACATATCCAACATATCCATCTCTGTTCTTTTAAAGGCCTGAATTAATTGTTTCATTATTGTCTGAGCTGGAAAGACTTTCCAATGATACTGCCAAAACAATTCACACAGCAACCTCAATCTCTTAGAGCAAAATATATACCTGCCCTTTAAATAAATTGTCTTTTGCTAGATCTTTTAAGTCCATACCAGGGGTAGATTCTGACTTACCTCACTGCTGGTTCTCTTCCTCACGTGGCGCATTGGCGCGCATATGTGCAGTGCTAAAAATGCAGGGTTTGCATATGCACAGAATAAAAAAAACAGCTTTTGTGCATGTGAAGAAGCAAAAAACAAGATGGCGGTGCCTATGACACCTCCGAGAGAGCTGGTTCGGGGGGGGGGGGGTGTCCAGCCAGCCATCGCTGCTGGTTCGGTCAGCGGGGGGAATTTCCCACTATCAGTTCTATAGAACTGGTCTAAACCAGAAGGAAACCACCCTCTGGCCCATACAATTTGCAGTACAATATGTTCCTGATGCCACTCCCTGCCAGTGCCCTTCAGCTAGAGGGCCAATATAACTTCATGTAGAAATTCAAATTGACATATTGCCAGGAGCATTCTTCTACCTTTCAAACTATTAATACTCAGTAGCTTGGGTCAAAGGTTACAGCACCTTAATGCTTGCTGGCCTTTTGGGGAAATGAATGCCTCAGGTAAGTCTTTCTGGCTATAGAAGCCATTCCATAATTGCATCAAGGGCATGTTCAGCACTCTGACTTATTTGTCTCTTAATAATAATAATAATAATAATAATAATAATAATAATAATAATAATTTATTAGTTTGTATGCCACCCCTCTCCGAAGATTCGGGGCAGCTCACAACATTAACGGCAATACAATACAGTACAAATCTAATGTTAAAAATTGAAAAAGCTAATTTAAAATACATTATCATAAAAATCATCCACTACACAGTCATACACACTCAATCCAACTAGTCATAATACAGAAGTCAGAAAAGGGGGGGCATTAATCCCCACACACCTGGCGACAGAGGTGAGTCTTCAGCATTTTGCGGAAGGCAAGGAGGGGAGTTGATTCCAGAGGGCTGGGGCCACCACAGAGAAGGCTCTTCCCCTGGGTCCTGCCAGACGACATTGTTTAGTCGACGGGACCTGGAGAAGGCCAACTCTATAGGACCTAATCGCCCGCTGGGATTCGTGCCAAGTCAGAAGTCATTGTTTATTATTGATTGCTAATTCCTGTTGCTTCAAGAATACCACACCAGGAGGATACTGGTCTTATGCGAATCACCAACCCATCAATGAAGCCATTCAATTTGGTTCAACCACACCAGTTGGTTGGAGAAACAGAGGAGAAGGCAGCAGGATTTTGTTTATTCCCCGGGAATCAAGAATGCTTTGCATTTCCAGTTTATTATTGCAGGCAAACCTGGATATTTAATTTTGCAAGTGTCACATCAGCAATGTTCTAAATCTAAATTACACTGAGTTTCTCATAAAGATGAATTGCCATTCAGAAAGACACACACAATAAAAGCTAAACAATGTATGCATTTCCTCCTAAAATGCTCTGATATATATCATGCTTAGACCTCAGTGCCAAATAGGTTTATAAGATTTTTCCATCACTTGCATGTCTGAAACTATCTTGTATAGTTTCTTGTATACCTTGGTTTCCTTTTTCCCATTTAACAAATAGCTCTTCATACCAGTGTTCTCTCTAATTTTTTTTTTTGGGGGGGGGAAGTATAGTGTCTGAGCGGCAGTCCCTTCGGGACTGGGCAGCACAGAAATATTAAATAAATAAATAAACAAATAAAAAACCCACCCTGTTTTGCCTCAGAGAATTTCAAAATAAAATACTGTACTGTGTGTCTATAACAGTGAGCTCATAATAGGGCAACTCTATCAATATCAAAATGCCACTTAAATAGTTGAGCTAGTTTCAAACTAGATTTTGATTTTCTTTCTCTCTTCCTTACTCCCATTCTTTTTCTTTCTCTTTTCCTTCCTCTCTTTTTTCTATCTGCTTCTCTCTCTTCCTCTCTCTCTCCTTCCCTCTCACTCTTTCCCTCTCGGCTTCTGGGCAGGTTTGGAAAACTCTGAGTTGATGATGATTTTTAAGTGAGCGATTGCTCACTGCTCAGCTTAGAGGGAACTATGCTTCATACTGCAGTAAACGTCTCCATTGAGTAGCAACTACTGATTTCCCAGCATCTATACCATGATTCAAAACTATCCTGGGTAAATACTTATCTTCCACTTATTTCTATATTTTTCCCAGGCTTTAAATATATCAGTGTTATTAACTGTAGCAGTGGCTCAGTGGTTAAAACAGTGAGCTTGTCAATCAGGAAGATCAGCAGTTCAGCGGTTCAAATCCCTAGCATCGGGTAACAGAGTGATTCCCGTTACTTGCACCAGCTTCTGTCAACCTGACAGTTTGAAAGCATGTAAAAATGCAACTGGAAAAGTACCACCTTGGTGGGAAAGTAACAGCATTCTATGGTCCTTTGTCCTTTGGTCTTGCCAGCCACATGACCACAGAATTGACATCTGTCTCCTTGGTTTAGAAACAGAGATGAGCATTGCCCCTTGGAGTCAGGAATGACTATTATTATTATTATTATTATTATTATTATTATTATTATTATTATTATTATTATGTCAGTACAACACAGCAAACGAGATCACTATGCTGGATTTCGTATTTCATCACCAGTCGGGCGCTTCCCAAGCACCTAGGACTGCGTGATGTAGCAGCGAATTATGTTTGCCAATCCCAGTAAAGCGGCCTTTTGCAATTGACAGATGGAGATTTTGTCAATTCCAATGGTTTTCAAATGTCCGCTGAGATCCTTTGGTACTGCGCCCAGCATACCAAGTACCACTGGGACCACTTTCACGGGCTTATGCCAGAGTCGTTGCAGCTCGATTTTTAGATCTTCGTATTTCACTAATTTCTCTAGCTGCTTCTCCTCAATTCTGCTGTCCCCTGGCATTGCGATGTTGATGATCCATACTTTCTGAAGTGACTCGAAACAGCAAGTGAACGAGACAGTTCTCTTTATTATCAGCTCTTTAGGAAGTGACTGTCAGCTGGAACGCATCTCAGCTGGGCAAGGGAAAAACCGGCTCTATTTATACAATTTTCCCCCCGCTCAAAACGAGCTGTCAGCGCCTTAACCAATCAGGCGCAACCTATTTACATAGTTTCCCCGGTAACAGTTTACACAGAAATATACAGAGTACTCAACACTTTCCTTTTCTCCACAATCACAATGTCTGGTGTGTTATGCTTCAGAATTTGGTCAGTCTGAAGTCAGAAGTCCCACAGTAGTTTTGCTTGCTCATTTTCAACCACTTTTTCCGGCTTATGATCCCACCAGTTCTTTGCCACTGGTAAATGGTAGTTCCAGCACAAGTTCCAGTGGATCATCTGTGCCACAGCATCATGTCTATGCTTGTAGTCAGTCTGTGCGATCTTTTTGCAGCAGCTGAGTATGTGATTGATTGTTTCATCTGTTTCATTATTATTATTATTATTATTATTATTATTATTATTATTATTTGTTAGATTTGTATGCCGCCCCTCTCCGCAGACTAGCATGTATGTATGTATGAGGGAAGCCATACCATTACCTTTTAAGATCTAGGAAATGCATAATCAGAGGTGGGTTCGGACCGATTTGGACCGGTTCTATAGCACTGGTAGCGGGAATTTTCCTCCTGCTCACCAAACCCAGGAGCAATGGCTGGCTGGACACACCCATGAACTGGCTCTCTTGGTGGTGCCAATGGCAGTGCCACCTTGTTTTTCACTTCTGCTATGCACAGGAGCTGTATTTGCTTCTGCGCATGCGCACTTGGCCACGCGACGTGGGAAGAAACGAACCGGCAATGAGGTAAGTTAGAACCTGTTCTGTCCCAGCGACGAGCCTCCAAGAAATAGGCCCCCACACACCGATTTTACAAGATTTCAGCATGTGATTCTAATATTTTAGGAACAGTGAGGTTTAGATCTAGAAATCCAGCAAAAAGCAAGAAATAAGTCTTTTTGGTGCCAGCTGCTAATTAGAGTCCAAAACAGAAACCAAAACACACAGATATTTTCTTTGATCACACAGATCTCATTTACGGACTCACTTTGAGTTGTCAGGAAGCCCGGAGATAATGAATGCAACTCTCCAGTTTGTAATTCATCATTGAAATAATCATATCGAAAGAGAGAAATCCAAGCGAACATCTGGAACATAACAAAAGTCAATTTCCACACTGAAGGGTCATGTGACCAAGTCTTAAATGGCCTAAGGGCGTGGCCAATTGTTCTAGAGATCTATTCACACAAAGACCTCCTCTTGCTTAGCCACTCATGCCTTCTGGCAACTCTGCATACTCCAGCATCAAGAAGAGGCTCCTTCTCTTCTCTTGAATCATTCATGTGCACCTCAGGAGATGCAGAAGGCTCTGATTGGTTTTCAGCCTCCTACACCACATCCTCTCCGACCTCCTCGCTATCAGACTTGGGTGCTGTTCTGTCGGGCTCTCTGGTAGACTCCTCCCAAAAATTCACAGGTACAAAATTCAGACACACACATGTTTGAAAATTCAAAACAAGGTTCTTTATAATGAAAATTCACTTAAACCAAGCCCTCTTTTGGTATAGCAAAGAGCACTGGTCTCCAAACAAACTGGTAATTTGTACAAGTCCCTTATCAGTTCTGTGATACTTAGCTTGCAGCTGTGAGGTAATTCACAGTCCTTCTGCTTTCACAAAGTGAAACACACTTTGCTCTGGTTTAGTTTCAAAGCGGGGAAAAATCAGCACACAAAAGGTCAAAGTCAGTAAAGCAGTCATGAAACACAACGATCAGATAATCCTCCACAATGGACAAACCCACAGGCTGCTATTTATAGCAGCCTCACTAATTACCACAGCCCCACCCAACCACAGGTGGCCTCATTTTCTTTGATAATAATCTCTCAGTTGTTATTGCCTATGCATCGCTCTCCGCATGCGTGGCTGTATCATTAACTCTTGTTCTGAATCCAAGGAGGAGCTAGATAATTGATCTCCTTCTGAGCTGTCTGCCACACTCTCCTCCTCCCTGTCACTCATGTCTTCTTGGTCAGAGGAGCCTTCATCATCAGATTCCACTGGGGGCAAAACAGGCCTGCAGCATGTGGATGTCTCCCCCACGTCCACAGTCCTTGGGGCAGGAGCTGGGCCAGAGCTAACCACAACAGGTGCCAGGTACACGGGCCTAGAGTACCACACCACAACCGTCTCTCGATCCTTAGGATCTGTGACCAGCTGTGCGGGAAGTGAACAGGCCACAACAAGAACCCACCCCTGTACATAATGCTTCACATATATCCCCTGTGAAGAAATAGATGCCAAAGTTATTTTTTTCAACTAAAAAAACCTGCTTTATTTGAAAACATTCATTAAGTGAACCAATTTATAGAAAGATTGGAAAAGGAAGGACCCCTTTTTAAAATACATACTTTGCAGGGTCAAATAGTAACTCAAGCTTTCCAGCTGAGTAGTTCGTCCTCTCAAGTCTTCAATAAAACAATAATAAAAATGTAGGCGGAAATTTTACAGATCAGCTCTTTCTGTTCCAGTTATCTTAATGGACCACAAGAGGTAATAATCAGTGCTACTTTTTCATGGCAACAATAACACAAACACAAAGCAGACATCTCTCCCAAAGGGATTTTTGATTTAAAAATATGAACATTTTATTAACTGTAAAAAGAAATCCTACAGGAAGAGGGAATCCATGTGTCAGCTGGGAGTGGCTTTCTTTTCCCACATCTCTCTCTCTCTCTCCCTCTCTCTCTCTCTCTCTCTCTCTCTCTCCCTCCCTCTTTTTTAAATCAGCTATTCTATTGGTAAGCCACCAAGTAAACAGAATTCCTCTCTGTTGGGCTCCAATAGATAAGGGAGGAAATATATGAACAGCAGTACTGATCCACATTTTGCTCACAGCCATCTTGAGAAAATCCCCAATGTTCTCCATTAGCCCAAGAAAGCTATTTTACAATTTGGGTAGCGGCACTAGTTTTCCACCAGGAATCACAAAAGAATACCTTAGGTAAGCCATGTTCTCTACCCACAGAGGAGGGAATCTACAGTATTGTATAGCCTTTAAGATGCCATCACCAAAAGTGCTCACCAACTGTTGGACAGAATACAATAACAAGATATGATACCCCATACACACATGGTCATCCTCCCTATCTGTAGATTTTAACAGGATGGGAAAGTGAAGCAAAATGAGGCTGCTTCCCACTGTTGAGTTGAAGTGCCCTCAACCAGTAATGGGCAGCCATTTTTTTTACTGCCTCAATGTGAGTGTGGCTTAATGGTCTTAATGGTCATGTTTCGCTATAATATTGTTTTTTATCATTATTGTGAGCCACCCCGAGTCTTCGGAGAGGGGCGGCATACAAATCTAATAAATTATTATTATTATTATTATTATTATTATTATTATTATTATTATTATTATTATTATGTGACTTGGTAGGAGTGGCTTGCCGGCCATGTGACCAGGTGGAAGCAGCTTGAATGATCATCATTCAAGTGAACTGTTAAGTCCTTGACTTACAACCTTACCAGTGTCGCTCGCTGGAGTGACAATTTGCTTTGTGTTTCCTGTGCTCTCCTTCCGGGTCGCCCCACCACCTTAGGCTGGGTAGCTAGGCCAACGGGTGCTGCCAGAAGCATAAATGCTGCCAGTGTCGCTTCCACCCACAGCTTCTGCTTGCACCTCAGGCAGGAGGTGGCCGCGTGAGGCTGAAGGGAAGCCAGGCAGGAAAGAGGGAAGCTGGTCCAAGGCCAGGAAGGAGGAGAGAAGAAAAATCGAAGGAGCACAGACACAGCAGCAGCAGCAGCAGGGGAAAAAAGGAGAGCTGATCCGAAAAAGGAAGTGACAGGCGTTGGTCAGCTGGAGCTGCACACGCATCTTCATTTCCGCCAGTGGAACTGCGTTCCACCCCGTCCTGCCTGCTCCCCACCCCTGCCCTCAACTCATCCTCGAGTAAGCAGAAAACTGCTGGCATAAAAACCTCTGCTCTCTCTCCTGCCTCCTAGCAGAATTTATTCACCTTGACCTTTCTTTTAGAAGTGGTGGAACAAAAGTAGGAAAATACTACTTTTAACTCTTTCAATGCTTCATTAATTAAGACTGTCTCATGTGTGTGTGTGTGTCTCTTACCTTCCTACCAGTGTGCTGCGTGCACATTGTGATGTTTCACACACGTGCGTGCTTGCTATGTTTGCATATGTGTGTGCATCCCCTAGCACGATTTTCCTTCTACACATGTGCTCAGAGAGCAATTTTTTTTGACAAAAATTAGAAAAAAAGATGGCACCGTGCACAGCTTGGCAAAGACAGCACCAGAAATGTTGCACACAAATTGCGCAATCGGCAGGCCACTACTGGAGCAGCGCACTGGACCATACTGGTAAGAACCCACCTCTGGTGGGGGGGGGGAGAGACTTTTTCCAACCTCAAAGAACAGGATCAAAGAAAGATGTTACCGAATGTTTTTGCTACGGCCACCTGCAAAGCAGAGAAAAGGTAATTTTAAAAAAGGATTCCAATCTCAAAGCCAACAATCAGATACAGAATATATTTCTACCACATCCCATGGATTCTCCATGTATCTGGACAGAATTAACTGTTATTTGGGAGGTGGAAGGGTTACAATTGAATCTGGCATAACCTAAAGGGCTGAATGTCTATGGAGATTCTCAATCATTCAAGTCATGGTTGTCCCAAAGGTGCTTTTCAAAAGGACTTTCTTGTTTTTTCCCCTCTGAAAATGTTTCACTTCTCATCCAAGAAACTTCTTCAGTTCTTTCTTTCTCTCTCTCTCTCTCACACACACACACAGAGAGAGAGAGAGAGAGATCTGAGCTACTAGATAATTTTTGTGTGTGAGGGAGTCAATTTTAAAATCTTAATAATAATTTTGTAATGTTGCATAAATCCTAAATGGCTGCTAGGTTATGACTTGGACAGGTACAGCTACCAGTACTATAGATCTTGAAATTTTACAAGTATTTATCCCTCCGTCTGTTGTTCCCCAAATTCTGCCCTTCAGAAAGTTACAAAAACGTCCTTCATTTGAATTATTATATTTATTATATCTGAAACATTATTTCACTCGCTGGCAAATGTCCTTCATTTGAATTATTATATTTATTATATCTGAAACATTATTTCACTGGCTGGCAAAAACCACACTAATATTTTATTATCCGCATTGAGTGATGGAATTTGGCAAAAGAATCGGACTCTTTGATCAAGACAATACGGACATACCAAGATAAGTGCCAGTATTTATCTGTATGAATGTGAGCACCACACCCTCTCTCCCCAAAAGAAAACATACTAATGTTATGTAACCAGTGATGCCAGAAGTCAAATTCTTTTTTAGAGACTTAAAATCTAGGGTTTTTTTCTTCTGAAGAAAAATGGGTGCAATTATATCTTTATTGTTTTCTTTGAGAATTTGCAGTCTCCCACACTCATTTAAAAGAGGAGATATCTAAACTATCAGAGAATATTTTCCCGTGTGGAGGAAATATCATTTTAAAAATCTTATTAATACTTAATTAAATCATCAGAAAGTTTCTTAACTTGAAGAATAGTGTCCCCATTTTGTTTTCTACAAACCAAAATTCTCAACCTTATTTCTGCTTCAGCTGTTTTTTATTAACCCATCTAGCATCAGAGTTCATCACATGGCACAATCTAAGGGTGTTGTATCACCTAGCAAGCTTCAACCAAATCTGAGAGCTCAGACCACCTCAGCTATGATCCCTGCATAGCCCCATGGGAATCTGGCAGCAGCCAATAGAATACATGTTCTTGCACAGCAACAGGAAGCTCAAGTTCAAAACCAAAGAGAAGGTATAAATAGCCCTCACTTGCAACTCCTTGTAGTCAGCTGCACCAGGACCATGTGCTTCATGGTCTTGTTCACCATTAAACCCTCTTTCCAATCAGCCTCTGTGTTTCCAGTGTCTTTCTACAGTTTGGAACTGAACCCGATGGATATTTCTCTCAACACTGGCAACATTTTACATGGCATATTTGCCCAGGGAAGATCACCTAATACAAATCTTGAACTAGTGGATCCTTCAAATAACTTCACAACCCAACCAGTGAAGGGCTACACATTTTTTTATTACCACACTGTGGGCGTGGCTTATTTTGTGGGTGTGGCTTACTGGCCATGTGACCAGATAGGAGTGGCTTGATGATCATGGGGGTGGCTTAATGGTCATGGGACTGGCTTAAAGGTGGCCAACTTGATGTCACTCACGTCAAGGGTTTGGGTTAGGGTTAGGGTGCCTGGCCTCTCCTCGCCTCAAAGAGATACAATTTCCCTATCTATTTACTGAACATCCAAAATATACTGTTTCATTCTATGTATATATGCCATGTGTACATACATATTACACACAAGAATAAACATTATCTACTATATAAATTGTATGTGTATGTACACACACACACACACGCACAGCCCTTCTAAAATTATTCACATTCATCCTCATTTTACTGTGATAGGAAAAACATACCCAGATACCAGAAGGGAAAAAAAGAAAAAAATTCAAAAGTTTTCTACCAGTTCTGCATACCTGGCCGTACCCGTAGGAGCCCATCACTGAACCCAGCCATTTAAGGTTGTGAGAGTGGTGAAGGCTATGGCGTTTTGGCACATGAAACCTAACAATAAGCCAACAGCTAAGATAAGAGAAATAACCCACAGAGAGTGGGTTAAGCATAACCCTTTCCTCTCTTTTACACTTTCAGGATTTGGGTGAGGTCTACAATTTGTATATTTTTAGAAAGTGGCCTGCCTTCAGCCAGGTCCTCTACATATCCACGCTCCATCCATAGGTCATGCTAGCTGAGGCTGATTATAGCTGTAATCCAAGCCATCTAATGGGTGCAATGTTGGGAATTGCTGATGTACCTTAAGAAACCTTCCTCTCCTTGCTCCTTAATTAATGAACAAGGTGATCCCTCTGGGTGCTGTTCTCTTAAACTGATGCGCAGGAATTAACAAAAGCATCTAAAGCATCTAAAAAAAGGAAAAAGGGGGGAAAAACAAAAAAAACCCTAAATTTACTTGGCAGCCTGCAGACCTGCAGCTGTGTTTAGAGATTTAGTACCCAAGCAGCCAAGAGAAGGGTGTGAAATGAGAGAAGAGTATTTCTTCTCAAATGCCCCTGCAGAAAATAAAATCTCTCCTCCCCGACCTTTTAAAAAAATAAATGCAAGGAGGGTTGTCTGCCAGGCTATCAACAGAACTGACATTTATTGATATAATAAACCAATTAACTGGGTTAGCCAATGGCAGGGGGGAGAGAAAATGAAGGGGCACAGATTTTTGATAGGAGAAAGTTGAATTGAGAGAAGCATTCAAATATTGCTCCAATGAAGGGACACTGACAATGCCTCTTTCCTTCTTTTTAGTGGAGAGGTTCCAATTAAAGATCTTAATCTATTAATGAATGGACTCTATTTTTTTGTGAACTCAGTGGGCTTCCCAGGAAAACAATTTTGGAGAAATGCAAAACTGAAGCAGTCCAAAAGACTGCGATTCCAAAGGGCAACTCTGGCTGCCAGATGCACAGAAACCTAGGATATGATCATATCTTCCTAAAGCAGGCTGTTTTACATTTAATGGACAACAGCAATGAAGAAATGACATGCATGGTCCCACATCGAATTTCTGTCCCTAAATTATGGGATTTTCCAGGGTCTTTTCCCATCTAACTGACTTCACACACTGTCTTAAGTCAGTAAATCGTACATTAGGGAAACTATCAACATATGGACATAGGTCCTCTGTAATGGTACAAATAACCACTCATTGGGTGTTGGAGCCATTTCTTCAATTAAGGAAGACTTCTGCAACCTAAGACCTTCTTGATAAGTTGGAATAGCAATAGTATTTAGACTCATATACCACTTCATGGTGCTTTTACAGCCCTCTCTAAGTGATTTACAGAATCAGCATATTGCCCCCAACAATCTGGGTGCTCATTTTACCCACCTTGGAAGATGGAAGGCTGAATCGACCTTGAGCCAGTGGTGAGATCTGAACTGCTGAACTACAGATAGCAGTTAGCTGAAATTGCCTGAAGTGCTGCACTCTAACCACCACAGCTTTTCAAATACAACTCCTCTGTTTCCAAACAGCATGGAACTTGTAGTTTAATCTGTCTAAAATGACAGCCCAAAACAAGGCTGAGTTGGGAGTTCAGAACAAGATTCTACTGGGATCAGGTAAAGTTTAGGTTCATGTTTGCTGACTTGGGCTTCAACCTATGCTTCATGTTCAAGCCATCACCAAAAGCAGCTGGAAATTGCAAAATATCCTGTTCTTTTCATGCGTAAGCCAAGAGGCACTTCAAACATGTAACATTTTGCTTGACAAAACTGTTGGAATTTAGGTTGTTAGAGGATCATGTGCTTGAATGCTGGGCATTCAAACAAAATACTATTTGAAAATATAAAATTAGATGCCAAGGAAAACATCCAGGCCTTCTTGCTATGGTGAATGATGAGTTGGTGTCCCCAGGAAGGAAATCAGCATCCTGAGTCTGTATTCTGCATATCCTTCCTGATTGATGAGATGCAGTCAACAGAATTTTGACCTGCAAAGTAATCTCTGGGCTAGTTTGTACAAAATAGTGTGAGCTGCTTGGGACAAAAGTAGGTTTGAATTGTGTTGTAGTTAGGTCTGCCCCAGCTCCTGCCCCAAGGAATGTGGAGGTGGAGGTGGAGGTGGGGGAGACATCCACATGCTGCAGGCCTGTTTTGCTCCCAGTAGAATCTGCCGACGAAGTCTCCTCTGACCAAGGAAGCATGAGTGACAGAGAAGAGGGGAGTCTGGCAGACAGCCCAGTCATCTGTATCATCCCTGGATTCTGAACAAGAATTAATGACATATCCACACATGCGTAGAGTGATGCATAGGAGACAACAACTGAAGGATTATTACAAGAGAAAATGAGGCCACCTGTGGTTGGGTGGGGCTGCTGTAATTAGTGCTACAGATAAAAGTGAAGCCTGGTGTTTTAGCTTCATGGCAGTTTATCTGATTCGTTGTTTCGTCAAGATTGTGGTTTTTGCTCTTCAGGATTGTGTGTGTGGACTCTCTGGACTTTAGAATTGGACTCAATTTCCAAGTTATTGGGTGAGCAATTGGACTGCATTTAACCTGTGCCTTGTGTGTACCAGAAAATCCCTTTGACATTTAAAAAGGGAGTTGTTTCTGTTTTTCTGTTTATAAAAACTTTTGGGTTTTGCTTTTATCGTGTAGTGTGTGTCTTCCTGGACTAATTACCCTGTAGTTAGGGGTGGTTGAGACACGCCGGCAGAACATATTGTGCTTCTGGAATACTGGCCAAAATTTGCCAGGCTGAATGAAATTATCATTATGGTTAGCACATGTCACTGGTACAAATAGAATAGAATAGAATAGAATAGAATAGAATATTATTGGCCAAGTGTGATTCGACACACAAGGAATTTGTCTTGGTGCATATGCTCCCAGCTCTCAGTTAAAACTTTTATGGAGAAATATACTATAATCCAGGAGTTCCCAGCTCCCAAATTGCAGCTCTTGATGGGCCACATGAGTGACTGACCAGCGCACATATGAGCAGGTGCAGCTTGAATCAAATGAATGGCAGGCCAGCGCGCACACGCAGATCACGACATGTAAGTGTTGGGCTGACATGCACAGCCACCCATGTAGGGCAGCCTGCCCCTCTTCCATCCCCCCGGGCTACCAAGTAGTAAAGGTTGGGGACTGCTGATATAATTTAGTCTATACAACTTTGGCAGTATCTTTGGATAACAGCTAACTCCCTTGGCCAAGAAACAAGGATGAGCCCCAGAGGACATGACTGACAAGGAATTAAGGTTATAGTTATTTTAACCCAGTATTGATCTTTGTCTCTGGTTTCTTTGTCTTGCTATTTTTTTCCAACTCCTTTTTGCAAAGTTTATACAACTTTTTGGTGTATTTTAATTCTCTCATTTTTGCTGATCAAAAACACCATTGCCCAGGATGCTCTATAGCTTGGCTGAAGAAGACGAGCCACAGGGCTGTAGGTCAAATCTGGACCTTATCGAGAAAATGCAGTGTAGGAAGGAATGGTTGTGGACAAGGCAATGCTCAAGCATCACTAAAGTGGAAGGGACCATCGACTGGTTTAGTGCTGTCCAATAGGCAGCCTCTGGACACACTGACCGATATCCACAGTAAGTCCTAGTTCTGTGATTGGCTGCCTGACCATCTCCTGAGTTCATGTAGTTCAATCCAAAGCTTATCTTTGGTTCATGTTTACTGGAAAAGGTTGTCCATGTTTGTTCTTCAAGTAACTTGTACTTGCCTAATGAACATACAGTAGATAACTGTAGACTGTATAGTCTGGAGGACAGAAGGAAAAGGGGGGACATGATTGAAACATTTAAATATGTTAAAGGGTTAAATAAGGTCCAGGAGGGAAGTGTTTTTAATAGGAAAGTGAACACAAGAACAAGGGGACACAATCTGAAGTTAGTTGGGGGAAAGATCAGAAGCAACATGAAAAAATATTATTTTACTGAAAGAGTAGTAGATCCTTGGAACAAACTTCCAGCAGACGTGGTTGATAAATCCACAGTAACTGAATTTAAACATGCCTGGGATAAACATATATCCATCCTAAGATAAAATACAGGAAATAGTATAAGGGCAAACTAGATGGATCATGAGGTCTTTTTCTGCCGTCAGTCTTCTATGTTTCTACAAACAAATATGGTGGAGAAACACATCAATTAGTCTTCTTGCTAGAGCACTGGCACACAATTGTACCTAAAATATTAGAGGTGACCAACCATGCTTTTCAATGTGACTCCTATCATATTTCCCTCATTCAGCACTTTTGTCTGCATCGTCAGTGTTATTTGTCTCTCCCAAATCAGCTGCTATGTCTTCTCACCTCTCTATCCTGCCAGCAAGGACAACCCTTACCTGCTACCTTCATCTAGCTCAGTCTACTGGTTCCTTGAGTTCTCCTTCCATCAAGCAGCAATTCCCATGCAATTGAAAGGCTGGGCGATTTAACGCCTGGCCGCCATTTGCGGAGGTGGAAATTAGCTGGCCACCAATCACTGCAGGGGAGCTCTCTCGCGATAGCGTCAGAGCTCCCAGCATGCTTTGTGGGCTGCATGGACTGTCATTTTTCATTTTCATTTCATTTATTTGGATTTGTATGCCGCCCCTCTCCGAAGACTCGGGGCGGCTCACAACAAGTGAAAAAACAATCCAATACATAATCCAATTAATTAAAATATTAACTTTAAAAAACCCCTATACTAACATACACACACACAAGCATACCATGTATAAATTCAGCGGGCCCAGGGGGAGATGTTTAGTTTCCCCATGCCTGACGGCAAAGGTGGGTTTTGAGAAGTTTACGGAAGGCAGGAAGAGTAGGGGCAGTTCTGATCTCCGGGGGGAGTTGGTTCCAGAGGGTCGGTGCCGCCACAGAGAAGGCTCTCCCCCTGGGGTCCGCCAACCGACATTGTTTAGTTGACGGGACCCGGAGGAGGCCCACTCTGTGGGACCTAATCGGTCGCTGGGATTCGTGCGGCAGAAGGCGGTCTCGGAGATATTCTGGTCCGATGCCATGAAGGGCTTTAAAGGTCATAACCAACACTTTGAATTGTGACCGGAAACTGATCGGCAGCCAATGCAGACTGCGGAGTGATGGTGAAACATGGGCATACCTGGGTAAGCCCATGACTGCTCTCGCAGCTGCATTCTGCACGATCTGAAGTTTCCAAACACTTTTCAAAGGTAGCCCCATGTAGAGAGCATTACAGTAGTCGAACCTTGAGGTGATGAGGGCATGAGTGACTGTGAGCAATGAGTCCCGGTCCAGATAGGGCCGCAACTGGTGCACCAGGCGAACCTGGGCAAACGCCCCCCTCGCCACAGCTGAGAGATTGTTTTCTAATGTGAGCTGTGGATCGAGGAGGACGCCCAAGTTGCGGACCCTCTCTGAGGGGGTCAATAATTCCCCCCCCAGGGTAATGGACGGACAGATGGAATTGTCCTTGGGAAGCAAAACCCACAGCCACTCCCGTCTTATCCGGGTTGAGCTTGAGTCTGTGGACACCCATCCAGGCCCCAACAGCCTCCAGGCACCGGCACATCACTTCCACCGGCTTCGTTGACTGGGCATGGGGTGGAGATGTAAAGCTGGGTATCATCCGCATATTGATGATACCTCACCCCATGTCCTTGGATGATCTCGCCCAGCGGTTTCATGTAGATGTTGAATAGCAGGGGGGAGAGGACCGACCCCTGAGGCACCCCACAAGGGAGAAACCTAGGAGCCGACCTCTGACCCCCCACTAACACTGACTGCGACCGGCCAGAGAGGTAGGAGGAGAACCACTGGAGAACAGTGCCTCCCACCCCCAACCCCTCCAGCCGGTGCAGAAGGATACCATGGTCGATGGTATCGAAAGCCGCTGAGAGGTCAAGGAGCACCAGGACAGAGGATAAACCCCTGTCCCGGGCCCGCCAGAGATCATCCATCAATGCGACCAAAGCGGTTTCCGTGCTGTAACCGGGCCTGAAACCCGACTGTTGGGGACCTAGATAATCGGCTTCTTCCAAGGACCGCTGGAGCTGGAGTGCCACCACCTTCTCAACAACCTTCCCCATAAAGGGAAGGTTGGAGACTGGACGATAGTTATTAAGTACGGCTGGGTCCAGGGAGGGCTTCTTGAGGAGGGGGCGCACGAGCGCTTCTTTATAGAGTGATGGAAAAACTCCCCTCCCCAAGGAAGCGTTGGTAATCTCCTGGGCCCAGCTTCGTGTCACCTCCCTGCTGGCCGAAACCAACCAGGAGGGACACGGATCCAGTAAACAGGTGGCGGAACTCACAGCTCCAATGGCCTTGTCCACTTCATCAGGTGTCACCAGATCAAACTCTTCCCAGACAGGTGGACAAGTACGTGCCCCAGTCACCTCGACTGACTCGTTGTCAGTCGACTCTGTCTTACAATTGGAGTCGAGGTTGGCCCGGATCTGAGCGACTTTATCAGCGAAAAACGTGTTAAAATCCTCGGCACCACTCTGCAAGGGCTCCCCAACTCCCCCCTGGTTAAGAAGGGAGCGGGTCACCCTAAACAGAGTGGCCGGGCGGGATTCCGCTGATGCAATCAAGGCGGCATGGTACGCGCATCTTACCGCCTTGAGCGCCACTTTGTAAGTCTTAATAAAAGCTCTTACAAGTGTTCGATCGGATTCAGACCTACTCTTCCTCCATCGCTTCTCTAGACGTCTCTTTTGGCGTTTCAACTCCCGGAGCTCCTCGTTGAACCATGGGGCTCTACGGGGTCTAGCGCCGCGGAGAGGTCGCAAAGGCGCAATCCGGTCGAGAGCCTCCACAGCAGCCGTATTCCAGGCCTCTGCAAGAGACTCCGCCGAACTGTGGATGAGTGCCTCTGGAATAACCCCAAGCGCCATCTGAAAGCCCTCTGGGTCCATCAGGCGTCTGGGGCGGAACATCTTAATTGGTTCCGCCTCCCTGCGGGGAAGGATTGGAGCCAGGAAGTCAAGCCGTAGTAGAAAATGGTCTGACCATGACAAAGGCAATGTTTCTAAGCCCCTTAGTCTCAGACAATTACTCAATTGCTCGGAAAGGAATACCATGTCAGGTGCGTGCCCTCCCTCGTGAGTCGGACCCTGTATTACTTGAGTCAGGTCCATGGCTGTCATGGTGGCCATGAACTCCTGTGCCAACCCAGAGGTTTCGCCGAGTGACGGCAGGTTGAAGTCCCCCAGGACAATGAGTCCGGGGAACTCCACCGCCAACCCAGCTACCTCCTCGAGTAGCACAGGCAGGGCTTTTGACACGCAGCTGGGAGGCAGGTACGTGAGAAATAAGTCCACCTGAACCCCTAAGTCCAACTTCATCAAGAGAGACTCGCAACCCGCAATTTCCGGAGCAATGAGTCTACGCAGGCAAAGGCTCTCCCTGGCTATAATAGCCACTCCTCCCCCCCTTCCCTGGGGTCGAGGTTGATGCCATATCTGAAACCCAGCTGGGCAGATTTCAGAGAGAGGAACACCCCCCTCTGGGCCCAGCCAGGTTTCAGTAATACATGCCAGGTCGGCCTCCTCATCCAGGATCAGGTCCCGGATGAGGAGAGCTTTATTTACCACCGACCTGGCATTGAGCAGCAGCAACCTGAGCCCAGGGCCAGAGTTACACTCATCACCAGTACCCAAGATTGGGCTCACAGAGCCAGAACAAGGGATCGTTATTAAGCAACGATCCCTCGTTCCCCTGGAACGGCTAACTCTGTGGCCCCCGCCATATCTGCCTCTCCCCAGCAACACTGGAATATTCCGACCCTCTGCCACCCCAGAGATCAGTGCCCCTTCCTCTCCTGTCTCCCGAGCGTCAGGTGGGCCAAATCTGTCGTTCATACTATTTTCATTCATCTCATGCATACCACAATCCCACCCACTCCAACCATTACACTCACACCAATCATTCATCCCATGCACAATATTACATACACCCCAGTCATCCATTCATTAAGAAACCCCCCAATAATATTAAGATTAAATTAGTAATAATTAAAATAGATTAACTTGATTATTAAAATACAATAAGAAAAATATCTAAATTTATCTAATTTAAAAAAACTATAAATATAATATATATATATATATATATATATATATATATATATATATATATATATATATATAAAGTATAAAAAATATAAATAAATATCGGAAATTAGTCAGCAATAAGATAGTGTAAAATTCTTAATTAGTTCTTAATTGGAAGTTCTGGATTATAACAGTGTTCAGGGTCCAAGGAGAGTATCTCAGCCTGGTTAAAAGGAAGGATCTCTTTTTAATATTAGTCACCCCTTTTTCTGGCGCTATGATGTCTCCCAGGTCTCTTCTCAGTCCCTCAGTTCCATCACCAGTCTCTTGGCTCTCATAGGACCCTCCCCCCTCGCTGGTCACTCCTCGGTGGCCTCCGATGGCATCGCTGATTTCCAAGCGACATTTCCAGTTCTCTGTCTGCCAGACCCCACTGCATGGCCTCCAAGAACTCTCTTTTCCACCTCGATATCGCTTCGACATCTCCCCCAGTCTCCACGCTCCTCTCACGGACCACCATCTCCTCTTCCTCGACAGCAATATCCAGTCTAATCTTTCCATGCAGGTCTTTTCACCCCGTAGAGCCTCCGACGCTTGGGCGCTCCCACCAAGCAGCTCACAAGCGTCCTTAGTTCATGGGGGGGGGGGGAGTCGTTCCAGCAGTAGCACCTCCAACCAGCGTCACCTTCGCCTCTCGGTCCCGTCTCTCCTCGTTCTCTCCTCCCTTCAAGGCTCCACTTTTATCAATATCAATCAATCTCTCCCCCCAGTCTCAGCTACAGCCTCCCGTTGTAATCAAGGGGAACCGCCATTTCCCCGCAGCCCAGTTGCTTCCTCCACAAAATCTCTGTGGCTGAAATAGATTGAAACAAACACCACGGAAAAAAAGGGTGCAGCAAGATCTTCCCACGCTGAATAAAAACAATCTCTGCTAAGCTCAGATAGCAGGCAGCGTGCTGCGAGGCTGTGAACAACAAGCTGTAAACAAGCTGTAAACCACAGGCGGCTCGACCAAATCCCGTGGCCGTCGTTTCCGGAGCCCAGCTGACCGAGCCATAAACTCTGGGGGCAGAGAGAACACGGAGCACTAAGCAGAAAAGAGGGTTCCTTCTGAGCAGCAACTGCTCATCTTCCAAACCTGCAGAACCCCAAGTCCAATTTAGCTCCAATTTCCCATATTTTTGGTGTTATTTTGCCGTAGTCCGGAGGAGCAGCAACATCGCCTTCCTGCTTCCTCCTCCACCGGAACCGGATCATGTCAGGAGGCATGAGCATGGCTATCACCCTATTTCAGGGCCTGTTGTGCCATCCGCGTCTCCTCACCAGCGTGCCGCCCTGCAGACACCCACCCACCCTCCGCTCAATCCAGGTGTTTAATGGGTCACCCATTTGGGGGCTGACTAGGAATTTTTGGCAATCTTTGAACATTTATTCAGATTATTATTTTTTGCCTACTCCATCCTGGGCGAACGAGATGGAATTGTGGTTAGAGGCTGCATCTGTTGATAAATAGGTTTTGATTTAACAATTTGATGCTTATATTGGTCACTGTATGGCAGAAACAGGGCGGAAAGGGTGTCAGCAGCAACTGTGTGTTCTCCTTTGGGCATCTTTTGTAAGATGATTGGCACCCCCGCTGCACAACTCATGCTTCCTCACCGGACGGAGTGGTGTGAAGGGGGTGCCCTTGGGGCTCATCTATGTCATTTCTGGTTCCGGGTCATGCAGGGTGAGCCCTCCCACATGCTGGGCGTGGCTTTACGGGCTGGGTGTAGACGGGGCATGCCTCACCCTGACCAGGCATGGAGTTACGCCCATTAGTTGCCCAAGTATGTTGTGTTCAGGAAATTCCTCCCCCATTTAGCGACCCCTGCAGGTCTTTCTGTTAATATTTAATAAAGTGACCCTTTTATTCCCAGCTTGGTGTCCGAGTGTTCATTTCCTGTCCGATGCAATAACGTTAAGTTTATACTGCAGACTGGCACGTGATAGACTACAGTAGTTATGAAGGGCTTGGAAAAGATTCAGAAGCCAGAATGCATCTATATCTACAAAGATCAGAAGAATACAGGCAATGACTTTCAGTGTGACACTCTATGGCATGGGTCCTCAAACTTGGCAACTTTAAGACTGGTGGACTTCAACTCCCAGAATTCTCCAGCCAGCATAACTGGCTGGAGACTTCTGGGAGTTGAAGTCCACCAGTCTTAAAGTTGCCAAGTTTGAAGACCTTTGCTCTATGGAAATGAAGGTTGGACTTGGAACAAGCAAGGCAGAAAGAGTATGGACACTTTTGAAGTGTGGTGTTGGAATCGGTGGAACAACTTGCCTTCAGAAATTGTGGGTGCTTCATCACTGGAGGTTCCTCCAGCACACTTCCCCCTCCCAAATTCCAGCACCCACCCCCACCCCCCATTTCTCATGACAGCTGAAGCGTAGTTGAAGGATGGAACACTGTGAGGTTGACAGTATAGGATCTCCTGCTTGAGCAGGGGGTTGGATTAGAAGACCTCCAAGGTCCCAAATAATAAACCAATGTTTTTTTTAAACAAATCAAGCCAGATTTCTCACTCAAGGCATAAATAACCAGAATCAAATTATTCTACTTTGCAAACAATACAAAACAAGAAAGCTAGCTTTCTGGAGAAGATTATTATTTTTATTTATTTTTGAATTTATGTTTATTATTTATTAGTTAATTCTGGGAAGGGTAGAAGGAAAGAGATGGAGAAGATGATAGGAGCAAGGTGGCTGGATTCAGTTTACAGTGGTAATGGTGTACCATTGGAAGGCTTGAAGAGGATGGCTATAGATCACTCTGGGGAAAATACGGCTCTGTGGTTTCTAAGAGTGGACACTGACTTGATAGCCCATAATCAGAATTAAGTTTAATGCTTGTTCTGCCCCTGTTTTAAAAACAGCCTAGTCCCCTTTGCAATTCAGTCCCCAACGTGTCCTTCAGGTGTGGCCCTCAAATCAATGGCATCAACTAACACACACACACACACATCCCATCTAAGGCTAAGCCTGAGAGCCAAAACTGTTGTGGTTAGCTCTGGCCCAGTTCCTGCCCCAAGGACTGTTTTGCCCCCGGTGGAATCTGCTGATGAAGGCTCCTCTGACCAAGAAGACATGAGTGACAGGGAGGAGGAGGAGAATGGGGCAGACAGCTCAGAAGGAGATCAATTATCTAGCTCCTCCTTGGATTCAGAACAAGAGTTAATGATACAGCCACGCATGTGGAGAGCGATGCATAGGCAACAACAACTGAGAGATTATTATCAAAGAAAATGAGGCCACCTGTGGTTGGGTGGGGCTGTGGTAATTAGTGAGGCTGCTATAAATAGCAGCCTGTGGGTTTGGCCATTGTGGAGGATTATCTGATCCTTGTGTTTCGTGATTGCTTTACTGACTTCGACCTTTGTGTGCTGATTTTTCCCGCTTTGAAACTAAACCAGAGCAAAGTGTGTTTCACTTTGTGAAAGAAGAAGGACTGTGAATTGCCTCACAGCTGCAAGCTAAGTATCACAGAACTGATAAGGGACTTGTACAAATTACCAGTTTGTTTGGAAACGAGTGCTCTTGGCTATACCAAAAGAGGGCTTGGTTTAAGTGAATTTTCATTATAAAGAACCTTGTTTTGAATTTTCAAACGTGTGTGTGTCTGAAATTTGTACCTGTGAATTTTTGGGAGGATTCTACCAGAGGGCCCGACAGAACACAAAACCATCCAGGAAATTGTCTTTCTACTGCCAGAGGGCAATGGATGGAACTGCAAGACTATTACACTCGCACGTCTCCTGTGTAATATTAAATATGGAATTCAGTCATTGGTGGCATTAAAATGTGAATAGTTACAGGGATTTTTTCCCACCCTTCTTTCTGTGCCACCATTCTGTTTCCTCTCCTGGAATTGCGTCCTGATAGGGTCATTTTTCTCTTCCACCCCAGTAATAGCTGCAGGGGAGAAGACTTCATTAGGATCCAAGCTGGTTAATGCTCATATCTTCCATAAGGTTAAAGGGCCCCATTTGTTGTTTGGCTTTGCATTGTTTTTAAATCACCCAAATGGCAAGTTTCCCATTTAGTGAAATAGAAATGATATTTTGACCCTGAGATAAACACACCACCTTGGACTATGGGCAGCAAAGGCTGTCCAAAGATAGCAATAACTTTCAGGTCTTGATTTAGCAGGTGTGATGTCCATTCTTTAACAGGAGTTTTCATTCGAAATAAGTGGGTTTTGGATTTGTGTCTGTGTGCAGACCTGTTATTTTTCAAGGGCCCACAATTGTAGATATTGTAGAAATTACTAAAAAAAAAAAAAGGCATGAAAAGGGTTCCTCAAATGAAGATAGTTAAAGGCCTTGAAGCCCTGTCATCACAATCACCATTATTACTATTATTATTATCACTATCATCACTACTGTATTTTAATCTTGTCTTTTTTATATGTAACTCAAGACCCTGAACATATCTAATACTCCCAGGTGCCACCTCCTATTTTCCTCAGAACAATTAACTATGAGGTGAGTTCAACAGAGGGAGGGACGGAGGGAGAGAGAGAGGGCACAAAGTCCCCCCCCCAACCATTCTTCGTGCCTAGTGTAGGACTTGAACTCACCATCTCCTGGTTTCTAAGCCAGTGCCATTACCACTACACACAGCTATTAAGTTGCCTAAGCCAGTTGACTTATCTTCAGGCATGGCTGGCACAAACTCATTTTCTCCAACCGAGCTACATATCCCTATGGATGGAGTTCACATTATGCTTGGCAGTTTTGTTGTCTCTGTTTATTGAAACGTGCTGTTAAAATTGGCATCAAAGAATTCCTTCAGTTCCCTTCCCTGTTATTTAGTTGTTCAAGCAAATGTAGAAGAAATCGCTTCCATCCCATCATCCCCCTGCCGCCCAATAGGAAGACACAGTCCCACACTGCTGCAGGACAGAAATATAAATAAAGTGGATTCATGCTCTGTAGAAAATGAGTGTGTCAGCAGGGAGACTAGGCTTGAATTCTTTTTCCTGGTAATGTTCTGTAAAAAAAGGACTTGTTTTCTTTTTAATAGAAACATTTTCTCCATCCAGATAATCAAGGCTCCAATTCAGGTTTATTGTAGTCATTATTAAATATAAGACACCCTTTCCCAACCCGCTGCTGCTGCCTAAAAAATTTGGCAACTATCAAAAGCACAACATGTGGGTCTTTATTAGCATAATCTTTCCTAATAGATTACTTCTGTGTATATAAGGCTTTTGAGGCAAACTCAGAATACTGAAATATTAATATTTCTTCTTTAACTTTATCAGCACTCCCAAGAATGTGTGTGTGTGTGTATGTGTGTATGTATGTATGTATGTATGTATGTATGGATGGATGGATGGATGGATGGATGGATGGATGGATGGACGGACGGACGGACGGACGGACGGACGGATGGATGGACGGACGGACGGATGGATGGATGGATGTGTATATACATATTTTTGCTGATTAGTGAAAAGGAAGGGAGCCAGAAAAACAACTGTCTGTCTGTCTGTCTGTCTGTCTGTCTGTCTGTCTGTCTGTCTGTCTGTATGTATGTATGTATGTATGTATGTATGTATGTATTTATGGATATATGTAGGATATATGTATGTAGGAAGCAGTATGCTCCCTCCCATATATTCAATTCAATTCAATTTATTAGATTTGTATGCCGCCCCTCTCCGAAGACTCGGGGCGGCTCACAACAATAATAAAAGCAATATTCCAGCGAAAACAAATCTAATATTAAAAAGCACATAAAACCCTATCATATTTAAAAAAGCAAACAACATATACATACCCAAACATAAATATAAAAAAGCCTGGGGGAAAGGTGTCTCAACTCCCCCATGCCTGGCGGTATAGATGGGTCTTGAGTAATTTACGAAATACAAGGAGTGTGGGGGAATTCTAATCTCCGGGGGGAGTTGATTCCAGAGGGCCGGAGCTGCCACAGAGAAGGCTCTTCCCCTGGGGCCTGCCAAACGACATTGTTTGGTCGACGGGACCCAGAGAAGGCCAACTCTGTGGGACCTTATTGGTCGCTGGGATTCGTGTGGTATCAGGCGGTTCCGGAGGTACTCTGGTCCAATGCCATGCAGGGCTTTAAAGGTCATAACCAACACTTTGAATTGTGACCGGAAACTGATCAGCAGCCAATGCAGGCCACGGAGTGTTGCAGAAACGTGGGCAAATCTAGGAAGCCCCACGATGGGTATACCAGGTGACTCGACAGAAAAACAGGTAATATTTCCCTGGCTCAGGTGATAAAAGGGAAGAGAGCTTGTGGCTTAGAGGGTAAAAGCTCTGCCTACCAAGGCAAAAACAACGCAGATTCGAATCGTAGAACAGTATGGCTAGCTGACGAGAGCCAAAAAGGTCAAAATAGATCTATACTAGTCTCCCTTTATTTCTTTATCAGTTATTTGCAAGTATGTGTATGTGTATATGTATATGTATATGTATATGCATAAGCATATGTATACAGGTAGTTAGTTCCGTACTTACGAACATTTGTTTAGTGACTTTTCATAATTATAATGGAAATGAAAAAAGTGACTTCTGACTGGTCCTCACTCTTATAACCATTACATGCGCCCCACGGTTATGTGATCAAAATTCGGGCCTTTGGCAATCAACATGTATTTATGAGAGTTGTACCTCCCGGGATCACATGATAACCATTTGCAACTTTCTTAGCCGGCTTCTGTTGTGGTTGGCTCTGGCCCAGCTCCTGCCCCAGGGAATGTGGAGGTGGATGCAGGGGAAACTTCAACATTTCATAGGCCTGTGTTATTGCCGACAGAGTTAGTTCAGAGTTTAGTTTCCTCGGACGAAGAAGAAGGTAGGAGTGACTCGGCAGAGGGGGGCTTGGCACACAGCCCAGGCAGTCAATCTCCCTTATCTTCCATTGATTCGAATGAAGACGTTTTGGACCCACGCAAGCGCAGAATTATGCATAGAAGAGACCAAGTAAGGACATATTACAGGAGATAAGAGCAGCCGCCTTTGTTTGGGTGGGGCTCCAGTAATTAGGGCTGCTGCTATAAATAGCAGCATGTGGGTTTGGCCGTTGTGGAAGAGTATCTGATCGCAGTTCATCGGGAATCCTGTGTTGCTGGTTTCTGGACTTTGTTGGAAGAAGAAGGGGTGTGAAGTTTCTTCACAGCTGCTAGCTAAGTACTTAATGACTGCTTAAGGTTAATTGTACAGACTACCCGGTTGTTTGGGGATGAGTGCTCTTTGCAATACAAAAAGAGTGCTTAGTTTATTTTGAATTTGGGGAAAAAGAACATTGTTTTGAATTTTCAAATGTGTGTATGTCTGAAATTTGTACCCTTGAATTTTCGGGAGGCTCCTACCAGAGAGTCCGGCAGAACAGCTTCCAACAAGCAAATTCAATGGGGGAAGCCAGATTCCTTTAACAACTGTGTGATTCTCTTAACAACTGCAGGAATTATTTACCAATCATGGCAAAAAAAGATTGCAAAAATGGGCACAACCTATATAACAACTACTTGCTACCCAGTAACAAAAATTCAGCTCCAATTGTGATAGTTAATCAAGGAGTACTGTGCAGTCAGTGCTTGACTTACAACAGTTTGTTTAGTGGCCGTTCAATGTTACAACAGCCACTGAAAAATGTGACATGATCAGGGGTGGGCTACTGCCTGGACGGGGGGACGATCCCCGTGATCGTGTGATCAAAATTCATATGCTTGGTAACTGAATCATACTTTTGACCTTTTGGGGTCATAATTTGGGCTTCTTTATGGTCATAATTTTGGGCTCCATTGTGGTCGTAAGTCGAGGACTACCTTTATTACCCTTTTTTATTGATTTCTCCCTTATAACCATTAGGAGGCTCCTACCGATATGGGTTTTCTGTTAACTGTATTTTTAACAGCAGCAACATGGTATGTAGAAACATTTGCCTCTTACATTACTTCATCATCTGCTCAATGACTCAAATGTTATGAAGAAAGTAGAAATGAGGCTCAACCTATAACCTAGGATTAGACAAGGGTTTGGACATTTGCCTTGGAACTTTTATAGAGCCTTAAAACAGATAGAGATGGTATTTGTTTAGCAACCACAATTCAGACCAGCAACATGGCTCCATGGCAACTCGGAGATGCCTCCCTGGCTTACCCCTCCAGGTGCAGGTCAGAGTGACCTTGACTCACAGAGAAATGAATATTATTTTGGCTATATCTCCCCATTCACACAATCCCCCCCCCCCCAGTTTCCCACAGCACTAAATGTGGCAGGCCTGCAGATCCAATGGCCAAGATGGTTTAAGGCCTGGCAGGGTGTTAAAGTGAAGCAGTTGTTAAGTGAAACCATGACTGTGGTTATGATGTCATTTTCACCTTTCATTTGCTTTAACAATTTGCGAAAGTCATCAACATGAGAATTGGTCACAAAGAGGAATGGGCAGCCAAAATTTTTACTGCCACACTGTGGGTGTGATTTATTTTGTGGGTGTGGCTTAATGGTCATGTGACTGGGTAGGAGTGGCTTGCCGGCCATATGATCAGGTGGGAGTGGCCTGAACGATCATCATTGTTCAAGTGAACTGTTAAGTCCTCGACTTACAACCTTACCAATGTCGTTCGCTGGGGTGACAATTTGCTTCGTGTTTCCTGCGCTCTCCTTCCTGGCTCCTGCCCCCTCCCACCTCAAGCTGGGTAGCTAGGCGAATGGGTGCTGCCAGAAGCATAAATGCTGCCAGTGCCGCTTTCACCCACGCCTTCTGCTTGCACCTCAGGTGGGAGGTTGCTGCATGAGGTTGGAGAGGAACTGGGCAGGAGAGAGGGAAGCAGCAGGGGGAAAAAGGAGAGCAGAGCTGACACCAGTAATCCAGGAAGTGACAGCCACTGATCAGCTGGAGCTGCACACACATCTTCATTTCCGTTCCACCCTGTCCTTCAATTGCGTTCCACCCTGTCCTGCCTGCTGCCCACCCCGGGCACAAAGCTGTCTTTTCTTTTTTTAAAAAAACATTTTAAACATATACATTTAAAAAGACATTTTCTCAATCGTAGCATCTTTACATTCATCAAAACAGACCAAAAAAGGTAAGTGAAAGAGAAAACCATGGACAGGACAAAAACAGGCTCTACATAACTGACCCCACCCTCGCTGTCTCATTGACAGCTTAATTTAAATTCATTGATTCATCATACGGTGAATACTACCAACAGTTATTATTCAATCATAAGTATAACCAATGTCAAGTATTTTGCATTTCTTCAATTCTTTTTTTCCATATCTACTCTCACATGTAGTCAATTATTACAGAAATCTTAAGTAAATCTAGTATTTTTAAAACCCTTTTATACTTATTCATAAATCCTTTATACAGCTTCCTTTTTTCCCCTTTTGTCAAGCCATTCGTAAAATTCTCTCCATATTTCGTAGTACTTCGTATCTTCTTGGTCCTTGAGCTCCATTGTCATCTTATAAAGCTTCCCTTTTCATCGCTGTCATAACTGAATGCTTGCTAAATGAGGCAGGCACTAAAAGAGGACTATAAATAAAAAGCAAACATTTATAATTGGTGGCAGGGGCAGGGATAAAATATTTTATCCATTTCATGCAATGCCCAGGTGATTCCTCATCTGAATATTCCTCAGAGTTGATTCTATCACCTGTTAAAGGCTTAGCCAAAAATATAAATAACTTTCGGGATTGTCATTAATGAGTTTTCTCTACCCATTCTCATCACACAATAGTAATTAGTAGGCCAACCGTAATGCTGTTGCTAATGGCGATGTATGAAAAGACATGACAGTGTGTTCCTTCTTTCCTCACATCACTCAACCCCAAGGTCAGGAACGGTGGGGAGCTACAAGGCAGGTGAATGGATGTATTAGCTCCCATATATCACGTAGTTAAATGGAAGAACGGGCTATCACAACTCACCAATTCGAAAGATTTTTACAAGATATTCTCAATACTGGAAGTTTTTAAGAAGATGTTGTAGGACCATTTGTCTGAAGTAGTGTAGGCAGTGATGGGTTCCTACGGGAATGGTCACGAATGCAGTTCTGATAGCAAAATTTGGAGCTCCACACCAGAGCACCCAATTTGCACTGAAAGATGTTCAAACAAAATGCATAAGCCACGGCCACAATGTAGTAGTAAAAAGTTTGGTAGCCTATCACTGAGTGTAGGGCACGGATGGCGAACCTATGGCACAAGTGCCAAGGGTGACACGCAGAGCCATATCTGCTGGCACTTGGGCCGTTGCCCTAGCTCAGCTCCAATGTGCATGTGTGTGCCGGCCACCTGATTTTTGGCTCGCACAAAGGCTCTGGGAGGATATTTTTGGCTTCCAGAGAGCCTGGGGGGCGTTTTTACCCTCTCCCAGCTTCAGGGAAGCCGTTGGAGCCTGGGGAGGGCAAAACACAAGCCTACTGGGCCCACCAGAAGTTGGGAAACAGGCTGTTTCCTGCCTCCAGGAGGCCTCCGGGGAGCAGGGGGAGCTGTTTCCATCCTCCCCAGTCATTGAATTATGGATATGGCCACTCACACATGTGTGATAGCATGTGCGCACGCTCTTTCTGCACCCGAGGAAAAAAAGTTTCACCATCACTGGTGTAGGGTTTCCTGCCCAAGCACCGGGTTAGACTAGAAGACCCCCAAGGTCCCTTCAAACTCTGTTGTTGTTTCGGCAAAGAATTTTGCCGAATCACATATACAAAATAAAATACCACTAATCTTGAATTACATTACAATGAATCATTTTTTGAAATTCGGTATTCATAATCCATCCAATGCTGCCTCCTTTACATTTGACATCTGGACAAAAATAGTTACTCAAATTTCTTATATGACATTGAAAAGCTATTAGCTAATACACTTTTTTTTAGGCTATTTCTATTCTAATCACATATAATCATTTAGGCCATAGTGCTTCAATCTTCTCCATACATCCTTAATTTCAATTTTCATGTATATTTCTTAACCCTATTTTTAGGGTTCCACAAGGGATGTATGAAGGAAAAATGAAAAAGATATTCTTTTTCTTCTTTTTTTCTTTCTTCCTTTTAAATTTTTTTAATTTTTAATTTTACCTACTAAAAGGAATTGCACCAGAAGCGGAGTGAGAACATGGAGACAGAGCTGGATTTAAATTGGGTCACTTTATTAATTAAATATAACCTTAATTAAATAAACAAACAAACAATAACTGGGAGCTGCAGAGGTCAACTAAAGGACTTTGGGGCAGAAATGATGTCATAAAACCTTCTTAGGCAACTATGGGCATAGCCACACACATGGGAGGTCTTGCCGTCCAATCTCTGACTGGCAATTGGGTGGGGCGAGACTCAGGGACAACCCCTCCCCAGTCGCTCAAGCCGGTGCTGACACCATGAGCTCTTGGAGAAAGTCTGCCCATCATCTCCAAAGATGCCCAAAGGAGAACACGCAGTTGCTAACCACTGCCCAATTTCCGCCCCTAACCTGCCTACCCAGTGGCCAAAGGTAAGCCAATTTTATTTTTATTTATTTTAATTATTTATTTTGTCCAATACACAATGAGGGTTTTAGTGGGTATATGTTGTGGTTCCGTCTGAGGCCCCTCAGGGAACGGCTGATCTTCTGTCGGTTTCCAGCTCAGAGGGAGAGGCTGAGGAACAGGAGGTGCAGGCAGACGAGGAGGAGGAATCCCAGGCTGAAGAAGAGGGAGGACAGCCAGAGTCCCCCCAGAGGGAGCTCTCCCCAGCAAGCAGCCTGGATTCCTTAGAGGAAAATGCACAAGCCATAATTGATCTGCGACAGAGAAGAGCTACTCAGAGAAGGGATCAATTGGCTAAGTACTTTCAGCATTAAAGAGGCAACAGCTGGGTTTGGGTGTGGTGCTCTTTGGAAAGGCTAAAAGGCAGACCCACCCTTCCTGGCTTGTGGAGTTTTATCTTTGAGAGTCTTGGGACCTGGCTGTGAACTTTGGCGTCTTGGAATCCTGGTTTGTGCCTTTGACTATTGAAACCTTGGGGTGGGTGTGCCAGCAAGAAGCTTGCTGTATTGTCTGGACATCAGGACTCTGCTGTAAAGTATTATAGCCTGTCTGTTGGGAAGAACAGGTTTTCCTCTGTGTTTATTTTTTCCAGCTATAAAGTACTTTTGCTTTTACCAGAGTGTCTGGCTGTTTTTTCCAGTTGGTGTTGAGGTCTGGGGGAACCCAGACAGAACAGTATATATCTATATACACATAGTAAAATGCATGATGAATGTTATAGAGGAGATGCTCATAGTAAAATATATCTAAGAAATAATAAAAAAGAAGATATAGTAATAGAACATATCAATGAAAGAATGGAAGAAGAGATATAGGAATAGAAGAAAGAATTGACCAAATCAAAACTACATGCGAAGCACCCCCTAACCATCCATCCTGCTCCGCAGTGTAGAATAGGCAAAAATACAGTCACAACTAAATGCTGTAAAGGCACACTGAAAGATAGGGAGGGCGGGTGGTTGTTCGTGATTCAGTTGCCGGGGTGAAAAGGAGGGCCCGAAGCAGGCGCAGCACCTTTTATAGGGCTGGCCTGGTCCACCCCTGGCAATGTCATAGGCCGGCGCCATCGCCAGGCCTGGCTGGAATCGTGCAAGATCTCATGAGATCCCGGCCCCAAAATGGTGGCTACGCCAGGAGCCGCATTCCCCCGGCCCCAGCGCAAATCCAGACAGACGGTGAGTCTGCCAGCAGGGCGCTATTATTAATTGGGTTTATAAATTTGGTTCATGGCGACGTATGTGACACATTATTTGGATTTTCCCCCCTTGAATTGATATAATCATGACCCCTGTAAGGGCGAGATAAAATTTAAGAACTAATGGACGTGATTGGAAATTTTTGCTCTTTTTTCTTGTTTTTTCCTTTATTAAAGGGCAATTGTTATAAATGTTGTGTTATTGTTGTTGCCACTGAAGCTGTGTGTGAACTTCCTGCTAGGCATTCAGAGACAGAACAATGATCTAGATTAGCTTCAAAAAAGGAAATTCAGTTGGTTGGGTAATTTTCTGTTTAGTACCATTCAATGCATAGACATCAGAGAGTTATTGTTAATGGCGAGTATTCTGAGCAGAGACAGGTTACAAGCTGTGTGCCACAAGGGTCTGTTCTGGGTCCTATTCTTTTTAATATGTTTTTGAGTGACATAGGGGAAGGTTTGGTAGGGAAGGTTTGCCTATTTGCCGATGACTCTAAAGTGTGCAATAGGGTTGATATTCCTGGAGGTGTCTGTAATATGGTAAATGGTTTAGCTTTACTAGATAAATGGTCAAAGCAATGGAAACTGCAGTTTAATGTTTCCAAATGTAAAATAATGCACTTGGGGAAAAGGAATCCTCAATCTGAGTATTGTATTGGCAGTTCTGTGTTAGCAAAAACTTCAGAAGAAAAGGATTTAGGGATAGTGATTTCTGACAGTCTCAAAATGGGTGAACAGTGCAGTCAGGCGGTAGGGAAAGCAAGTACGATGCTTGGCTGCATAGCTAGAGGTCTAACAAGCAGGAAGAGGGAGATTATGATCCCGCTATCTAGAGTGCTGGTGAGACCACATTTGGAATACTGTGTTCAGTTCTGGAGACCTCACCTACAAAAAGATATTGACAAAATTGAACGGGTCCAAAGACAGGCTACAAGAATGGTGGAAGGTCTTAAGGATAAAACGTATCAGGAAAGACTTCATGAACTCAATCTGTATAGTCTGGAGGACAGAAGGAAAAGGGAGGACATGATCGAAACATTTAAATATGTTAAAGGGTTAAATAAGGTCCAGGAGGGAAGTGTTTTTAATAGGAAAGTGAACACAAGAACAAGGTGACACAATCTGAAGTTAGTTGGGGGAAAGATCAAAAGCAACATGAGAAAATATTATTTTACTGAAAGAGTAGTAGATCCTTGGAACAAACTTCCAGCAGACGTGGTTGGTAAATCCACAGTAACTTAATTTAAACATGCCTGGGATAAACATAGATCCATCCTAAGATAAAATGCAGAAAATAGTATAAGTGCAGACTAGATGGACCATGAGGTCTTTTTCTGCCATCAGACTTCTATGTTTCTATGTTTCTAATGCAATCTGCAGGGTCACCAAGTTCCCTGCACCAAATATGCCTTTTGCTTTGGTCTAATGCAAGATTACAATGACCAACACATTTTATTTATTTATTAGATTTGTATGCCGCCCCTCTCTGTAGCAACAAATCTATAAAGAAGGAAAGAAGGATTAGTGGAAACCTCCACAAACACTGTAATTTGTGGCTCTTACATTCATTATGATGTATACCAGCAACGGCACAGCATGAACCTTTAATGTAAGAAGATGATCTAAACTGGGCAGATAAAACCTGACCACCACATTTTCAGCAAATCTAGAGGGACTCTTCCCATTCAGTGAAATATGATTTGGATGGGAAATCTGTAAGGAAAAAAATAGACTCCCTAACAGCAATTTTCCAACATATTCCTCAGGTATGAAATTGTTGCACATGTCAGTTATTTAACAGCTGACTGCCCCAAACATGCTTCTAGCAACTCTTCTCAAGATCCAGCTATGTAAAATGAATCAGTTTTTAGCAAATGATTCATAACAGTGAAAGAGTTACAAAAGGATCAATTGTGATTTGTTAAGTCTTTTTAGACTGCAGCCCTAAACATATTTAAAAGGAATAAAATGCCACGCAAACCCTCTTTGGCCTTACTACTGAGTAAATACATTTGGGATTGTGCTACAAATCAGAGGGCTTATGTGGTAGCTCAAATGGAAGATTAGGAAGGTGACACTTTCAGTATTCCTCAATCAGGTGTTAAGCCGAGAATTGTTAGAGGCCATGCAGGATGGGTTATGAAGATTAATTTCAACACGTTTTAAACGGGAGATCTTTCCCCCATCAAGACACATGACAAATATGTGACAACAATCTTGGTTACAGAATTGACAATTAACCAGAACTATAAAGCTTGGTGCCTGCCTACATGCCTTTAAAAAGCTTTCATGGGTAAAAAAACAACAACAGCAGATTAAGTAAGTGGTGGCCTGGGACCAAACTCATGGCTCATTGTGGTCTGTCAGTGGCCTGCGGAGCTGGCAGTAGAATTGGACAGTGAGGAGGCTGGGAACAAACCTGGGCCAGGCCTTGAGTCTGGAGAAGGCCCGATGCCAGAGGCAGGGATCCAGCCAGGGCCATTTAGGAGGTCTGTCTTGACTCCAGAACCTCCAGTACTGACATGTGAGGCAGAGGAATGGGGGAGTCTGTTCTCAATGTACACGTGTGCAGAGCTGCCAGAAGGCAAGAACAGTTACAGAGGAGAAGGACTACTCAGGAGTAAGGCTTGGCAATAATTGGCCATTCCCATAGGCTATATAAGAGATGGAGAACATGAAAGGGTTCATTGCAGGAAGCAACTCGGTTCATCTATAGCTCTCATCATTGCAACTCAGATTCAGTTTTTGTTCCTATTGAACTTGTCAGGATTTTCCTGTAAATTGGTCCTTGGCAGTTTGCCAAAGAAGAGCAAGGTCCGTGTGTTTTATCTGCCTTTTTCTGAAAGACTTTAGTCTGACTTGTTTTACTTTGTTTGGACTTATCACAGCAAATAATGAAAATAATTATCAGCTATTACGAATAAAAGAGGTTTGTGGGACGCTGTTGGTGCCATCTTACTTGATCAGGAAGCCTAGGTCAGAACATGGCAACCTAAAGTTTTTGTTAATGAGACAATTACAGAAAATACTTCAAAACGTGGCATCCTTTTTTAAAAACTATTTTTAAATTTCCCTTTTTAACCTAAGGTTCATCGCCTATGGTCAGGAATCCCTGCAAAATTGTTGTATTAAATCGTATTCAGCATCCTATTAGCATGTGTAGTATTTGGTTTATTTTAATTCATATACACATAGATACTCACTGATTACTGTTCCCAAAATGTTTACATTAATTAATGCATATCTGGCTTGTTTCTATTCAATTAAAAAGGCACATAAACATTTTAGAATCTATATAGACGAGGGAAATCATTTCTGGGAGGATAGGCAAACATAAAATTGCAAATTATGACAGAGAGAAAAAGCTCAGTTGAAAACTAGAATTGGTAGGAAAGTCCATATTTGTCAAAAAGAAAGTGACAAGGACTTCAAAGAATGATCTATTGTCTGTAAATTTCAAACAAATATTGGAAGATACTGTTGGAAGTTAAAACTTTCCAATCGCCTAGAAAATGAAATATTTTAGGAAATATTAAAAAGGCTGAATATTTCCCCTAAAATAGAAGTAGAAAATCAGATAGGCAGAAACTCAGCCCACCATCTTTGTCAATGGGCCATTATGGCCTGATCCAATCTATTCGACATAACAAAGTTAGGATTAGCTCTCTGCCCTTCTCACCACATAACACCTGGGAAGATTACATTAACCACCAAGGTTCAACAGACAGTCTACAAAGTTAGCTAAGACCTCCGCCCTGGGAGACTGACAACCAATCAAGATACATTTCTTACACAGGAACAGAAAACTAAGGTGGGACCCAACAGAGTGTATAAAACCCATTGCACTCTCAGCATCTCACCCCCTTTTTTTCCCTTCTTCACCCAACATCTTGAAGCATGTGATCCACCTTTTCTGTTCAGGAACTCAAGCCGTGCGCTCCCGTCCACCATTAAACCCTCTTTCCAAGCAGTCTCCCTGTTTCCAGCATCTTTTCCCCACTTGGAACTGAATGCAGATAGACGTTTCTTCCAACAGTACAAAAGATATTATATCAAAAGGAGCTGGAGAAATCTTCTAGGCCTTGGAAGACCTGCAAAAATTCTGATCAAACTCCACCATTCCTTGAAAAATTATCCCTGCTGCTCTGCAAGTAACGATCAATAGGTGACATTATTCATTTCTTTCATTAAATTGAGGTCTAATAAACAAAGATATTGGTTTCATACTTAATGATGCAGTGTAGAATTGACCATATTAACCTGTAATGGATCAATTTAATTAACAGAATTAAACTTTAACCTTAGACCTAACAATTGCTATGCTGTATTACTGCCCAGGCTTCCCAGTCCTTCACAATACATAAGGTTACAGAACCGTGGGATTATCAGATTTGGACTGCAAAATTAAACTGACTACTAGATGGCAGCAAACAGATACAAATGACTAAACTTCCTGAATTTTTGTAGGTTAGACCTAAGGCATTATAGTATAGAAGTCAGCCAAGCAGGTTTCATGTCAGAAAATGTTGTCTACTAATTTTCTACATGGAGAATGGCTTGTAAAGGCAGAGAAACTGAAACTAGATTTAAAGGTTTTTTTAAAAAATCTATCCAGCCAGGCCATTTTGTTGCTTTAAAAAAAAAAAGGAAGGAGGGAGAAAGGGAGGAAGTGTTGGAAGAAGTGACCATCTGGGTTCAGTTCCAAGTGGAGAAAAAAGATACTGGAAACATGGAGACTGCTTGGAAAGATGGTTTAATGGTGGACAGGAGCGTGATTCGAGATGTTGGGTGAAGAAGGAAAAAGGGGGGGGCAGATGCTAAGAGTGCAATGGGTTTTATTCACTCTGTTTCCTCCCAGGAGATTCCTAGAGAGGCCCCACAGAGGCTTCTCCCTGCCTTTTCCGGTTACAGTTTCAGAAGCTCGGGTTTGTAAGTGGAAAATGGTTCTTGAGAAAAGGCAAAAAAATCTTGAACACCCGGTTCTTATCTAGAGAAGTTTGTAAGTAGAGGCGTTCTTAGGAAGAGGGGCCACTCTATATTTTATTCTTCATACTGTTCCCCGGTTCCCTTAGAACAGGCAGGGGTGTCAAACTCGCGTTGTCACATTGTAGTCAAATGACGTATCACAACTTTTCCCTCTTTTGCTAAAATGAGGGTGGGTGTGGCCAGCACGTGACACATCTGGCTTGCAGGCCGCAAGTTTGACACACCTGCCTTAGAACATTAACAGAATCCACAATGGTCTGAGAAATCAGTGTCTCCACTAGATAATTGACAATCAATCTGAAACAAAATCTGATCCTTCTGAAACGGCAGGATCTTGGCAAACTTGAACAATGGGTGCTATCTAACAAAATGAAAGTCAATGGTGAAAAAAGTAAGGTTCTACATTTAGGCAAGAAAAACAAAGCGCACAGGTATAGTATATGTGGTAGCTTGCTCAATGCTAGTAACTGTTGAGAGGGACCTTGGAGTCCTAGTGGACAACCATTTAAATATGAGCCAGCAGTGTGCAGCAGCTGCCAAAAAAGCCAACACAATTCTAGGCTGCATTAACAGGGGGATAGAATCAAGATCACATGAAGTGTTAATACCACTTTATAAGGTCTTGGTAAGGCCACACTTGGAATACTGCATTCAGTTTTGGTCGCCACAATGTTAAAAGGATGTTGAGACTCTAGAAAGAGTGCAGCAAAAATGATTAGGGGACTGGAGGCTAAAAGAACATTTGCAGGAACTGGATATGTCTAGTTTAATGAAAAGAAGGACCAGGGAAGACATGATAGCAGTGTTCCAATATCTCAGGGATTGCCACAAGAAAGAGGGAGTCAAACTATTCTCCAAAGCACCTGAGGGTAGAACAAGACCAATGGGTGGAAACTAAATAAGGAGAGAAGTAACTTAGAACTAAGGAAAAAATTCATTGCAGTTAGAACAATTAACCAGTGGAATAGCTTGCAATCAGAAGTTGTGAATACTCCAACACTGGAAGTTTTTAAGAAGATGTTGGATAACCATTTGTCTGAAGTAGTGTAGGGTTTCCTGCCTAACAGGGGGTTGGACTTGAAGATCTCCAAGGTCCCTTCCAACTCTGTTGCTGTTGTTGTTGTTGTTATATCAAATAAAAATAGCAAACTGGAAAATTATTTTGAACAGTTGAGCAGCATGCAAGAACCTCAACAGGAGGAGGAGAATATGATTGATTGATTGATTCACTATGCCCGTATTTTTAACGATTGGCTCAAACCTATGGGATAGAAATTTTATAAAACAATTGACAAAGATGCAGTTGCCATCCAAAATCCTCTGTTAATCTTCAGCAAAATAAAATCTTCCTTACCTCTTTGCCAATCATCTGGCCTTCGATTTCTTCTGAGCCTGGAAATAAAACTATTTGGGAGGAAGGAGATTTTCCTCTTAAGACCTAAATATTATATAATATGTTTCTGGGGCTGCTTTGAAGCTCTATAAGGACTGGGAGAGACAAATGTTTTAGCCAGGCCAAGATTTCACTTTTCTTCTTTATACTGCTGTCTCCCAAGTCAATATTTATTCTATAGGCTTTCAGCACATCCTTTTTCATCTGTCAGCTGCCACAGCTTTTGTGTGCACAAGGAAGAAGGGAAGAATTATGTAAACATTCCAAGATGTGCAACATAAACAAAACAAAATGGTCTTATCTTATCCCAAAACCACAGGCCACGGGACAGTGCCAGCTCTGTTTTTAATGAGATGAGACAACATTTTCAGTTTGGATCTTAGGAAGGTTGCTAAGCAGCTCCAATATTTCCCCCCTACATATTTCTGTGGCTTCATAAGACTGAAGGCAAAGGTAGGGAAAGTGTATTGCTCTTCACATGTCGTTAGGCTCAAATCTAAGTACACAGCGTAGCCAACAGCAGAAAATTTGACCCAACACTTTCGGAACAGGGCACAGTTTTCCAGTCCACGTCGCAGGAGCTTGTAACCATCGCCTGCAAAGATTGTCTGTGATCTTTAAAAACTAGATGCATATTTAAAGAAATTAAAAACAAAATACAGTGGTACCTCGTGATAGGAACCTCTCATGATACGATCTTCTCGTGATATGAACCCGGGGTTTGGAAATTTTTTGCCTCTTCTTACGAACTTTTTTCGGCTTACGAACCCACCGCAGATCGCAAAATGGCGCTCTGCTGGGCGCCGCTGCCCGATTGTCACCTTTTAAAACAGCTGGGGGGCTTCTCGGCGTTCTCCCAAACCCGAACCTGAACGTTTTGGGTTCGGGAGGCCACCGAGAATCGCCGCCGCCCAGCTGTCACCTTCTGAAACAGCCGGGCGCTTCTCGGAGGTCTCCGGAACCGGTTCGGGTTCAGGAGAATGCCGAGAAGCCCCCCGGCTGTTTTAAAAGGTGACAGCCAGGCGGCAGCGCCCAGTGGAGCGCCATTTTGTGATTTTTTCCCTTTTTGCGTGCATTAATCACTTTTACATTGTTTCCTATGGGAAACAATGTTTCATCTTACGAACTTTTTGCCTTACGAACCTACTTCCGGAACCAATTAAGTTCGTAAGACGAGGTATTACTGTACTATCCAAACAGCACCTCGCATAACTGGGTTTGCCAGAGGTGAGTTCCAGTTACCTTTGCCACCAGTTCACATCGTGACATTTCATACGCACATGGGTGCATCTCCTCATGCAATTCTGCTTCTGTGCATGCTCAATAGCTAGAATGAGCCTGAAACACAGTTGTGCTTTGGGCAAAGGAATAAAGGTAAGAATAAGGCCGAAGGTTGGCAAGGGGGCCCTTTTTCAAGCAGCAGCAGAGGAAAAAACTTCCAAACAGTAAAAAAATTGAATTTTTTAAAAAGATGGCGGCACCCATGGATTGGCACCCACTGAACTGCATCCTTGACGCCATTGTGACATCACCAGCAGGTCACTTACCTGTTTGGGCGATCCAGTCCGAACCGGGAGAAACCCATCCCTGAGGTTTGCCTGGAAAAACTGCAGAGTTGCAGGTATTGTCATGTACAGAAAGAAAACCTAATCTTCATGTTCCATTTGATTGTGATGGTATAAGACTCCTGCCTTGAATAGGGGGTTAGACTAGAAGACCTTTGAAGTCCCGTCCACCCCTATAATTCTAACGCTTCTAAGACATACCTGGCCGCCTTTGGATGCACAACCTCCTGGAAACAGAACATCTTGTTTCTGTTGTCCACCATTTGCTAGTAAATGAGACCTTTGGAAATGTACTTGTACTCTGATTAGTCTAGCTACCAACAAAATGGCTTCTCTTATGAGAAGTGCCAACATTTGCACAGTGTTTTGAGAAGGAAGGAGAAACATTTGCACAGTACCCAAGAATGTAATTTTTTATTAATTTTAAAAACTATAACAGAAAACTAAAACAAAAGATGCAAAACACAAAAATATACAAGTGCTCAAAAATAAATGAAAACATACTTCAGGAAAAAAACACATTATAGTTCTTTCACCAAATAATAAAAATGTAAGATTAAAACAAGGAAAAAACACACAAAATGTCAGGTGTAATAATGTTCTTACAGTAAACAGCTACAATTCTACATCTAATTATCTAATGCAAGCACTTTTCAAGTTCATTTTAAGTATTATGCTTCCATTGTATTTTATGGTTTTCATAAACTTTAACACATCATCTTTTTAGATGTTTGTTTTATTATTATGGAACATTATGATGGAACATTCTTTCTGAAGAAATTAGGTTAAGGCCAGAGGTGGTTTCCTCCTGGTTCGAACTGGATCGCCCAAACTGGTAGCAACCTGCTGGTGATATCATGATGGCATCACAGATCCGGTCTGGTTGGTACCAGTCTCTGGGTGCCGCCATTTTTTTTCTGAATTTGTTTTAATTGTTTGGAAGTTTTTTCCTCTGCTGCTGCTTGAAAAAGATTCCTCTTGCCCACCTCCGGGTTTATACTTAACTTTATTCCCTTGCCCGAAGCACAGCTGGTCAACTCTTCAGCTGTGTTTCAGGCTGATTCTAGCTACTGAACATGTGCAGAAGCAGAATTGCACAAAGGAACACGGGTGAAACATCGCGATGCGAACTGGTAGCATAGGTAAGTGGAACCCACCCCTGGTTGAGCTCAAACCTTTGGTCTTTTGTAAGGCCCTAAGAATCTGGCTGTGGGTCCAGGCCTGGGGCCCTGAACATGTTTATGGCCTGTTTCTTGCTCGTATTTGTGATCTGATTTGTTGTTTCCCAGCTGCTTGTGTTTTAATTTCTATAACATCTTTAGATTTTTTTAAAAAATGTTGTTTTATTTCTGTTGCCCACCCATGGTCACTGGTTGAGTTGAATAACCATATAAATTGGAAAAATAAATAAATAGGTCTTTTATCTATGTTAATAAATGTTGGCGAAAGAAATAGAAAACAAATGAAAAATGAAAAAGTATCAGGAAAATATCAAGAAAATACAATTAGTAGAAACCAAAATGTCACATATTAATGAAATCTCAAACAATTTTTTAAATGTACATTAAAAAAGCAAAAAAGATTGTCCAAAATGACAAGATTTGTTTTTCCCAGTAGGCTAAACTTGCAATTTTATTCAGTGCCACAACTTACTGTTGTATGCTAAGTGGTATTCATAATTAGCATTTTCTCTATAATTCAAAGGATTGTATGTCATTATTGATCAGAATTTAGACCTGAGATCTTCATGGCTGACAGTATCAATTTATTGAAATGGGTCTTTTCAAAATGCATTATACCAATCCTCAAATTAATGAATTGATTTTTTTTTTCTAGATGGAAGGAGATTTTGAAATTTGAATTATAGGTGCTCAGATGATAGGATATCTTCTCCATTCCTTCTCTGATCAGTACATGATGAAATCTTTGGAACTTTTAAGTTGTGCTGTGCAGCCACTACCTATATATCGGGTAACCGTAGTGCAATCCTTGATCATATTTACTCAATATTATTATAGACCCATCATGCCCCTCAGTGTGGCACATAGAAGGGTGCCTTTATTTTTTGTTCTCCTTAAGTGAGTAGTTTCACCACTACACAGGAATGATGGAATTGTTCACATATACTCCATTGTTATTTATCTTACTCTACGAGTCACAAGGTATATTTATCAGACTATAAAAGCCCTGTAGGTCTAGTGTAGGGGTGTCAAACTCAAGGCCCAGCACCAGATCCAGCCCATGGGGTGCTTAGATGTGGCCCACAGGGCCAACGAAAACAGAGCTCCCTTTTCCCTGGCAGAGCATTGCAGGAGGCTATTGCATCAGAAAATGAAGCTCCCTTTTCCCTGGCAGAGCATTGCAGGAGGCTATTGCATCAGAAAACGGAGCTCCCTTTTCCCTGGCAGAGCATTGCAGGAGACCATTGCATCAGAAAACGGAGCTCCCTTTTCCCTGGCAGAGCATTGCAGGAGGCTATTGCATCAGAAAACAGAGCTCCCTTTTCCCTGGCAGAGTATTGCAGGAGGCCATTGCATCAGAAAACGGAGCTGGGGAGCCTGTTTTTGCTGGCACAGCACTTAGGCCACCACAGGTGCCCCCAACACAAGTGACGTCAAGCTGGCCACACCCACTCTGGTCACAACTACTCCGGTCACCTGAAGTCAAATACAACCATGATGCGGCCCACGCTGAAATCAAGTTTGACACCCCTGGTCTAGTGGTTTAAGGCATGAAAGTAAAAATGGAGAGACTGTGAGTTTTAGTCTCACTTTAGACGTGAAGCCAGCTGGATGACCTAGGGCAGTGTTGGTGAATCTATGGCACAGGTGCCACAGGTGGAGAGCCCTAGCTCAGCTCCAAAGAGCATGTCTGTGCTGGTCAGCTGATTCTTGATTCTCACAGAGGTTCTGGAAGGGCCTTTTTGGCTTCCAGAGAGTCTTCGGGGGATGGGGGAGGGTGTTTTTACCCTCCCCCAGCTCCAGGGAAGCCTTTGGAGCCTGGGAGGGTGAAACATAAGCCTACTGGGTCCACCAGAAGTTGGGAAACAGGCCATTTCCAGCCTCATAGGGCCTCCAGGGGAGTGGGGGAAGCTGTTTTTGCCCTCCCCAGGAAAAACATGGGTGTGGGCACTTGTGCATGCATGATAGCTTGTCCGCATGCTCTTTCGGCACCCAAGGAATAAAAGGTTCACCATCCCTGACCTATGGCCAGTCACTCTGTCTCAACCCTAGGAAGGAAGCAAGGGCAAGCCGCTTCCCAAAATTTTGCCAAGAAAACGGCAGGGATCTTTTGGTCGGGTGTTGTTGTGGTTCAGCCTGAGTCAGATCAAAAACCAGCTGCGTCTCTGCTGGCTCCATGCCCGGGGGAGGCTGAGAGCAGAGAGGAGAGTTCTTGGCAGTCAGACAGCAGTCACGAAAGTGATGCTGATGAAAGGCCTGGGAGCCCTGGGGGAGGGCTATCTCAAGCAAGTAGCTGTGATTCCTTGGAGTCCCTGGATGATGACGCACAAGCTATCATTAGTATGCGACAGAGATGCATAGATCAAAGGAGAAATCAACTGAATAGATATTATCAGCGTTGAATGAGGAACACCAGGGGGTTGGGTGTGGTCCTCATTAGCAGGGAAGGGTTTATAAGGCATGCGAACCCTTTCGGCAGCATGGAGTGTTATCAAAGTGGAGTTGCTGTTATCTGCATTTTCTCTCAGCGTTTTTGTTCCTGGCTCGTGGCCCAGCAGTCTTGAAGACCCGTGGGAGTTTAGTGCCTGTTAGCAACAGCCTCGTTTGGCATTAAGGATCCTGTGTTTCTGTATGAACCATTGCCTTCGTGTATCTATTTGGAGTTCCACTGTTTTCCTGATCTGTAAGGACATTTTCTGTTAGCTTCTTTTCTCTTTATCATTATAAAACTGTGTTTGGATTCAACCGGTGTGTCTGGCTTTTCTTTTTGGGTTGGTCATAGCTTCCGGAGTGACCCAGACAGAACAGGTGTCAACACTGATTTGAAGAGGCATGCACACATGCACACATGCACGCAAACACGCACACACACATACACACAGACAAATGCCAATTCCTCTAGACAAAGCTATTATAATGCTGATGACATTAAGAAAGCTATAGGCACAAAGGATTTTAACATGCAGAAGCTACACATATACCTTTGAGGTTGGGGAACGAAAAGTTGAACTCTGTATTACAGAGGAGCACATTTGAGACAGCAAACCTTCAACGACAATGAGTGTACCCCCCCCCCTTCAGTTTTCATATATACTTTCTCCTCAGGAAGTGTGACATCCTACCTAAGTCAACAAGTTTCTGTGATGGCCTCATGAGTAAAAATTGTTTGGGGTGAAGCAGCACTTTCATTTTTTTCCCCCTTGCCTCCCTCCTTCTTCATCCTAGCCAATTTAGTTTAATATTTAATCTTTATTGAGGCTTGTTTAAAACTCACTCTAATTGCAGAGGGCGAGTCAGAAGGCATTCCTGAAGGCCGGGGCCAGTGCTGGGCAAGTTCTCTAAGAACGTATCAGCCTGGTGAACAGGCGTTCAAGGGTGTCACAAGAGGAAGTTACTTCAGGGAGTTTTGAAACCTGGGACTTTTCTTCCCTAATTCAAGCCTGGGAGGAACCTTTATAAATATGGGTGCCAAAAAATAAAAAGGTGGAGATTGTGGGAGCGGCAGACATTGAACGTTCTCTTGGAGTCATCTGGTTCTTGTTACCAGTAAGTCATTCTTGTTTACTTCATATAAGGAAAGTTCTATTCGAGAGAAAACTAACCTGAGAAAATATCGGTGTGCCTCTCGTTTTGTGAATTTATTTGCCGCTATCTATGCCTCCTGGATGGATACAATTCTGAACATCTGGGAGAAGACATTGCATATATCAGAGTCAGCTCTGGAATATATCATGACAGCTTAAAGCGTGACCTGTTGCCAGTTCACACTTATTTTCTTGCTGTGAAACTTTCTGATTGTTGGCTTTGGGGGATTAGAGGTTTTGGGGGTTGTTAAGACACAGGAACTGGGTGCAACTGGTTGGAGATTTAGGATGTAGTAAGGCAATTTGTTTTGTTGTTGTTATTATTATTATTATTATTATTATTTTAATAATGAACAAACAAAACAAAACACACAGACAAACTTTCATATATATATATATATATATATATATATATATATATATATATATATATATATATATATATTTACAGCAGCACGAAGCTTATAACTTCAGCCTGATGATGGTGAATGTGATTTCACCGAAACATCGCATAGAGATGCAAAATATTACACGGGGCAAAACCCGAACTCAGAACAATCTACATATATATATGGTTTTTTGCTGAATTTGAAAATTAAATTATACTGTATATATAAAGCACAATGAATTAGCTTAATACTTTACAATTCTGTTTCCATTGATTCATTCTTTTTCTTAAACGTTAGTTCAATTCTTTTTTCTTTTCTATCCAGCTATATAATTTCCCCCAAACTGTATAGTAGTCTTTATTTTGTTTATTCTGTAATTTGTATGTTAATTTGCTTAATTTAGCACAATCAAGCATTTTCCTAATCACCATTTCTTCACTTGGTATATTTTCCTTTTTCCAAGTTTGTGCAAACACTAACCTTGCTGATGTGTTATCAAATAGTAATCTTCCTTACTATGCTGTACTCTAATTATTCCCAAAAGATACATTTCCAGTTTCATTTCCAATTGATAATTTAACATTTCTTTCAACCAGTTTTGAATCCTAGACCAAACTTTTTCTGCTTCCGGACATAACCACCAAATATGATAGTACGTACCTATGGCAGATTTGCATTTCCAGCACTTATTACTTATGTTTGGATGAATTTTGGATAAACATACTGGAGCATAATGCCACCGATAAAACATCTTATGTAAATTTTCTTTATACGATACCGACAATGTCAGCTTATAATGTAAGGCAATTTTAAATCCCTTAATTATACATCTTAATGATGGCTTCCTGTGATCATTAATTAATGTTGTTAAGGATAAACACCATTATTAAAATAAAATAATAATACAAATAACCATAACTGGTTATGATAAACACATCTTTAACCTCAGAATGTCTACTGTTGATCTCTCCCCTTTTCTAAGAGGTCTGTAAGGAGCGTGCATAAGCGCACCATTGTGCCTACTATCCCTGTCCTACTGTCCTATTGTTTTCTTTTAACATTATTTACTACTTATGTTATGCTTATACAAATTACAATCCCATACTTGTTTGACTAGATAGATAGATAGATAGATAGATAGATAGATAGATAGATAGAGAGAGAGAGAGAGAGAGAGAGAGAGAGAGAGAGAGACAGACAGACAGACAGACAGACAGACAGACAGACAGACAGACAGAACTGTAATTTTAGGGGGAACAGAAAGAGATGCCATAGGCCAGTGTTTCCCAACCTTGGCAACTTGGAGATATCTGGACTTCAATTCCCAGAATTCCCCTTCTGGGAGCTGAAGTCCAAACATCTTCAAGTTGCCAAGGTTGGGAAACACTGCCGTAGGGAACAGCTTCCATTCAGCCATGTATTGTTGTATCAGCCTCCAAATTCTTGCTGCTTCTATTTACTCTTGACCTCATCACATGCCACCCTCACAGCCAGCTGAAGGGAAATGGGCACATGGCTCCTTATATTGTGGCCCAAAAATGTGTAAAAGAGAGGATACTTTGTTCAAATCAAGTTTGGAATCTGCTCAACAATGTATACAAAGATTTGCAAGCATTTTTTTAGACTCTGTTTCGGACAGAAACCTGAACCTGAAACTTGCAGAAAACAATTCATCTATTTACTTCCTGTTCAAATATGCTGGAGGACATTGAATTCAATAGCTAAAGAAAAAAAGGAGCAAAAGCCTCAACTGTCCAAATTTTTAAAAAACAGCCTGTACATTTTCATAAGGGGTGGGGAGATAACAGAAGTACTCAGGGATCCTTTGGATTACAGATTGGTTTCTTTGTCACACCCAAAAACTCCGTTTCGGCTAGTAGTATGAATGAGTGATGATGACTGTATGATGTTTATACTGGGTTTTAATTTTTTACTTGTTTTTATTCTATGTACTGTATTGGGGTATTTTAAGTTTGTAATTGTTTTTATTGTTGTAAGCCACCCTGAGTCCAACAGAAAAAGGGTGGCCTATAAACAAACAAACAAACAAACTCAGAAATAGTTTATCCCTCTTAGACTTGGCCAAGGGGGAAAATTCTGGCTGTTGAAAAGAAGGGGCAGGATGTATAGGACATACTGCATAGCTCATACTCTACAGCAATCTAGAGAACATAGAACTTGATGGCAGATCAGTTGAAAGTGTGGGGTTGACTAGATAGCTTCCATCTAATTCCCAAAGAGTTCCTGATAGAACATAGGTTGAAAGAAGGATTTTTGAACCACAGTGGTCCCTTGACTTTCGCGGGAGATACATTCCAAGACCGCATGCGAAAGTCAAATTTCGGTGAAATAGAGACACTCCCTTCCTTCCTTCCTTCCTTCCTTCCTTCCTTCCTTCCTTCCTTCCTTCCTTCCCCTCCTTTCTCCATTCCTGGTTTTCCTTACCCCTAGGACCCGCAGGAGCAAAGGGGCGGCAAGCTGGGGGCTTTGATGCGTTTGCTGGCGGCGTCTCCCATGGCAGTGGCGGCAGCACCGGTGCTCAGGGGAAGGGCAGGGGAAGGGGAAGCTCAAGGCAAGAGGGATCCAGGCCAGGACTCGAAGCCGTGATTCCAGGCCAGTCAGCTGGGAGGTCGGATGCTATCACTAAGGGAGATGGCTTAGGTGGGTGGGGGAAGAAGAGGCGGCGGCGGGTGGCAGTAAGTGACGGCGGCGGAAAAACTAGTTAAAAAGAGGCTTCAAGTGGAGTGTACCAGTGGTCCAAGAATTAAAGGGGAGGGATCGGGAGGCTGGGACAGAAGCGGAGCTTTTATTTAAAGAAGTGGGACGGCTGGGGTGGGGGGAGAGAGTTAAAATGCACAGTACAGTGGTACCTCTACTTAAGAACTTAATTCGTTCCATGACCAGGTTCTTAAGTAGAAACGTTCTTAAGTAGAAGCAATTTTTCACATAGGAATCAATGTAAAAGCAAATAATGCGTGCAAGCCCATTAGAAAAGAAATAAAAGCTGGGAATTTGGGTGGGAGGAGGAGGAAGAAGAAGAGGAGGAGGATACTCACTGCCAAAGGAAGAAGGTGAGGTGAGGGGAATCAAAAAAAATCCAAAACTTTAAGGCTTTAAAAAAAAAAAGAGGGACTCTGTGGCAGCAAGGAGGAGCATGCGCCTCCCATACACCCAGCGTGAGGCTGCCTCCCATACCCTGCACCAGAAAGAGAAACCCTGGGGTAATAGCAGGAAACTGGACAGACCTTCGTGCTGCTCTCAAATTTCCTGGGAAATTTTTCCAGGCTCAGGTTCTTAAGTAGAAAATGGTTCTTAAGTAGAGGCAAAAAAAATCTTGAACACCTGGTTCTTATCTAGAAAAGTTCTTAAGTAGAGGCGTTCTTAAGTAGAGGTACCACTGTACTGTATATTGGGCGGCCGCGGGAAAACCTGTGGTGTTCAAAAAAAATGTGTATTTTTTCCATTAATATTTTTTGAAAACCTGTGTTATAGCCTTTCCACTAAAGTCAAGGGGCCACTGTATTGGAGTAAAGGCAGTGTAGTATTTTTCTCTCTCCCAATTTCGGAGGAGAGGGAAAACAATTTTCATGGAGCACTACCCAGGCTATTTCACCATAGGAAATGTAAATGGCCAGGTAGATGAATGCTCTTTCATCAAGAAAGTAAAACTAATAATTATTCATGCACTGGCAATTTGGATAGTTCAGGATTTTGTTTTCAAACACCTCTTTCCTGGTACATTGGATTTGATGGATAAAGAAAAAAGGGACAAAAACCCACAAGTGACGAAAAAAGTGACAAGAAAATATGACAGGAAAGGAAAGATGGCAATGAGAAGGGAAGGTGAGGGGAGAGAGAGGAAAGGAAAGGAAAGGAAAGGAAGGAAAGGAAGGGAAGGGAAGGAAAGGAAAGGAAAGGAAGGGAAGGAAAGGAAAGGAAAGGAAGGAAAGGAAAGGAAAGGAAAAGGAAAGGAAAGGAAAGGAAAGGAAAGGAAAAGAAAGGAAAGGAAAGGAAAGGAAAGGAAGATATGGGAGTCTTAAATGAACATTTTTATCGCCAGAGCTCTATAGTATAAAAAGGTCCAGTTTGTCAAAAGGGTTGAGATTTTGTTTTGTATAGGAAGACTATCCCAATTAGGCCCAATAGGAAAGAAGAAATGGGTTAAAACGTTTATCTCTATTCCCTGAAAGGAATTTGGCTGTAGGTAGGTGTGTGCATGTGCCTAAAATAAACTAAGCACTGTACTAGATCTAATCCTGACAATTGTGGAAAGCTAGCAGAATATTTGTTGTTTGTTGATCGCCAACATTTTCCAATCTTCTTTTGATCATCATATTGGAATTTCTAAAGGAGATGAGAACTCCTTTTCTCTTGGCACTGTAGAAATGCATAACAAACCCTGCCTCTGAAACAATTTGATGTCTATTATAGGCAGAAAGCCCAGAAGAAAAAGATTACTTGGAACCAATATTCTTCATAGTTCATAGTGCTTTTACAGCCCTCTCGAAGCAATTTACAGAATTAGAATATTGCCCCCAACAATCCGGGTCCTCATTTTACCCACCTCGGAAGGAGGGAAGGCTGAGTCAACCTTGAGCTGGTGGTGAGATTTGAACTGCTGAACTACAGCTAGCAGTTAGTTGAATATATATATTTAATTGGATTTGTATGCCGCCCCTCTCCGAGGACATACAATATATATAAACAGTGTTTAAACAGAATGGATTTGACCCCATACTTTGTCTAATGGAGGATTTTCCTCTAAAAAAAAATAAGTTGTGTGACCTTTGAGAAACATCCCTGGATAAACAAGCCATTTGGTTGATAGTGACTCGGAGATAGTGATCTGGATCTATCCCTACCTATCTACCTATCTACCTATCTACCTATCTACCTATCTACCTATCTACCTATCTACCTATCTACCTATCTACCTATCTACCTATCTACCTATCTACCTATCTACCTATCTACCTATCTACCTATCTACCTATCTACCTATCTATCTATCCTTATATTTATAACCTATTCACAATGTACACCAACCAAAGATTGTATTTATAAAATTTTCAAAATTGAATTTTAAAAACAGAGTAAACCACGTATGATCATGAGAGATATATTGTTTGTGAATGGATGATTTGTTATCAGTTACCGAGTGTAAGACCCATCTTTAGAATTCTATCTTCCAATGCATTTACCCTTTGAAAATGGTATTGGTGCTATTGACTTTAGTGATGGCCTCTGCCAAACAATCCTTTGCATTGGGTACAAATTTAATTTTACACATATTATATGTTGAATGACAATCCTTATGCCTGTGCTGACATCTCTGTTAATCAAAACCTACTTTGGATTAATTCCGTCCATCTCTCCTTTCTTCTAGAACAAATACTGCTGTGATTACTTCCAAGCTTTCCCCCAGAGAGAGACCTAGTTGGGACCACTTCCTGCCAAGATGGAGAATCTTGCTGGCAACTTCTCCTGCTATGACCCGTCCATTGTTGGTTACCGCTACCTGTCAGTGAGTTGGGGCATTGTGGTCACAATAGTGGGCACAGTGGGCAATGTGTTAACTCTGTTGGCCTACGCTCTGGACACCAAACTGCAGACGCGCTTCAACATGCTCATTGTCAACTTGACTTTGGCCGACATCCTGTATTGCACCTTTTTGCAGCCCTTTTCCGTGGACTCCTACCTGCATCTCTACTGGAGGGCAGGAGCTGATTTCTGCCGCGTCTTTGGGATGCTGCTCTTTGTCTCCAACTCGGTCTCCATCTTGACTCTCTGTCTCATAGCAGTGAGCCGCTACCTCCTCATTGCCAACACGGCTGTCTTTGACCGTATCTTCACCCGTCTGGGAGTCATACTAATTTCTCTGGGGACCTGGGTCATTGGAATTGTCAGTTTTGCCCCCCTGTGGAATGTTTTCGTCTTGGTCCCCAAAGTCTGTACCTGCAGCTTCCATCGCATCCGCGGGAGGCCCTACACCACCATCCTCATGGGCTTCTACTTTTTGGTAGGCCTGAGCTGTGTTGGCATCTTTTATTTCCTCATCCATCGCAAAGTCAAGAGCGCTGCCCAGGCCTTGGATCAATACAAACTGAAGAAGGCCAGCTTGAAGGGGGCTCATGTAGCTGGAACCAACTCAGCTGTACCCGGACAGTACCATGAGCTGGACAGTGGGGTGGACAGTGCAGCTGCTTCCCAGCACTCCTGTGAGAGCCTGCCCTCTGAGCCCACATCCAAGACAAGCATCCCCCCGAGTTTGGACGGCAGCTCAGCTCCTCCTGTGGTCCAGCCGGTGGTCCCATCAAAGAAAGTGACCTCCTGCAAATCCAAGGATAGCAACTCCGAATTCCAGCGAGTGACCCGCATGTGCTTTGTGGTTTTTATTTTCTTTGTTCTTTGCTATATCCCTTTTTTGCTCATCAACATCTTTGACGCCAAAAACAGGGCTCCAACTGTCCTGCACATGATCGCTGCTAATCTGACGTGGCTGAACAGCTGCATTAACCCTTTACTTTATGCAGCCATGAACCGGCAGTTCCGCGAGGCCTACAAAGGAGTGATGCACAACTTTGCCCAGAAAATCCACTGCTGCCGCTAATCTATTGGGAGCTGTACACCACTTCTCCTCATCGGGCAGGGGTGGGCCTCAAAAGTTTCAGCAACAGGTTCTCTGTCCGGTTGTGCTTGGTGGGCCTGGCTATGGTGGGCATGGCCTATTCGGCCTCCTGCATCATGGCATGGGAGCCATTTTCGCCTTTCCCATGCTCCGGAGGCTTTCCTGGAACTTTTGGGAAGGCAAAAACTGCCTCTCCTGGGCTCCAGGGCCCCCCGGAGCTTCCAGGAGGCCTCTTTTTCTCCCTCTCTGAGCTTCCGCATGGGCCCTGCACTTACCTCACACCCAAAACGGGCTCCGTGATGACTCCTCGGAGGGGAGGTGCAGCATGAGAGGGGCCAGCCAGATGTGGGATTAGGAGGTTCTCCGAATGGGGGACATTATCTACAGGGTTTCCCCAGACCTGTTTATGGCTCAGTTTTCAGCCCTTCACTTTTCCTGCAGACTGCTAGGAAATGCCCTATACTTTCACCAAGTTTTTAACTTCTGTTCTTCTTATTATTGTAATTTTTTATCCCATTTTCTGTGGGAGCCAATGGGAGGCTTTGTAAATCAAACAGAATTGATTGACTGAGCTTCAATCTTGAGAGATTGAAGGTGACAAAAACTCTACTTTGGTTCTCCATCCAAGAAGAAAATTAAAAACTGGCCATGCCAGGCTCCCATTAATATTGCAAATGTTGCCCTTCATAAAGGGTTATATGGTGGGGCAATTTGCTCTCTCTTCATAATAAGCATGGCTTGTTTGTACACCAGTTGCATGTGTACATGGTATATATTTTTGTATTATTATGTATTACTTCTGTTTTGTGTTTCATTGCCTAAAACACATCACTTCTTGAGCTCCTCCCCAAATCCCAATATCCTATCTGCTTCCAGATCAAATAAAAACTCTTTGTCCTTGTTTTCACAATATATGGGTAAGTGTTGTATTTGACTAAAAGTAACAGTAAAAGTTGCACAGAATTCCATGCAAAAGCTTTTGCAGGTCTATTTGGAAAGACCTTGGATCTTCTATTTTGAAAACACATTGATAGCTTAGAACAGAGAAGAAACATATTTTCTCTGTTCTAAGCCATAGTTAATGCTTAGCCCTTATCTTTTAAGTCTTATATTGTATCTTGACCTTTCATATATGCTCAGCCAAATCTCCCACCCTCAGCCCTCCAAGTCAGATGAAGCTATTCTGCCCCTTTTGCTTTCTCAAATCTAGCTGTCCTTCAGTAACCAGTAAAGCTATGAAGGATAAATCTAGTTATTACTTGGATGGGAAACCACCCAAAAAATCGTAAGGCTGCCAACCAGAGTTGGGAACTAAAGAAATCCTAAAAGAAGACAAGCCATTTCTATATTGCTGCCAAGAATCTAGGCAGTCATCAAAAATGTAGCTCAAGTGGAGAAAGATTTTCTTTCCCTTTAGATCTCTCATCCAAACTCACAAATCTTTTAGACCGTTCATTTATTTGCCATCCCTAATCAATAATCTAGTCTTTCTCTCACTATTTTCCCCTAGCCCACACCATACCTATCTTTTACGATGGATTGTAAATTATAATTCCTTGAATGTAGGGTGGTATGCTAAAGCATCACAACATGGGGCTACCTTTGAAGAGTGTTCGGAAACTTCAGATCGTCCAAACTGCAGCCACGCGAGCAGTTTTGGGCCTCCCAAGACATGCCCATATCTCGTCATCACTCCGCAGACTGCATTGGCTGCTGATCTGTTTCCGGAGACAATTCAAAGTGTGGGTTATGACCTGTTAAGCCCTACATGGCATAGGACCAGACTATTTTGAAGACTGCCTTCTGCCGCACAAATCCCAGTGACCGGTGAGGTCCCACAGAGTTGGTCTCCTCAGGGTCCCGTTTATCAAACAATGTCGGCTGGTGGGACCTAGGGGAAGAGCCTTCTCTGTGGTGGCCCCGGTCCTCTGGAATCAGCTCCCCCCAGAGATTTGCACTGCCCCCATCGTCCTTGCCTTCCGAAAGAGTTTAAAAACTCATCTTTGTCGCCAGGCCTGGGGTTGCTAGATCTTGCCCCTGACCAACGAATGTTTTTAGTATGATTGCTGAATGAATGGTAATGGAAGTTTTTTAAAATTAGAATTTTTAAGGATTGTTTTTTATGTATACTAATTGGATTGAATTGATTTACCACTGTTTCTTTGTATATGTTGGGAGCCACCCAGAGTCCTCAGAGAGGGGCAGCATACAAATCCAAATATAAGTAAGTAAGTAAGTAAGTAAGTAAGTAAGTAAGTAAGTAAGTAAGTAAGTAAGTAAGTAAGTAAACAAACAAACAAACAAACAAACAAATAAATAAAGTGCTTTGAAATATCTATGTACTACTAAAATTGTCCTTGTATTTATCTGTACCCTCAGGTTAGTCCAAACAGTGCTTAAATCTGCTGTCTGAAAGAATGCATAAATATATCTGGGACCAGGCGGGGGTTGCTACTTACTGCCGCTACCGGAACAATGTGTGTGCAGCTCTGCATTGCCGGTGTGCACATGTACTCACCCCAAGAAGCAAAATCTTGCAAGAGGATGCGTGCACACATAAGATTTTGGGCTTTTTTTTTTTTGCTTCCTCACATGCACAGAAGCAAAAAATTGCCAAAATCTTGTGTGCAACTTGTGTCCTCTTGCAAGATTTTTCTTCCTGTGCATGTGCAGAAGCAAAGTATCACTGGGGCGTGTACATGCTGACAACATGAAGCTGTGCGCACAGCTCCGTTTTCACTACCAATACACAGTGTGGCTCGTACCGGCTAGCAAGCCAATACTGTCTGGGGCCCATTACTCCTAAAAAATTGAAATTTCCACAATGGCCAAACCAGTATTACTTGCAAAATTGAGGCCATTGCAACATCCCAGCAGTCATGTGGCCATGATTTCCAACACTCCCTGTCAGCTTCCCATAAGCAATTTCAGTGGGGAAGTCAGCAAGAAGTTGGAAATTGCTCCTGCTCCCACTACTCCCTGCTCATCAAGGTCATTCTGTTTGCCACTTTAAGTAAAGAAATATTGACTTATTTTTTAAAGTTCATTTGCCAATTTATTTTTCCATTTATGATATATACTCAATAAATCAGCATATAGCTGGAAGGGACCTTGGAGGTCTTCTAGTCCAGCCCCCTGCTTAAGTAGGAAACCCTATACTACAGTATTTCAGACAAGTGTTTGTCCAGTCCCTTCTTTAAAATCCTCCAGTGACGAAGCACTCACAACTTCTGAAGGCAAAGCTGTTCTACTGGTCAATTGTCCTCATTGTAAGAAAGTTCTTCCTTAATTCCAGGTTGCTTCTCTCCTTGATTAGTTTCTGTCCATTGTTTCTTGTCCTGCCATCTTGGTTTTTTTTGGGGGGGGGGCAGTCTCTCAAATAATAATAATAATTAATAATAATAATTTATTAGATTTGTATGCCGCCCCTCTCCGAGGACTCAGAGCAGCTCACAACAACACATCATGCACAAATCTAATGTTAAAAAAAATTTCAAACCCTTATTATAAAAAGAAAAACAATACTGCTATCATATAAATATTGCAGCATATATAATAAATACTGCGATATGCTACTCTTCTTAGATGAGCCTGGGATTGTCCAACACTGGGATTTAAAATATATATGGTCAGCCTACAATTTAATGTTCATACTGGTCGCATCAGACTACTCTACCTTCTCTCTCTGGGATTGTTCTAATATCTACAGGTATCTAAAAACAGTCTTTTGGTTGTACTGTTCATGTCAGAAAATATCAAAATTGACTAAGCCAATAAATATTTCTTTTTTACAAAAAATTAGTTAATTTTCCAATGTTAAAAAACACAAGTACAAAATACCAATACAAAACACCATGAAAGAAAAATAAATAAAAGTAAAAAATAATAAGACAAAATCAAATTGAATAAATGCAAAATATGTACAAATATAAACATTAAGAATATTATGCAATATATTTTACAATATTTCATGTCAAAATATGCTACTTTCCTACTTCACCATTTAAGTTGGTACATGTTTTTTGCCATTAGTAATTTAATCTATACTTTCATATATATATATATGAATATTTTATCATTCATGTTTTAGTTTTTTCTGTTTCTTACTAATTTCTAGCCAATTGTAAAATCTATTCCAAATTCTATAATAGTCCGATTCCTCTTTTTCTTTTAATTCCATTGTCATCCTATCCATTTCAGCACATTCTAAAATTTTACTAATCACAATTACATCCAGGGGAACCTTTTTTAGCCAATCAAAAGAATGACTGGGTGCAAATATGGGGAGTCCAGTTTTTGTGCCCTTGTTGTTACAGTAGATGAAAAAATTAGAAGACATGCAAAAAGTCTACTTAGAGTAGCGACACCTGCCGAAAGATTAAAGAATTTCTATTTATTTATTTATTTTAAACTAAAGAAAGAGATGCTAATGATTAATATACAAAATGGAATGTTTTATAATGTTACCTCATCTATTAGGACAGCAATGTACAGTATGTATATAATGTATAAATAAAGAATTAAATATACAGTGATACCTCATCTTACAAACGCCTCGTCATACAAACATTTCAAGATACAAACCCGGGGTTTAAGATTTTTTTGCCTTTTCTTACAAACTATTCTCACCTTACAAATCACCGCCACTGCTGGGATGCACCGCCTCCAGACTTCCGTTGCCACCGAAGCGCCCGTTTTTGCGCTGCTGGGATTCCGCTGAGGCTCCCCTCCATGGGAAACCCCACCTCCAGACTTCCGTGTTTTTGCGATGCTGCAGGGGAATCCCAGCAGGAGAATCCCAGCAGCGCAAAAACGGGCGCTTTGCCGGCAACGGAAGTCCGGAGGTAGGGTTTGCCAGCGAGGGGAGCCTCAGTGAAATCGCAGCATCGCAAAAACACAGAGGTCTGGAGGTGGGGTTTCAAGGACTTTGGTGTTTTTGCGATGCTGCGATTTCATTGATGCTCCCTTCGCTGGGAAACACCACCTCCAGACTTCCATTGCCAGAGAAGCGCTCGTTTTTGCAATGCTGGGATTCCCCTGCAGCATCGCAAAAACACAGAAGTCCGGAGGTGGGGTTTCCCATGGAGGGGAGCCTCAGGGGAATTCCAGCAGCGCAAAAACGGGCGCTTCGGCTGGCAAAAGGGGTGAGTTTTGGTCTTGCACGCATTAATCGCTTTTCCATTGATTCCTATGGGAAACATTGTTTCGTCTTACAAACTTTTCACCTTAAGAACCTTGTCCCGGAACCAATTAAGTTTGTAAGACAAGGTATCACTGTATTCAAAACGTTTCACTACTAAGGCTGCCCAGTGAAAAGGATTTGGAGACTGTTACTCCTGAGAGTCACCAAAACATAGAATGCACCTCTTGTAGTTGATTTGATTTGATTTTTTTTTTAACCTTTTCAACCAAGCTGTCCCAAAAGGGGAAGTTGCCTCTGCCCACTGCAGGATAAAGGTTGCTTTTGTGGGTTATTTTGGAACTTCTACAATTCTGCTGCAACATCCTTTTTGAAATGAGCTCTGTACATAATGTTCACTGAAGGCAAGAAGGGAACGTCAAGAGGGGAAAAGCAGAACCTTGCTGGAATTCTGTCTACTATCCAGTTACGAAATATTTGCTGCCTCCACCCGCCTCCCAGTTTCCTTTGCATCTGGCCACCTTTTAGCACCCCCACGCTAAGCAAGGGTTCGACGCAATGATTTGATGAAGGATGACCTCTGTTTCTCTTTTGGAAACCCTGAATGATCTATTACAGCCATCTAACTGCAAAACAGATAGTTGGAAGCTCTGCTTAAGTTTGCATGCTTAAATCATTGTTTTTCTTTTTCGTTTGTTCTAAGCTTTCAGCAAAATAATGGATGGTTTTCAAATTGCCTGGGGTGGAATGGGTTTGGGCCCCATCCACTTTCACCATGGCTTCCTGTGCAGTATCATTGCCTGTCCTATTGCTCAAGAGCTGAGGTTAGCGAGACAGCTGGAATGGCTTTTGAGGAAGAAGACAACTCTATGAATGTGGAAAGGGGGCCAAATGACTGTCAGTATGGCCAGGGTGGGGCTCCAAATCTGAGCTGCTTGGTAGCTCACAATTTGGTCAGTGTCTTCCAGCGGGGCTCCCACGCTTTAGTGGGCTATACCCAGCCTCATGTGTGGATAGGATTAGATGACCTCCAAGATGCCTGTGACTGGTTACTATGTTTTCACTATCATTATCTAGAGTTGCAGCTTTTCTCATCCCTCTTTCTGATCCGGATTTTATTATTATTATTATTATTATTATTATTATTATTATTATTATTATTATTATTATTTATTATTATTATTATTATTATTATTATTATTATTATCAACAATACAACACAGCAAATCCACTAGGCTGGATTTCTTATTTCATCGCCAGTCGGGCGCTTTCCAAGCACCTAAGACTGAATGATGTAGCGGCGAATTATGTGTGCCAATCCCAGTAAAGCGGCCTTCTGCAATTGACAGATGGAGATTTTGTCAATTCCGATGGTTTTCAAATGTCTGCTGAGATCCTTTGGCACTGCACCCAGCATGCCAAATATCACTGGGACCATCGTTGCAGCTCGATTTTCAGATCTTCGTATTTCGCTAATTTTTCTAGCTGCTTCTCCTGAATTCTGCTGTCCCCTGGGATTGCGATGTCGATGATCCATATCTTCGTTTTCTCCACAATTATGATGCCTTGGGTATTATGTTCCAAAATTCGGTCAGTCTGAAGTCGGAAGTCCAACAGTAGTTTTTAGTATTAATTATTTTAGTAGTAGTAGTAGTAGTAGTAGTAGTAGTAGTAGTAGTAGTAGTAGTAGCAGTAACAAAATAATAATAATAATAATAATAATAATAATAATAATAATAATAATTTATTTTTTATTTATTTTATTCAATTTTTATGCCGTCCTTCTTTATTATTCTTTATTATTCTTTATTAGATTTGTATGCCGCCCCTCTCCGTAGACCTTCTCCTTAGACTCACGGCAGCTTACAACAATGTTAGCAATAGCACTTTTTAACAAAGCCAGCCTATTGCTCCCACAATCCAGGTCCTCATTTTACCCACCTCGGAAGGATGGAAGGCTGAGTCAACCTTGAGCCGGTGATGAGATTTGAACCGCTGACCTGCAGATCTACAGTCAGCTTCAGTGGCCTGCAGTACAGCACTCTACCTATTGCGCCACCCCGGCTATTATTGTTGTTGTTGTTATTATTATTATTATTATTATTATTATTATTATTATTATTATTATTATTATTATTTAGCATATGACGATGTTATATTAGCCAGGAACCTACAATGCTAATACACTAATACACAGTAGTAGTTTGGCTACTTAGGACTGCTAGCCCTCTTGGGTTTACACTCATGCACTGTTCAAGGTGTGCCACCCAAGGGGCGAGCTATCTCAGCGGCTCTCTCGCAGTGTCACCTGGGTTCCTCCATTGATGCCGCCTTTCAAGTGGGCATTGCACCTGGAAAGGACCAGTGCCAAGAAGATTCTAACCATACGCATGAAGCGCCAGATCTTGTCTCCCCACCAAAGTGGTACCTATTTCTCTAGTTGCATTATAGCACACTTTTGAACTGCTAGGTGGGCAGAAGCTGAGGTGAGTGATGGAAGCTGACACCACAATGTGGTGCTAGGACTTGAAGTACTGAAACAGAAGCATCTCCACTCCTTAAGCCACTGAATCATTGCATCCCTAGTCTGGATGAGATGCTGCCAGACATTCCCTTTCTTCATGCCCAACTGCAGCTGCTAAAATAGGAATTTTTATTTTTTATTTTTTTTTAAATGTGTTGATCTTCTTTTCCTATATTAACACATTCCTGGAACCACCTTCTCTCTCCCATCAAGATATTAATCAAAGCCACATCTGCTTGGCTTCAACCAAACTCCTCGCAATCTGTGCCACATTGCCGCTTCTGCTATTTGTCTATATAGGATTAGACCATGTGCAAATATGCTTTTTAATTTTTCGCTTCCTTTATTTTATTTTATTTTATTTTTCTCTAAATTGGCCCATACCTTCCTGCTGACTTTAGCGACTGAGATCACACAGATGAAGCAGGGAAGCCGTTTCTCTGCCATTCATGTCTTACGCCAGGAAAATTCTGCCCCATTTAATTTCGTCATTATGAGGCTGCTGCAGAGGTGGAAAAAAAAAAAGCAGGGCCACAAAATCTACTTATGGCTTTCCCACCGATGGAGGGATTTATATGATGCCCTTTGCAATATTTGTATCAGGTCAGGTTTACTGTGCGAATTAAAGCAAAAGATTAAAGCAAACTATTGCTACATATGCAGAATAAAATAATCTAGGTCGTTAACTTGATAACATTCTTTCTCTCTGCATGCTATGACTGATACTGGCATCTGCAAATGTTTCTTTATACAATGTTGATTGATGTGCAAATACATAATCTCAGAATAACTATTGACACACTGTTAGGTAAACAAGCCATTGGTGCATTATGTTGCTCAAAGAAGCAGAAGGAATAAGGATGTGGTAGATCAACCCCGGAAGCTCTTGTTCCATGCAAGTTTGTTTTTGAATCTTTTCAGGAGTCCTTTGGCATTTCTTCCTGGAAAGAATATCTGATGTGGGCTTCATTGTCAAAACTTCCACAAGAAAACAATGGTAGTTTTATTCTTCACTTTGCAAAGCTGGTGGACCACACACACTCATGTACAGTGGCACACCCTAAATCATGGATACATTTGCCTTATATTCCCTAGCACCAGTAATGGGTTCTGTAGGGTTTCACCACTCTAACACATGCTAGCACTGTCTTGTAGACACATCTCTATGGTCAGGTCGCAAATTAACTGACTAGTGTGTCACCTTTTGATGACAAAAAGGGGCGTGTACTCTGCAGACTATATAATCAGTGCAGAGTAGATGACTCCTCCCCTTTTCCCCCTTTTTGGCCCTGCTGAGCTTCTTTCCACCTCCTTCTATCTTCCTGTGTGCTCCATTGTCCTCGGCTGAGGACACATGTGTGAGATCAATCTGAAGGCATCCTCACACATGGAAGCATGCAAAAGTTATTAATATGTTCTGGAATAAAAGCATTTATGCCTGCATGATGTAAATGCATGAATCAACAGAATTGTAAGTAAAGATTGCCGTTTATTTCATCTTAATGAAGGAGTGATCATTCATTGCTAACAAATGGGATTCTAAGCCACACAATTGATTTCTTGCCATGCTGAATCCGTTGCAAGCTAAGCCAGCTGAACTCTGCTAATACTAATAATATTAATAGTAACCAAAATACCCAACAGGTTCCTACTGCTGCATGCGCGGAAGCAAAAAACCTTGCTTGAAATCTCACGCGCATGTGCATCACCTCAAAATTTTGGTGCAGGAAGCAAAATTTCACTCGAACGCCCGCTTGCATGCCAGAGCCACAGAGCTGCACGCAATTATCCGTACCGGTAGGAACCCACTACTGCCTAGCACCCAGTGATGGGCTCCTATGGGAACAGTCAGGAATGCAGTTCCGGTAGCAAAATTTGGAGCTCCACCCCAGAGCACCCAATTTGTACTGAAAGAGGTTGAAACAAAATACATAACGCCTACAGTGTGGTAGTAAAAATTTTGGTAGCCCATCACTGCTAGCACCGTTACAAATTTACCTCCCACCTCTTCTTCATTGGCTTAGTAATAATGATGTCACAACCTATCCAAAGTATCTAAAATGAATACATTATCTCCGCCCCTGATTACATCTCCCACTACTCTAATTCTATCTCCACCTGCCCTTATTTATGAATTACTGTACCTTTTATGGTCCTAATTCCTAGGGGTTGTCTCTAGAGTAACTATCATATCAATAAATTTGGGTTATGGCTGGTTTCTAGCATAGCAAACAAAGGCCTCTAATCCTAGCTCCTACATACAATTTTCAGGCTTCAACCTAGATCATGAGATTAGAACCATACAATGTATTGTCTTCACAGGCCAACATGTCTTCTTACAATTCTGTAAAAACAATACAAAACTGTTTCCCACACCGATAAACATTACAAGGGCATCGATAGTATAAAGCAGGATTGACCATTATGCTAAATATGTTAGAGCAAATATGCCCCTAGAGTAATTATACATGACTTGTCTCAGTTTTCAATATACAGGTAGTCCTCGATTTATAACCATTTGTTTAGTCACAAGTTACGACGACACTGAAAAAAAGAAACTTAAATTTGTTTTTCTTGCTTATTGTAGCATCCCTCTGATCACATGATCAAAACTTGGGCACTTGGCAACTGGCATGTATTTATGACAGTTGCGCTATCCTCAGGTCATGTGATTATCATTTGTAACCTTCCCAGGTGGCTTTGGACAAGCAGAGTCAATGGGGAAACCAGATTCACTTAACAAATTCAGTGATCTGCTTAACAATAGTGGTTTTTTAAAAAAAAGATTCCAAACTGGGGCAAAACTCTCTTACCAACTGTCTTGCTTAGCCATGGAAAATCAGGACTCAATTGTGGTTGTTAAATCGAGGATTACCCTTAGTCTATAGACAACTTATAAAGAAATAAGTTGATTGCCTTCTGTTCATAGTCATACAGGCAACAGAGCAGTGTTTCTCAATCGTGGCTAATTGAAGATGCATGGACTTCAACTCCCAGAATTCCAGAGCCAGAAGGCTGGTGTCTAGCTTGCCAGCCAATGACTATCAGCTCCTGCTGAAACCTATCTTGGAAATTCCCCTTCCTCAACAGAACTGTGCAGGTGTTGCAGAGTTTTGCTGTAGCTATAGTATTGCAAAAAGAGGAGGGAAGGAGGGAGGGAGTAAACCGGACAGTATAAAAGGACACTATTATTTATATTACTTGCTACTGATAAAAATTAATTGCCTATGAAATAAGCTATGCAATTTGCAAAATAAATTGATCCCCGTGCTTATAGCAATTGCTCCCAATTATAAATAAACCATTATCTCAGATCCTACATATACAGTTTCCCATTAAATGTAAGCAAAACAGCAGAGAAAGGAAAAAAGATGAAAAGAACATAAAAGAAAGCATTAGCAGCATTGAGAAAGGAAAGAAAAGGAACAAAAAAAAGTCAAAGATGAGGCAGGGAAAAAGTTAATGTTATTTAAGGGTTAAATTTGCTGGGCAAACAAATACTCTCCAGCAGCAGCCAAGACTTAACCTTTGAAGGTTTTTGCAGTGCTCAAATTTACAGTCATTTGCAACACTTAGGCCCTTTGTTTTTTATGGAAGTCTTATTTTTCTTCTCAGCTGGTGTATGAATACGATATACCTTATTTTCCTTTTCCCTTTCCCATTTGGTAAATGCAATATGTCACAGATGAGATATAGAAGACTTCAAACCTATTTCAATGGTACCGACAGGCAAGCTACATGCTTCCCTATGAATACTGATGTCATAGCATTTATACTGTAATCCTAAATGTATACAAGACAATTCAAAGATGAGTCATACAAATATAATAGTTCCCCAGGATGTAACCTTCAAGTCGTGTTGGACTTACGATTGCAGCAATGTACATCCTTCATCATAAAAAATCATATTTTGGGAAAGCAATCCTTTAGATTTATTCATTTTTTCAAAAACTCACTTTTAGCCTTCATGTGATCATTTAACGTTTACCCAACACTCTGTACCACTTAATGCACAGTCCTTCACATTTATATCAATAATATGGAAACTGCTCATTTTAAAATACATTTACGTGTCCTATCTGGTTTTCAGTACTGTATTTTTATTAGAATATGCGTTTTTGTGACATTTTTCTTGGTTTTGCTTTTGAATTTTTCTTTGCATAGCAAAATTCTGAACATAAGCAATTATTTTTATCCCTATAAGCCTCTTTAGGATTCGCTTCTTTTGGGGATTTTTTTAAAAAATTCCAAGATAATAGGGTTACTATACTGCTTAGTGGCCCTGCTAACTAGTGAGGTTCTATTCTTAGGCACTAGCTGGACTTTCATACGATTTCCTGAGGAAGAGGCCTCGTCTAATTTTTTTCCAATAAGTCAGACATACTTTGAGGATGAAACAGTTCTCTCCACATTACTTCCTCATATTGCTCAATATGTTCCTTTTTTGTAAGCTGGCACAATTTTTACCTCAAGCATATCTGCAGGGGGAAGAGTCCAAGATGGCAGCTGTAACTGTGCCAATTTCAATGCACATTTTTTTTAAAAGCTGGGGTTTTGATGACAAGATTGTGGTCGCCATTTTAGCTTGCCAGCTTGGTGTAGTGGTTAGTGATGGGCGAATCGAACTCGCACAATTCGGATCCGTACCGAATTTTGCAGTGTTCAGTATGCCGAACACGAACCCAAAATTTATTGAAACTTCGAGCAAAGATCGGGGTCGTGTTCGGCGTTCGGAGTTTTGACGTCACCGGCAGGTTGCTAATGACGCCAAGGTGATCACTTCCTGGATTCCATGGAATCCAGGAAGTGATCACCTTGGCATCCTTAGCAACCTGCTGGTGACGTCAAGGCTCTGCCCCAGGAATCTCTTCGTGAGAGGGATTCCCCAGCTCCTTCAAAGGGAGGTCTTCACAGTGTTATTTTTACGTGAAAGGACCGCCCTTTGCTTGCAGCGCTGCTGCGGTGTCCTTTCACGTAAAAATAACAATGTTTATTTTTATGTGAAGACCTCCCTTTGAAGGAGCTGGGGAATCCCTCCCACGAAGAGATTCCGGGGGCGGAGCCTTGACGTCACTGACAGGTTGCTAAGGACGCCAAGGTGATCACTTCCTGGATTCCATGGAATCCAGGAAGTGATCACCTTGGCATCCTTAGCAACCTGCCAGTATGCATGATGTCAAAGCTCCGCCCCTGGAATCTCTTGGTGGGATTCCCTTTTTGGGTTCAGGTTCGGGTTTGGTTCGGGTTCGGCCGAATTTTGCATAAAGTTCGTCCAAGCTTGCCCAACCCAAACACCGTTGGGTTCGCCCATCACTACTAGTAGTTAATGCATCAACTAAAAATGGGGAGATAATAAATGCTAGTCTTGCCTTAGGCACAAAAGTTGGCTAGTAAACGTTGGTCCAGTCCCTCTCTCACCCCTAAGAAGAAGGCAGGGGCAAATCACTTTCCAAAAACCATGGCAACAAAATGGCAGGGGCTTGTCCTGTCTGTTGCCAGAAATCAAAACTCATTTGAAGGCACAAAAAAGAGAAAAGAAAAAAGAAAAGAAAAGAAATAACTGAGAAACGGGGATTTGGGGAAGAGGAATCTTAGTGTTATGTATTGAATATATACTGCTCTAAAAAATAAAGGGAACACTTTAAACAACACAATATAACTCTAAGTAAATAAAACTTCTGTGAAATCAAACTGTCCACTTAGGAAGCAACACTGATTGACAATCAATTTCACATGCTGTTGTGCACATTCAACTTTGTACAGAACAAAGCATTCAATGAGAATATTTCATTCATTCAGATCTAGGATGTGTTATTTGAGTGCTCCCTTAATTTCTTTGAGGGCTCTTTCTAGTATTATGATTGGTTAAGGCCCTGTGGGCCTGGAATACAAATTACTGGCATTTGCCTGTTGTTCCTCAGTTCAGTTTAAGTCAATAAACATTGTTAAATCTATACTGGTCTGTTCTTGCCTATTGCAACCCAATCCCTGGTGTAGTTGCAACGACAAGAGTTTTAAACCCATTCAGGGTTGGCAACAATGCAACCCTCTAGGTCCGTGATGGCGAACCTATGACACGTGTATCAGAGGGCACACGAGATGTTGCCTTATGTCAGCATCAGTGAGCATGTGTGCACTGGCCAGTTGATTTTCGGCCTTGGGAAAGGCCATTTCAGATTCCCTGAAGCCCCGGAGTGCAAAAAACCCCACCCAATGGACAAACCGGAAGTCTGGAAAATGCACTTCCAGTTTGTCTGTTGTGCTGGGGTTTTTTTTGCACTCTGGAGTGACCAGGGAAGCTTCCTGAAGCCCTGGAGTGCCAAAAAAAAAGCACAAAAGGCAAAGTGGGAGTGCATTTTCCATGGTTTGCCCGATGGGCTGTTTTTTGCTGGCTAGGTAGATTTTGTACCACTGATTCCTTGCAAGGGAATAAAAATCTTGACATTTTCGTGTCTGCTGACTGTTATCAACAAAAAAATAGTGATTTGTTGTTCATCTGTTTTTCCTGGCTATTAGGCTTGTGGAAATTCTGCAACATCTAAATTCGTTTCAGTTTGGAAAATCAAATCCAGTATAATACAGACGTTAAAAATGAATTATCAAATGAGGTCAGTTTAATTCCTACTTCTGAATTTAGTGATTCAATCAATTCAGTGGTTCAGATCAGCTTTCTGATGCTATATAGATAGACTGTTTAGGTCAGAGACAGTGACCTATTCAAATTGCCATCAAATCAAATTTCTGAATACAGCAATCAAACAATATTTATTTCTATTCCATGACAGACTGCTGTAAGAGATCTCTTTTACCCCTTGCATTATCTCTCTCGCACCTGCTTTTGATGCCCTTGAGTTATCCAACATATTTCAGGCCCGCTCTTTTCCCAGCCAAATGCCATCAATATATTTAGCGAACAAATCCCACAAGCCATAACCACTCTGCCCATTGCTTGCTGTCTGTGAATGATATTTCATAGGCATTTGACATATCTGGGAATGCTTCACACCTTCTGATGCTGCTATTAAAAGTTTTATGAGAGATGGAAAAGCATCAGTGGAGCAAAGGCATTACTTAAGACCTTGTTGGCAGAAGCAGAAATGGCAAAAAGAAGCCCCTGTTCAATCACCAAGTAGATATGAGACATTGTTCAATTGGCATCCTAGATTACAGATTGAGAAATGCAGAAATGTACCCATATTCCTGATCATGGTTTAATTAAGGGTTCAATGCGGGGGTGGGTTCCATGTATCTTCGCTGCTGCTGCACATTGCTATGCTGCCGCGTGCACGTCCCCTCCTCATGTGATTTCACTTCTGTGCATGATCAGATGGTTTCAGCCTGAAACACAGCTGAGAAGCTGCTCAGCTGTGCTTCGGCCAAAGAAATAAAGGTCGGTATTAATATGGGAGTGGGCGGGAGGGGTTTTTTAAAAGCAGAGGACGAGGGAAGGCCATCCAAACAACAACAAAAAATGGCTGATGAAGAATACTGAGACTGTCAGCTTCTTTAAAAGTCCTTTATTCTCAGTAGCAGAGATTTTATTTTATTTTATTTTATTTTATTTTATTTTATTTTATTTTATTTTATTTTATTTTATTTATTTTATTTATTTTATTTATTTTATTTATTTTATTTTATTTTATTTTATTTTATTTTATTTTATTTTATTTTATTTTATTTTATTTTATTTTATTTTATTTTATTTTATTTTATTTTATTTTATTTTATTTTATGTTTGTTTGTTTGTTTGTTTATTTATTTATTTAATTTATCTATCTATCTATCTATCTATCTATCTATCTATCTACTTATTTATTTATTTATTTATTTATTTATTGGATTTGTATGCCGCCCCTCTCCGTAGACTCGGGGCGGAGATACAATTGAACTTGTGACTTCAGCTCTTGGTGCGACTGACTGAAACAGTGTCAGGTTGCCTCTTTTATACTCTCACTTTCCCGCTTAAACACAACTGTCCCTTTCTTGCATTTCCTGGTCAATTTCTAAACCAATCACATTTACACATTTCTGATTCAACTATTTACATAGACTCCCTACATATTCAACAGCTGAAAATTCCAAAAGAAAGATGGCGGCGCACACGGACCAGCACAGACAGAACCTGATCTGTGACACCAAAATTACCTCACCAGCATTTCGCCAATGGTTCCAGCAATCTGGTCCCACCCCTGGTTCAATCTACAGACATAATTTACTTTAGGAAGCAAAACCTGACTCTGTTAAACATGAGTTGGTACAGTACATTACGCAAGTTCAACCATTCTGCCTGGATCTGGAATAAAAACTCATCTCTCACTTGGGGAAACCCCAGTGATCATTGTCAGCAGAAGTTTGTGGCTCACCAGTGGAAGCTGTTATCACAATCACTTCCCCTCACTTGGACAGAATGTGCTATGTGAGGGACAGAGCATGGGAGGAAATGGAAGGAAAATCCCATCTTGGAAAGAGAAGGTGACATAGGCAGTAAATGCAGAGAGAGCTAGTCTCAACTTACAACAGTTCATTTAGTGATAGTTCATAGTTACTATGGCACTGAAAAAAGGTGAATTAGGGTGTTTTTTACTTTACAAACATTGCAGCATTCCCATGGTCCCATGATCAAAATTCAGTCACTAAGGAAATGACTCATATTTATGACAGGTGCTATGTCCCAAAAAGAGTCATGTGATCTTCTTTTATGACCTTTTGACAAGGAAGGGGGAATATGGTTTCATTTAATAATTGTGTTTCTCTTACTTTAACAGCCTCAATGATTTGCTTAACAACTTTGACAAGAAAGGGCCTAACGTGGAGCAAAGGTAATCTTGCGCGTTCTTCCTCCATTTCTGGTAACCTCCTTAAAAAACACTGCCACCTGGTCACATGGCCAGCAAGCCACTCCCACCCAGTCACATGGTTGACAAGTCACTCCCATCCAGTCACATGACCCTCAAGCCACACCCACAAAATAAGCCACTGCTACAGAGTGGTAATAAGAAATTTAGGAACCCTACTCTTATGCAGGGTAGTATATGTGGAAACTTACAGATCTTCTCCAGCTAGGTTAAGTACATTTTAAATTACTTTTTTTCTTTTAATTGACAACTTTTAATATACAGTATCTGAGTTTCCTCCCTTTTATAAAAGCCAGCATTTTACCATCAGCTCTCCTGTTTTCTTCCAAGGTGTTTGGCATTCCCACTATTAAAGGGAGCAAGTGGGATGACAATGGAATGCGATATGTCTTCATTCATTCATACACACATACTCACGCTCACACACACACACACACACACACGTTTTGTGTTCCAGTCAACATTTTCTTCTGAGTGTGCAACTCCACTTCCCACCCTCCCAAAGAGAGTGAGCCATCAGGGTAGTCTGTCTGTCTATCTATCTATCTATCTATCTATCTATCTATCTATCTATCTATCTATCTATCTATCTATCATCTATCTATCTATCTATCTATCTATCTATCATCTATCTATCTATCTATCTATCTATCTATCTATCATCTATCATCTATCTATCTATCATCTTTCTATCTATCTATCTATCATCTATCTATCTATCTATCTATCTATCATCCATCTATCTATATCTATCTATCATCTATCTATCATCTATCTATCTATCATCTATCTATCTATCATCTATCTATCTATCTATCTATCATCTATCTATCAATCATCTATCTATCTATCTATCTATCTATCTATCTATCTATCTATCTATCTATCTATCTATCTATCTAATCTATCTATTTATTTGATTTTTATGCAAAAGCACTTTTTAACAGAACCAGCATATTGCACCCACAATCCGGGTCCTCATTTTACCCACCTCGGAAAGGTGGAAGGTTGAGTCAACCTTGAGCGGGTGATGAGATTTGAACCGCTGACCTACAGATCTACAGTCAGCTTCAGTGGCCTGCAGTACAGCACTCTACCAGCTGTGCCACCCCGGCTCCTTCCATACGTTTAACCTGAAAACAACAGATTTCCCCCACTGCAAGAAAATTCCTCTTCTCCTTTTCATTCTTTCCAATCCAACAGAACTTTGGAAAAAGACTTGAAGCATGAAGCCGCCTGAAACTGGCATAAGAAATGTTGAGTTTGAAAACAGATCTCTTTGAGGCTTGCAGAAATGATCCAGATAAATAAATCCCCCCCACCCCACTGTCTCCACCATTCTAAGCCTCCCTCCCTCCTGGTCATGTGATTCGAAGCTTACAGAAATAATTCCAGAATCCCTAATTCTGCAAACTTTCCCTCCCGTATTTCAACATGTGCAAGCCCTTGCTCATTTAAGATAGCTTGATAATAGGAAATACGCTGCATTTACCTCTATTACTGCCGTCTCACCACCAGGATCAATTCCATTGACAAATATATCTTCTCTGAATTTATAGATGCTTTCTTTAAAGCCATCCAGTGAGATATATGAACCCAACTTTTGATTTATGTCAAGAAGTCTCTAATGTTCCTGAGCTGAGCGGGCTCATTGGAGAATTTTGAGAGAGTATTTTGGCTATCACAATATCACTGTCATGAAGGGAGGGTTTGCTTGTTTAAAAATGGTTGCTGCAAGGGAGCAACAATACACCAGTGCAAATGTCCACCCATTAGTAGGTGCAGTGAAGAGACTGACAACAAAACACAGGGGACTGTTAACTGCCCAGAAAAGTGTGCAGTTTTCTGCAATTGTAGAATTCAATTCTATTGTAATTGTATATTCCTATAAAATGAGATTAAATTAAATTAAAAGAAGATGAGACACTGTTAACAAGTAACACTGCTTCCTCTTCCTAAATTCTATTAAAAAAATGTCCACACAACTTCTAAACCACCCGGTTTCAACCTAGTGCCTTCCATCTGTGTTGGGTTTCATTTCCTATAACTGTTTGGGAATTGTAAGGTGTACAGTCCAATACAGGTAGTCATTGACTTGGAAGTGTTGCTTAGCGACCATACAAAGTTAAAACAGACCTCCTCAAAGCTACTTAGGACTCAGATTCAAAGTTCTGAGGGCTGCCCCTCCCCCCACTATTCCCCTACGGCCACATGATTGCAATTTGGGTGCAATCATCTCCAGTTGTTTGAAATCACATTACTGCATTTTATTATTGATGGATGGATGGATGGATGGATGGATGGATGGATGGATGGATGGATGGATGGAAATTGATGTTTATTTCTGATTCCTGGCAAAAACATTCACAATAAATGAATGGACAGCACATCTGCTTAACAACTGCCTCAAAAAATGTCATAGCATCACGCATGTTCCTGAGGTGACCCTTTTAACCATCGGCTTGTTTTATAACCCTCTTCTGCGGGCTCAATTATGGCCATAAGTCAAGGATTACCTTTAGGTCAGAAAGAGTTGTTAACCTAATCCTACGTAACTTCTGCTCCGGCAAACTCACACTACTAACCAGAGCATACAAAACTTTCACCAGACCCATCCTCGAATACAGCTCACCTGTCTGGAACCCATATCACATCTTGGACATAAACCCCCTAGAAAATGTCCAGAGATACTTTGCCAGAAGACCCCTTCACTCCTCCACTCGAAACAGAATACCCTATGAAACTAGACTTACAATCTTGGGTCTAGAAAGCTTAGAACTACGTTGCCTTAAACATGATCTAAGCATAGCCCATAAAATCACATGCTACAAATTCCTTCCTGTCAATGACTACTTCAGCTTCAACCTCAATAACACACGAGCACATAACAGATTCAAACTTAACATAAACCACTCCAAACTCAACTGCAAGACGTACGACTTTAGTAATCAAGTGGTTGAAGCATGGAACTCACTACCAGACTATGTAGTGTCATCCCTTAACCCCCAAAAGTTTACCCTTAGATTGTCCACTGTCGACCTCTCCAGATTCCTAAGAGGTCAGTAAGGGGCGTGCATAAGTGCACCAGCGTGCCTTCTGTCCCCTGTCCCTTATGTTTTTTTTACTAGCATCATGTATGGATATTATTATTTCTAATGTTTTTCTAATCCTTTTATTCATGTATATTATTTGTTTATTTGTTTATTTGTTTATTTGTTTATTCGATTTTTATGCCGCCCTTCTCCTTAGACTCAGGGCGGCTTACAACATGTTAGCAATAGCACTTCTTAACAGAGCCAGCATATTGCCCCCACAATCCGGGTCCTCATTTTACCCACCTCGGAAGGATGAAAGGCTGAGTCAACCTTGAGCCGGTGATGAGATTTGAACCGCTTTCCTTCTGATCTACAGTCAGCTTCAGTGGCCTGCAGTACAGCACTCTACCTGCTGCGCCACCCCGGCTCTGTATATAATACTATAGATATAATACTATAGTATTAATAGTATTATATCTTCACATGCCTCCATTATGTACTAGACTAACTAACTGAATGAATGAATGAATGAATGAATGAATGAATGAATGAATGAATGAATGAATGAATGAATAAATAAATAAATAAATAAATAAATAAATAAATAAAAGTACCACATGGCTACAGCTATTCCTGCTCTGCCTTGTTTATCCTGGCTAAAACTTGGTTTGGGGATTCCCGTTTGGTTGCTTTGATTTCCCGTCTGGTAAAAAGAGTCATCAATGACTTTATTTTAGAAAGAAAAAGAAAAAACACCCAGTCGTAGCCTGTTTCCCCATAGACGCACCGGAAGCAAGCGACCACAAGGCAGGCAGGCACACAGGCAGAAAGGAGCTACTGCCCAACAGAGTGGCATGATTAAGCAAGAAGGAATTTCCAAAACTGCAGCAATATAGCGGGCTTTCCAGAAAAGACACAGTTGTCTGTTGCTTCCCCTGTGTCAGGTAGAGGTCAGCAGTCTCCTGACGTTAGCACTAGTGTGGTTGTGTTTCTATGCTGCACTAGTTTACCCAATTCTCTGGGTTCGCACAACCTCTACACCAGGGGGGTCAAATATTTCATTGAGGGCCGCATCAAGGTTGTATTTGACCTTGGGTGGTGTGTGTGTGTTATGTCTCCGCCCAGTGACAGGTTGCTCAACCGGGTGTTTTCATTGGCTGTTCCCTATCACTGGGTAGTCCTAGTTTTGGTGGGATAATTACCGTCACCCAATTGGTTGTCCTGTCAGTCCATCAGGAGTATAAATGTCCTGTCACTGGGCTGCCATTTCTCTTCTGCCTACTGCTGTTCTCCGTTGCTGTTGATTCCAATAAAAGCTGTGTTCAGTTCATGGTTGCCATGTCTCTGACTTAATAGGGGGGAATCAATATCGGGTTCCTACCAGTATGGATAAGGACACTGCAATGGTAGCAAAACCGGAGCTGTGCGTGCAGCTTCGGGTCTCTGGCGTGCGTGCATACATGTCCCAGCGAGATTTTGCTTCTGCGCAAGTTTAGGAAGCAAAATCTCACTAGTGGATGCGAGCATGAGAGATATTTTGGCTATTTATTTGCTCCTACGCATGCATGGAAGCCAAAACAAAATGCTGAAATCTCACCCGCATGCGCATCCCCTCGCAAGATTTTGCTTCCTGTGCATGAGCAGAAGCAAAATCTCACTGGGATGTGCACACACGCACACCAGAGACCTGAAGCTGTGCGCGCAGTGCACCGGTAGCAGCGGTAGTGCCAACCTGTTCCTGGGAGAAATGTGGCCAAGGTGGGCATGGTCAACTTGTGTTGGGGCCTGTTAAATCTGGAAAAACTTGCAAGACACGTGGTTGCCTGATTCTTCTTTATTAGGAATCAGCTGGTGTATAATAAAACAAACAACAAGGTATATAGTTGAAGTTCGCGGCAAAAGACAAAGCGTGTGGCTTGGGTTGCCTTTTTTAAAGTATTTTTTCTTGTAGGCGTGGCTTTGACAGCCGCTTGAATTTCCCGGCTGCGGTTCTACCAATCCGCGGGCGGTATGTAAATGAGGTAGCTTTGCATACACTATTTACATAAATTATTTACATACTGTACATAGGAACACAACAGGGCCGTCTGTGTTGGTCTGAGTACTCTGCCAGTGAAAACGGAGCTTTCACAGCAAAGGAACGGCCTTCTGAACTCTGTTTTCACTGGCAGAGGGTTACAGGAGGCCATCACAGCCAAAAATGGTGCTCGGGAGGGCAGAGGCACCGTGGGCCACTCCTTGGCTGTTTCCAGGGCAGCCCCATGACCTAGATCTAAGCACCTTAGATCTGTTATCTAAATAAAACAACAATAAGTATTATATAATTATTTATATAATGTTATATAAATAAAGCAACAATAAATATTATATAATTATTTATATAATGTTATATAAATAAAACAACAATAAATATTGCTGGCGTTTCAAGATCTGGCCCTATGACTGTGGAACAGCCTTCCCTTAGAACTTTGGGTAGAGGAAAATTTTCTCCGCTTCTGCAAGGCACTAAAGAAATTCCTCTTTGATTCAGCAGATTGAAACATCCTTGTTCTGGGGGTCAACATTGGAGAGGTTGGGAATGGTGTTAACAAGGTTTGTGGTTTTATTAGTTGTGTTTTAGCTAAGTGTGTGTATTGCCAACTGTCTGTCCTTGTTAGTTGTATATGGCTTGCTGTCATGCCATTGTTAAAAGGGCATTATAAATAAATGTTTTTTAATAATAATAATAATAATAATAATAATAATAATTATTATTATTATTATTATTATTATTATTATTATTATTATTATTATTATTATTATTATTAACTGGTTAGGAATCCTGCAGGGGGTTGTGTGCCTTGAGTTTTAAACCCCTGATCTACACTATAAAGAAAGGTTTGTAAAGTGAAAAGTTCGTAAGACGAAACAATGTTTCCCATAGGAATCAATGGAAAAGTGATTAATGCGTGCAAGCCCAAAATTCACCGTTTTGCCAGCCAAAGCATCCATTTTTGCGCTGCTGGGATTCCCCTGAGGCTCCCCTCCATGGGAAACCCCACCTCCGGACTTCCATTGCCAGGGAAGCGCCCGTTTTTGCGATGCTGGGATTCTCCTTCAGCATCGCAAAAACGAGGAAGTCCGGAGGTGGAGTTTCCCATGGAGGGGAGCCTCAGGGGAATCCCAGCAATGTGAAAACGGGCGCTTCACTGGCAACAGAAGGTCCGGAGATGGGTTTCCCAATGAGGGGAGCCTTCGCCTAGCAACAAAAGTCCGGAGTTGGGGCATCCCAGTGGTGGTGGCGGGTTCGTAAGGTGAAAATAGTTTGGAAGAAGAGGCAAAAAAATCTTAAACCCCGGGTTCGTTTCTCGAAAAGTTCATATAACGAGGGGTTCGTAAGACGAGGTATCACTGTACCCTATTTCAGGCAATCTAACTGTACTGTCCTGGGTTGTACAACTCTTCAAGTAGAAAGAGGGAAAGATTCAACAACCCATAACACGGACAACTGTATGGTCTGTCCAGTGAAGGGCTATCAAAAATTTTACCATGACACTGTGGGCGTGGCTTATGCAGGACACCCTGCATTTTCTTTTAACATCTTTCAGTGCAAATTGGGTGCTGTGGGGTGGAGCTCCATTTTCACTACCCCACTGCGTTTCCCCCCGTCCGGGCAGAGCCCGCCCCTGGATATGTCCCCCAAGATGTTGTTAGAAATTGAACAATGGGGTTCTTTTCATAAATGATCTGATACTTCTTGTTATGAGCCAAGTCATTGTGGCAAGGCTGGCCTCTAAAGAGTCCTTTATTGTTCTAAGTAAATATTCCAACAAAAAGCCCTACAACGCAGGGGTGGGTTCCTCTCAGTTTGGATCAGATTGCCCGAACCATTAGCGATCTGCTGGTGATGTAATTTTGATGTCACGGATCCGGTTCTATCTGTGCCGATCCAGGTTAGAAGCCATGGAAGCTCGGAATTTGATATGTTAGAAATCAAATAGCACTCATTATTATTTGTTGTCAAATGACCATATACCAATGATGGTGAACCTTTTTTTCCTCGGGTGCCAAAAGACCGTGTATGTGCTAACGCACATGAGCCGGGGTGGCGCAGCAGGTAGAGTGCTGTACTGCAGGCCACTGAAGCTGACTTGTAGATCTGAAGGTAAGTGGTTCAAATCTCATCACCGGCTCAAGATTGACTCAGCCTTCCATCCTTCCAAGATGGGTAAAATGAGGACCCGGATTGTGGGGGCAATAGCCTAGCTTTGTTAAAAAAGTGCTATTGCTAACATGTTGTTAGCCACGCTGAGTTTAAGGAGAAGGGGGGCATAAAAATTGAATGAATAAATGAATAAGTAAGTAAGTAAGTAAGTAAGTAAGTAAGTAAGTAAGTAAGTAAGTAAGTAAATAAATAAATAAATAAATATTCCCCCAGAGACCCTCTGGAGGGCAGAAATGGCCTGTTTCCCAACTTCTGGTGAGCCCGGTAGGCTTGTATTTTGCCCTCCCCAGGCTCCAAAGGCTTCCCTGGATCTGGGAGAGGGTAAAAACGCCCTCTCCCATCCTCCCAGAGGCTCCCAAGAAGCCAAAAACGCCCGCCCAGAGCCTCTGGTACAAGCCAAAAACCAGCTGGCTGGCACACACATGCACGTTAGAGCTGAACTAGGGCGATGGCTCTCATGCCAGCAGATATGGCTCTGCGTGCCACCTGTGGCACCCATCCCATAGGTTTGCCATCACTGCCATGTACCATTCATTCTTCAGTTCTCACTTGTACACAGAAAGAAACTCACACAGGCAATTCATGGTGATTCCATATTGCCACTATTAATTGAACGGAGATGTGTGGAGAATTAAAAACAAGGAAATGGTGATGTCCGGGCAGATGGGTGGAACCTCGTGCTGCTGCCAGGTTCTCCGAACCACCGGTGGCCACTGTTACCGGTACGCTCAAACTGGGTTCAACTGGTAGCATTTCCTCCCTGCCTGGCACATGTTGTTTGTGTGCCAACTCTGGGTCAAAACACCAATGTTGGAGCACCCACAACATCTGGAGGCAAGTCGTTCTGCTGATTAAGTGTTCTCCCTTTCAGTGGAAGACACTATAAGCTTCTATTTTATAAGTCCTTGGCGAGTGGCTATTGATGTCTTTTGAAATAGGTTGTGAAGCAAACGTCGAACTTACCTGGACTAGAATGTTCATTCCAACTGCAGATTCTCATCTCCAACTTCTTAATCTTCATTACGAATAATCACCCAGCAGGAGATTGATGTTGGAAGGCAATGGAGGTCTGAAACATTAAAAGGACAAGTTAAAAAGAAAAAGGGGGGGGGGGAGGTGCTAGATTTATCAGCTGATGAATGTGAGCAGATACTGCCACCTTGTGACTGAATCCAATAAGGAAGCACTGATGAAGCCTAGTTTGGGTAATGAAACTTCTGCAAGAAAACAAGCAAGCTCAGACAGCACCAATAAAAACCAATATACAGGAATTAATTCTCCGGAGTGTGTTATTACTATTATTACTATTATTGTTGTTGTTGTTGTTGTTGTTGTTGTTGTTGTTATTATTATTATTTACCAGTGGCAAAGAACTGGTGGGATCATAAGCCCAAAAAAGTGGTCGAAAATGAGCAAGCAAAACTACTTCCGACTTCAGACTGACCGAATTCTGAAGCATAACACACCAGACATTGTGATCGTGGAGAAAAAGAAAGTATGGATCAGCGACATCGCAATCCCAGGAGACAGCAGAATTGAGGAGAAGCAGCTAGAGAAATTAGTGAAATACAAAGATCTAAAAATCGAGCTGCAACGACTCTGGCATAAGCCAGTGAAAGTGATCCCAGTGGTACTTGGCATGCTGGGCACAGTGCCAAAGGATCTCAGCAGACATTTGAAAACCATCGGAATTGACAAATCTCCATCAGTCAATTGCAAAAGGCCGCTTTACTGGGATCGGCAAACATAATTTGCCGCTACATCACGCAGTCCTAGGTGCTTGGGAAGCGCCCGACTGTTGATGAAATACGGAATCCAGCATAGTGATCTTGTTTGCTGTGTTGCATTGACATAATAATGATAATGATAATGATAATGATGATGATGATGATGATGATGATGATGATGATAATAATAATAATAATAATAATAATAATAATAATAATATCCCAATAAAAACAATCATCACTACTAGGTCAGAGTGAGATGCTATAGCTTCAACGGCCTCAAGCCTGCCAGCAAAGCCATGTTTTTAAGGACTTCCCATGTCAACCCTGAGCTACAAATATTCTTCTTTATTAATAAGGAAGACAAATAACAATTATTCAGGGCTTGATTGTGAAACTTTCAATAACACCATGAAAAGTTTCTTGCAAGGACAAAATAAAAATGGGGCAGGGGTTCAAGACTGGTCCTACCATTAAGGAAGACCATGCAATAGCCTTGGGTGGGAAATGTTGGGTGCTGGCATGCAACCTCCCCAAAAACTTTAAAACTTAGACTGTCTACCCTTGACCTCATCCCATTTGTAAGAGGTCTGTAACAGGCATGCATAAGCGCACCAATATGCCTACCATTTCTGTTCTACTGCCCCCATTTATTCATAACCATCTCATGTATTCATAATCACATTTATACATTTAATGCAGGGATAAAATACTCCTGGTTCAGGCATGCCTATTAGTCGGAGAGCTGGTCGCGATGATAGTGTGAGGCTCCACCCACCTGCCCAGATGATGCCATTTGACTTCTTTTACCCTCTGCACATGCCCAGACCAGCTCTCTGGTGACCGACAGGCATGCCAAAACTGGGAGTATTTCACCCCTGATTTTATGTATTGGCAATCATATTTATGCTTGACAAATAAATAAAAATAAATCTTTGCCACAATCATTGCCTTCATTGTCTCAGAGCTCTTTCCAATTCACTGTGACTCCAATAGTAGGCTGTCAGCCAGTACATTTTAACCATGGTATCAAAATCAGTTAAAATGTATAAATCTCCAATTCAAAGACATTCTTCTTGCAATGCAAAATATCAAGACAGATAGGGAAGAGAGATAGTTTTTTATATAACATCATTAATGGCACAGGCAAGCAGTTTGGGATTATGCTATAGCTATATTAAAGATGGAGAAAAATCTCACAAACTAAGAATACAGGCTTAGAAAATAAAATCCAGAGGGCAAAAGGTGGTTGGAAAAATCCCTGGGAGACCGATCCATCTCTCTCCGTGAAAGACCTCACATAACCAAGGGCAAAGGGAAATTGCTCACTTTATTTTTGTGTAAGAGGAAGCAAAAAATGATTTGTTAACATCTGGAGTTCTAAAAAGGAAAAAACCCAGAAAGAAGCAGATGGTATTTTTACTATCACCTGGCAATATAAAAAGGGAGAGCATTTTGATCTAGAAAGACATCACAAAGAATTACATAATTAATTCTTAACTGATTAATCACTCTCCCGACTTTAAAAATATCCATGAAATTTGCAACCAAAATGGGGGAGGACAGACGAGAAAGATGAACCAGGGAAGAATCTCTTGAAGTTGCAAGGATCTCCTGCTCTTGTATAGGGGGCCCAAACAAATCTCTGGCTTTTGCAAATTCTGTATAATTGGCTACTTCTCTGTAGCCTTCAAAAGTATTTTGGGAATTAAGCTAAAAAAAACACCAAATGGGCTGCCTGTTTGAGTACTTAAGGGGGTTTATGAAAAGGAGAAAAACTGGATTTGTAGAATATAAGCATCTCTTCTGCAAGTTCAGGATTAAAGAGGCAACCATAATGCAACATGTGAACAATTGAACATAACCACTGGGCCACCAGGAGGGCTAAACGAGCATTGAAACCTCACAACACAACCTCCATCCTTTCCTATTCACATCACAATGCTGCAAACATATGCAGTACATAAGAGGTGAAGTTGCATCACATTGCTTATTTTGTCATTTTCTGTATCTCAATACAGGAAGACTCTATCAAAGTCTTCCTGTATTGAGGATCTCAATATAGGAAGACTTTGCTTACCAACTGTCTTATTTAGCCACTGTTCAAAGTTACGTTACGATAGTGTAATATATATACTGTATATATATTGACCATCGATATATTGATGACTATTGCAGCATTCTGCGATCACAATGATTGCCATTGGGGATCACTTCTCAACCAGCATGTATTGACCACTATGGCAATGTCCCCCAGTTACATGAACATCATTTGCATGATTCCCAACAAATGGAGAATGTGGAAGTAAAATCATAAGGTATAGTCACATGATGATTTGCTTAGTGATCACTATGATTGGTGATAGATTGACTGCTCTCAATTAAGTTTGTTAAGCAAGAATGACCTGTAATAATATTGCATATCCAAGCCTGTAAATTACCAAAGGCTACTTAATTAATTGATATTTGATCTGAGAATAGATCAGCTGGTTTATTCATTCATTCATTCATTCATTCATTCGATTTTTTTTATGCCATCCTTCTCCTTAGACTCAGGGTGGCTTACAACATGTTAGCAATAGCACTTTTTAACAGAGCCAGCATATTGCCCCCACAATCCGGGTCCTCATTTTACCCACCTCGGAAGGATGGAAGGCTGAGTCAATCTTGAGCCGGTGATGAGATTTGAACTGCTGACCTACAGATCTAGCAGTCAGATTCAATGGCCTGCAGTACAGCACTCTACCTGCTGTGCCACCACATCTCATAGGGGGTTTCCTACCCCTATCATAAGTTCTTTATTTTTAATATATATATATATTTATTAATTATTTACATATAAAAACAAGCAAACAAAATAAGCAAATACAAACACACATAAAACATGAAGGAGGAAAAAATCAAAGACGAAGAAAAGAGAATGAAAAAAGAAAAGAAAAAGAAAAGAGTCAACTAATCTGTTGACTATCATTGTTACACAGCCTTTAAGTACTATCCTATTTCTTTCCTTTACTTTTTATTATTAATTGCAAAAAAAAATAAATTAAACTCTATTTTTAAACGCTATTTTTCCATTTTATACAAGTAGAGCATGATTTTAACAGCAACCATTTATACTTTTCTAATTGATTATTATTGATAGGATTATAAGATTACATATCTGTATTTCCATTCAAGCTTTCTTATGAATCGCAGGTAGTGAATATGTGTGCTTTATGTTTTTAAATAATTCTTTTGCTTCAACCAGTCATACCACTTGTCCCATGTTTTATAATATTCAGTATCATCTTTGTCTTGGAGTTCCAAAGTTAATTTACTCATTTCAGCCACTTCATATACTTTATTAATTAAATGTAATGTTGTTGGTATTTTATCAGTTTTCCCTAGCTGTGCATATATTAATCTTGCAGGTGTAATTATATGTGTAGTCAGATATCTGTCTTCTTTTATTATTTTAAATTTTAAAATGCCTAAAAGAAATAATTCTGGATTGAGTGGTATTTATTTATGAAAGATTTGTTCCAGATAATTTTTAATTTTGGACCAGAAGCTCTTGACTTTGGGGCATGTCCACATATGTTCCAATGGACTGTTTGCACTTTCAACACATTGGGGACATATTTGGGTACATTTTGGCCAGACAGACGAGAGGTAAATGCCACTGGTAGTACATTTTATATTTTTTTTCTTTATAAGATATTGATATAGTTAATTTGTAATTGGTGTTCCATAACTGACCCTATTCTATCAGGTTTATTGTCTGTCCAAAGTTCTGCGCCCAAGCTATCATATTACCTTTTACTTGGTCTTCCACTAATTCATATTGCAAAAGATATTTATAAAGCTTTGAAATTATCTTATCTTCCAGTCCCAGTAGAATTTTATCTAAATCGTTTGCATACCATAAGTTCTTAATCACAGCAGCTTTCTCCAGGGTGCCTAGTCAAAGCTTATTGGGGTGAGTTAATTTAAAGATAGACAACCAGTAGCCACATGAATCCGCCAATCTCCCTTCTTGTGGCTCTAAGAGCTCCCCAATCCTGAAATTCCAGGACGAATTCTTGAATTAGGGAAACAAAAGGGGGCTTCAAGTTCTAAAAAGGCTTCAAGAATCTTCAAGAAGTAGGGAGATCCTTCCTTAAAAACTAAATTAAAGGGGGGGATCTGGAACAGCTTGTAGAAACTATATCCTCTTCTCACTATTGTTTCACATTTGGCTTTCCTGTATGTTAAATTTTGTACTTGTATTTTACTCATTGGGGATTCCAAGTGGATAATTTCAATTTGAATGTCTGGAGATTCTAGCTTACTCACATTATTAACGAGGTGATAGCAGCATTTGGAGAATAGTGTGGGCTACATGTCTTGAATTTTTCTTAATTGTATAAAAGTTGCCTGTCAAATTACTGTATTTTTCACAATATAAGATGCACCTTTTTCCTCCCTAAAAGAGACTGGAAATTCAGTTGCGTCTTATATGCTGAATGTAGGGGTTTTTTGGTGCTTTCCTCTCATCCCAGCCCTAAGTAGGTGCTAACAATCTTCCCAGCTCTTACCTTGCAGGTTCTTGCATTGTTACTCTTTGTGAAGAATGTTTTCCAAAACTTTGTAGGTTTTTTTCATTGCCCTACTTGCTCCGAATGTTTCTTTCCAGCCCTAACCAGGTGCTAATGATGTTCCCAGCTCTTACTGGCTTGCAAGTTCTTTCACTATTACTCTCTCTGAATAAGGGTTTTTTAAAGCCCTAATCAGGGGATAAAATAATGTGCTGAAACTGACCAGGCTAAGAATGCTATCCATGGTAAGCAGATTATTTTCCCTATGTTCCTCCCCAAAAACAAAGGTGTGTCTTATACTCCAATGCATGTTATACACGGGAAAATATGGTATTCCCAATAGTTTCCTTTCCCCAAATTGTCTTCTTTTTCTACCACATCTAATTTGCACATAAAAAAGGGGTGACTCCAAAAAAAAAAGAGAGGTTCCAGACCCAAGTGACTCATGAGCTGCAGAAAACTTGATTCACTGGTTGTCTGCAAACATGATCACTCTTTAATCTTGGAAACACATTCAAACCCCATCATCTTGTGTTTTGTTTCCTTCAAGTGCAAATTGGAATGGACTCCCAAATAGCTATGCTAACCCCCTCCACCCACATATATTAATAATAATAATAATAATAATAATAATAATAATAATAATAATAATAATTTATTAGATTTGTATGCCGCCCCTCTCCGAAGACTCGGGGCGGCTCACAACACGATAAAAACAGTATTATACAGGCACAAATCTAATATTAAAAAAACCCAAAAAACTAAAAACCCTATCATAATTAAAAACCAAACAGCACATACATACCAAACATAAATTATAATAAGCCTGGGGGAAAGGTGTCTCAAATCCCCCATGCCTGGCGGTATAGGTGGGTCTTAAGTAGTTTACGGAAGACAAGGAGGGTGGGAGCAGTTCTAATCTCTGGGGGAGTTGATTCCAGAGGGCCGGGGCCGCCACAGAGAAGGCTCTTCCCCTAGGGCCCGCCAGACGACATTGTTTAGTCAACGGGACCCAGAGAAGGCCAACTCTGTGGGACCTTATCGGCTGCTGGGATTCGTGCGGTAGCAGGCGGTTCCGGAGGTATTCTGGTCCAATGCCATGTAGGGCTTTAAAGGTCATGACCAACACTTTGAATTGTGACCGGAAACTGATCGGCAGCCAATGCAGGCCACGGAGTGTTGTAGATACGTGGGCGAATCTGGGAAGCCCCACGATGGCTCTCGCGGCTGCGATCTGCATGATCTGGAGTTTCCGAACACTTTTCAAAGGTAGCCCCATGTAGAGAGCATTGCAGTAATCAAACCTCGAGGTGATAAGGGCATGAGTGACTGTGAGCAATGACTCCCTGTCCAAATAGGGCCGCAACTGGTGCACCAGGTGAACCTGGGCAAACGCCCTCCTCGCCACAGCTGAAAGATGATGTTCCAATGTCAGCTGTGGATCGAGGAGGACGCCCAAGTTGCGCACCCTCTCTGAGGGGGTCAATAGTTCCCTCCCCCAGGGTAATGGACGGACAGATGGAATTGTCCTTGGGAGGCAAGACCCACAGCCACTCCGTCTTATCTGGATTGAGTTTGAGTTTGTTGACACCCATCCAGTCCCCAACAGCCTCCAGGCACCGGCACATCACTTCCACTGCTTCGTTGACTGGACATGGGGTGGAGATGTACAACTGGGTATCATCCGCATATTGATGATACCTCACCCCATGCCCTTGGATGATCTCACTATTGCCACTGCCCTGTGTTAGGAAAGGAAATTATTAAATAACTGGAGAATAATAGGATCTGTGGCATAAAACTATTGTAAGTCTCTACGCTCCTCAATTTGTAGACCAGCAAAATAAGATGTACCTTGCGCTGTAAGAAAAAGATTGGATATTTTATTAAAAGCAAACTGTGGCTGCAATTTCAGATTGAGATTTTGAGGGGAGACATAATTAAAACTCTTCTTTCCTCACTCTAAAGCATCCAGGCAACTTAACTGAGCCTTTCCTCAGCTGCTTTTTACAAATTGCTAAGCTCTGCCCTGAACATTTTCACATATATACACAAACAAACTACATAAACACAGTCATTCAGGCAGTCTCGTCTATAAGCTTTATAAATATCCAGGGAGAATCAGCAGGGGGGTTTGTTTCATTTTTTGCAGGATTTTTTGTTAGGATTTGGCTGGCCTTATCAATATGATGATAAGACACCATATTCCTAAAGCAGTTTCAATTGTAGAATGAACAAAATTGCTTGCATTTCTCATCACTTGAATGTTGATCGGGGGAATAGGGAAAAGTTATTCCCCAGCTACACAGGCAAAATATTTGCCATCTCTCTCCTTTTCTCACCCTCCCTCTCTCTCTTTCTCTTTCTCCCTCTCCCTCTCGTGTCGTGTGTGTGTGTGTGTGTGATACGTGTGTGTGTGAGAGGGAGAGAAATTCTCTATTTATACTGCTCAAAAAAGAAATACAGGGAACACTCAAATAACACATTCTAGTTCTGAATGAATGAAATATTCTCATTGAATACTTTGTTCTGTACAAAGTTGAATGTGCACAATAGCATGTGAAATTGATTGTCAATCAGTGTCGCTTCTTAAGTGGACAGTTTGATTTCACAGAAGTTTGATTTACTTGGAGTTATATTGTGTGGTTTAAGTGTTCCCTTTATTTTTTTGAGCAGTGTATTTTATAATAATAATAATAATAATAATAATAATAATAATAATAATAATAATAATAATAATAATAATATGCCACCCCCCATCCTCTATTGCAGATAGTTCTTGGTTTACGACTGCAATTGGTACCAGGTATGGTTATTAAGTGAGTCACTCCTGGTTTTACAACTATCTGTGTTTCCCCAAAAATAAGACCGGGTCTTATATTAAATTTTGCCGAAAAAGGGCTTATTTTCCAGCTATGTCTTATTCTTGGTAAAATACGGTACTAAATGTGTCCGTCTGGATGATGATCTTAAGAGGGGCTTATTTTGGGGGTGGGTGGGGTAGGGCCTTACAAGCATCGTGAAAAATCATGCTAGAGTTTATTTTCCACTTTGGTCTTATTTTGGGGAAAACGGGGTATTTGGTCATCAAGCAAATTACTGTGTCGTTACATGAATCTGGCTTCCTTCATTGACTCTGCATGTCAGAATCTATCTGGGGCTGGGGGGAATCACATATGATCCCATAATCCTGGGGTCCTGCAACCACCATTAAATATATGCTGGCTGCCAAGCACCCAAATTTTGATCACATAATCGCAAGGATGCAGCAATGATTGTAAAGTGTAAGGACTGGTCATAAGGGTTTTTTTTTCAATGCTGTTGTAACTTAAAATAATTGCAGAATGAATGGTTGTAAGTTGAGGATTACTTGTAGTAAAAGATTGCCCCAGTGTTGTCATGAATGCATGAATCAAAATAACTTGTTGCTCTCTAATAATTTTGTTACAATAGGCTGCATTTTGATGGGAGTTTTGTGTGTTTTAGAGAGCTTCCCCTCAACATACTGGGGGACGTCAATTCTCTACAAACCATTAAGACTGGAATTCAAACAAGGATGCAGATGGCAGATATAAAACAAGATTCAGAGCTGCAATCACACAGACACAACTGCCAGACTGACTGTGTTTTGAAAACTCCTTTTTTGTGGATGCCTCTGAGTCCAAACCTCTCTTCTTGGTTAAGTTGCTTTGCATACACCCACTTTTTAAAAGTATTCTTTGCTTTTGAACTCAGCCTTGTTCAGTAAATGGCAACTTTTATTTTCAAAAGACAAAGCATGCTCAAAACATTGGTGTTCCTTCCTGAATTTGGGTACCAAAGCACTTTTCCCCATATGCTGGCTTTTGCTATTATTTGAATTGTGGGGTAATTTTGACAATAATTAACAGGAGCTGTCCTTGGTGCTGAAGGACATCATCCATCTGGGATAAAGAATCTACACTACATACCAATATACCGTACAGCTGATTGGGAACTTCATTCGCCACCACCGAATTAGTACAAAAGCTTGTGTTCTGTCCCAGCATCGAGCCCCCCATCCCCCCAAATTAAGATGTACACCACTGGCTTTACTAAAAGTTTACTGCTAATAAAAGTCTTAGCAGTTTTGAGTCTCTACTAAAAGAAAGTAAAATCTATAAAGGCTTCACCACGATGCTAATAATGTCTTAGCAGCTGGCCAGAGTCCCAAGGATAGGTAAACATAACAGTAATTACTAGATTGTGGCAGAGTTCCTTATCATAGACTTACAGAGGTTGGCTGGAAGCCTGGAGCTAATTAATGCAGACAAGAATGTTTTAAAATCACAAGCCGGAGACAATAGATGCAGCAAGAGTTGGGAATGAAATGGTGTTGTCCTCTGCACTGAAGCATCACATGACTCTGACTTAAATAGCATGAGGGTGTGGCCCAGTAGCCAGTAGTTCTACTCATGAGGAAGCCTCCTCCTGAGTAACCACTCTTGCCTCCTTTAGGCCCTGCGAGTCCTAGCATCAAGAAGAGGCTCCTCCTTTTCTCCTGAGTCACTTATTTCAGGAGGCGCAGAAAGCCCTGATTGCTCTTCAGCCTTTGAAACCACATCCTCTTCGCTCTCAGGATCGGGTGCCAGGAACACAAGTCTCCTCATTACAACAACCCTGTGAGGTGAGTTGGGCTGCCAAGAGTAATTGGCTCAAAGTCATCCAGATAGTTTTTCACGTGTAAAACAGGACTAACACTCAAAATCTCCTGGTTTAAAAATCTTTAAATATCTATATTTTAAAAAGAAAGAGAAGTAAAATTCAAAATATTAGTATGGATGTTTAAACTGCGAAAGGAATTTAATAAATTGAGCCATGGCAGGAACAGAACTCTTTGTGCAATGGGAGGTGTAGAACCCAAGCAGACCATTCCATAATATTAGGCACCAATGTAAAGATGCTATGGTGACACAGAGACTTACATCCATATCACAAATGTGATTCATCATATTTAATGAGCTCCTGTTTGGCATGAGTCACTCGTATTTTTCCCCACTCAGAAAACACCATCTGAACAGTTATTCACAAAAAAAATTATCAGCCCACTGTGCTCTTCCAACAGTGAGTCATGTATATTCCTTTGTACTCTAAATGTAAATTTTGAGGGGTGGGGGGAGGGGGCAAAAGTCAACTGTGTCTACAATTTAAACTCCGAGCTTCAAGTATCATTATACTGTGCTTTCAGCACACGTTTCCTAAATTCCTGGAATTATTGTTTCAAGTATCGGACGCGAATGAGTGGACAGAATGAAACAGCTTTCTACTGCAAGGGGGAAACAAGGTGATGTAATGCTGATGTAGTTTACTAACTCTTCCTGCTCAACTAGTTGAGAAGGCTGGCCCTGAAAGTTACTCCATTAGGGTCCTGGCATAGAAAATATCCCTCCATCATCATTTTTTGGTGTGAACTAGGGGTATCTAACCTTGGCAACTTTAAGACTTGTGGACTTTATCTCTCAGAAGGCCCTAGCCAGCATGGGTTGAAGTCTACAAGTCTTCAAGTTGTCAAAGTTGGACACCCTCCTTTAAACCAGAAAGTACTGTATTTTTAGGAGTATAAGACACACCTTTTTTTGCTGATATCGCAATTTGTTTGCTGATATCACAATTTTTGTTGTTGCTCTTGTTTTTTCTTTGTGTGTCTTTTGTTGGTATTTATTTGTCTGTTTTAAAATATATTTGAAAACTAATACATTTTTTTTAAAAAAAAAAAGAAAAGACACACCTTTTTCCTTCCTAAAAAAGGATGAAATTTTGGGTGCATCTTATATTCCGAATGTAGCTTTTTCAAAGCTTCTTTTCCCAGCCTTAGCAAGGTACTAACGATTTTCCCAGATTCCTACTCCATCCAAAGAAGTTTTTTTTTCCTGCCCTAAGTCTTTGCAAGCTTGTTTTCATTCCTACTCCCTCTAAAAATGTTTTTACAGCCCTAATGAGGCGCTAACGATCTTCCCAATTTGCAGCGTTTTTTAATTCCTACTCCCTCCAAAGTAGGGTTTTTTTCCCAGCTCTAAGTCTTTGCAGGCTTATTTCCATTCCTACTCCCTTCAAATAAGTTTTTTAAAGACCTAATTGGGGGATAAAATAATGTGCTGAAGCTGATCTAAGGATGCTAGCCAGGTGAATGCCTGGTATGTAGATTTTTCCCTATTTTCCTCCACCAAAACTAAGATGCATCTTATACTCCAGTGCATCTTGTACTCCAAAAACTACAGTAATGGTGGGATGACCTTTTCTATGCTAGGACTTTGATACTGATGGAATATCTTCCAGGATGACGTCACTGGCTGGGAAATTCTTGGAGTTGAAGTTTAGAGGTTTTAAAATTGCCAAGGTTGGGGACCCCTGATTGAAAGAATCCTGACATGATCCACAGAAACATGAATGGAGAGAAAGCAAACGGTCTTACCTGACCCTTAACTGTACATAACAATCTTTTCCAATACAGAGTTGGGCATGCACATTTATACACCAGGTTTGAATTCTTCTCGCTGAATAATGAGGGATGGAGAACAGTCAATCAGGCTCACATTAGAAACTTTAAAAATATACCTCCTATTGCTGCCTGGGTGCATGCCTGGTTATGACAGCAACCCCTGCTCCCTCCTCCTTCGTGACAAAGGGAACCTTTCTTCCCCTGCCACCAATCCATTCCTCAGGAGCTGTCAATCAGCTGTCAATCAGCAACTTCAGGCTATAGCAATGATGGCATTGCTTTTTTGGTTCATGTGCCAAAAGTGGGGGCGTGGGGGTGGTCACACGTGTGCATGCCCACATCTATAATTTCATGCACCCGCCCCCGTGCATGCATGCATGATCTGCCCACTCTTGGCGTAGGATGGCATGCCCATTTTGGCTCTCCCCAGGCTTCAGAGCCCTTCTAGGAGCCTGGGGAAGGTGAAAACAGCCTACTCCCCTGCCCAGAGGCCCTCCGGAGGCAGAAAATGGCCTGTTTGCCAACTTCTGGTTGGACTGGAAGGCCCATTTTCTTGCTCTACCCAAGCTCCAGAGCCTTTCTAGGAGCCTGGGGAGGTGAAAATGGCCTCCCTCCCACCCGGAAGTCCTCCGGAGGCTGAAAACCACCCATTTGCCAATTTCCGGTTGGATAGGAAGCCCTGTTTTTTTGCTCTCCCCAGGCTTCAGAGCCTTTCTAGGAGCCCAAGGAGGGCTAAAACAGCCTACCCCCATCCCTCTGGAGATTCCCAAATGGACCATTGCTGGCCTCCAGAGGGCCTCCAGGGTTGGGGAAGGGCCTATTTAGTTTGGGGAGAGCAAAAAACAAGCCTTCCCCACCTTCTCTAGAGGCTGAAAACAGCCTGTTTCCCAACTCCCAGTGGGCCCAAAAGGCCTGAAAATTAGCCAGCCAGCACTCACATGCCCACTGATATGGCTATGCGTGCCACTTGTAGCACATGTGCCATAGATTCGCCACCACTGTGCTATAGGTTAGCCTAATCATTTTTTGCTTCTATCTTTAAAAAAAAAAAGATTTCAGTTTAATTCCATTTATTACAATCATTACCATAAGTGACAAAACACTTTTAATTTGTAAGATTGATATATGTCTATTATAGTTAGCTTGAAAACAAAGATGTTCATAAATAATTCCTCATCAAATCAGAAAAAAAAACCCTATCATTGTCACAGGGGTTGGTTCTGGACATCATTATTATTATTATTATTATTATTATTATTATTATTATTATTATTATTATTATTAATTAGATTTGTATGCCACCCCTCTCCGTAGACTCGGGGTGACCCACAGCAATAATAAGAACAATATACGGTAACAAATCTAATAATTAAAAAACTAAATAATTAAAAAACTAAAAAAAACCCTTATTTAAAATAAAACATACACTCAAACATACCATGCATAAAATATATAGGCCGGGGGAGATGTCTCAATTGCCCCATGCCTGACGGCAAAGGTGGGTCTTAAGAAGTTTATGAAAGGCAAGAAGGGTGGGTGCAATCCTAATCTCCGGGGAGAGCTGGTTCAAAAGGGTCGGGGCCGCCGCAGAGAAGGCTCTTCCCCTGGGTCCCACCAGTCGACATTGTTTAGTCAACAGGACCCGGAGAAGGCCAACTCTGTGGGACCTAACTGGTCACTGGGATTTCTTTAAAGTTTTGAATGAGAAGATAAAAGGACGGAGAACTTCTAATACTTTAATACTGTACTTGTAATACTAGAAGTTGCACAAGATTAAGTTAAATAAAACCAGTTACTTTCAGCACCATTCTCTCTGATAAATAAAATAAAATGAAATGTAATAAAGACAAATATAAAATTCTTCATATGAACAAGAGAAGAAATTGGATGGGGGATACTGAGACTGGTAATAATATGTGTGAAAATGATTTGTAATTGATCACAAGCTACAAATGCGTCAACCATATGCTCAGTTCTGGCACCATTGTAAAAATTCAGAGTAGGCAGGACAAGTGTACAAAATAAGGATGATCACAGGACTGGAAATGAATAATCTTGAGAAAATATTTAGCCTTCAGAAATAGTATAGAGTATGATAGCATTTCATAAATATTTGAATAAGTATCACTACAAAGCAGATCTGATGTATAAAATGCAAAACCTTAAAAATTATCGTATTTTACCGGAAAGAAGAGTCTGATACAACACTAAGAAAAACACATTAACCATAAGGGCGGTTTATTAGTGTAATCAACTATGTGAAGACGTTGTGTGCTTCTGTTTGTTGGATGTGTTCAAACAAAGCTGGACAATAATTTAAGCACAACGAGACAATGAATAATGACTAAAGCTAGAATGCCAATCAGTGAAGAGTTCATGGTCTAAATCAGTAGTGATGTAATCATCTTTCTGTCATGGTTTCTGCCTTTGTTAACCTTTCCTTTCTCATTAGAGATTTATCATGTGCATAAGCTTTTTTTTTCTTTCAGAAGTCCAACTCTTTGGGCATCATTTTCTGGATCAGATCCAGGCTGTTTCTTTTTACCCTTATTATTCATAGGAAGAAAAGTTTGTTCCAGATATTTGCCCATCTTGTTTCAAGTCTATTATTAGCTTGCTTATTCATGTTTCCATGAATAATTCTTAGAGGAATTTAGTCATAATTGCCTATCTAGCTGTAGACATTTTGTCACATTGTCAGAAGTAGAACAATAATCTTTTTGATCCCTTTTCTCTCTGAAAATCTCTATTGGGTGAACAGAATCCATATAATTTCCACTTCAGTGACCCTGAATCATTCTGGGACTGTATCTCTTCAGCATTTCAAGAAGGCCTAGCCCCAAATTTTACTTGCTAGCCATTTTCCTTCTTCTCCAGTTCTCAGGAGAAGGGCAGCATAGAAATCAATCAAACAAACAAACAAAACAAAAAACAAAAAAACAAACGAACAAAGTTGTACGTGCAGTAGATCAATAGTTATTATGTTCTTTCACACTTGGAACTTGGAACTTGGAACTTGGAATTGAGATTTGATTTGATTTGATTTGATTTGATTTGATTTGCATGCCGCCCCTCCCCATAGACTCGGGGCGGCTAACAACAGTAATAAAAAACAGCATGTAACAATCCAATATTAAAACAACTAAAAAACACATTTTATAAAACCAAACAGACATACAAACAAACATACCATGCATAAATTGTAAGGCCTAGGGGGAAAGAGTATCTCAGTTCCCCCATGCCTGATGGCAAAGGTGGGTTTTAAGAAGCTTATGAAAGGCGAGGAGGGTGGGGGCAATTCTAATCTCTGGGGGGAGTTGGTTCCAGAGGGCCGGGGCCGCCACAGAGAAGGCTCTTCCCCTGGGTCCCGCCAAACGACATTGTTTAGTTGACGGGACCCGGAGAAGGCCCACTCTGTGGGACCTAACTGGTCGCTGGGATTCGTGCAGCAGAAAGCGGTCCCGGAGATAATCTGGTTGGGGTGGGCAGGAAACACATCAGCTGGATCAGTGATGGGCTACCAAAATTTTTACTACTACACTGCGGGTATGGCTTATGCATTTTGTTTCAACATCTTTCAGTGCAAATTGGGTGCTCTGGGGTGGAGCTCCAAATTTTGCTACCGGAACTGCGTTCCTGACAGTACCCATAGGAGCCCATCACTGAGCTGGATACACATCCATAATGAGCTGCTCAGCAGAGTTAAGAGAATTTGAATTATATTAAATTTATAGACCGCCGAACTCCTGACAGATGTGTACAACTGCTACTGGTGTACAGCAGTAAAACTATATACAAGAATTTTAAACCCCAATACAAAAACATTCGTAATTTCTAAGCCGGAGTGCTATAACTCAACGGCCCCAGGCTTCCCAGAAGACCAGGAGGGTGGGGAGAATACTGTTAAGAGAATAAAAAAGCTCCCCAACCAGTTCAGATGACCAAACATAACTTGTACTAACTCCACTTCAGGACCCAAGGCCACAAGATGGAACTTGGTCCAGCCAACATTCTCATTGCTGAGGAGGGACCCACTGGCCGAATTGAGTGAAGACTCTGCCTTGTTCCACACTGTAAGGAAGTCTCTCCACTGGGTTGAAGCCTATGTGGGTAACTCTACGCCCCGAAGGGCAGATGATGCAATAGCCTGGGCTCGGAAGCACTCTGGCTTGGCAACAGGGATCATGGGGACTGCCAGCCCCAAACCTGCCACTGAACCTCAACCTAGTGCCACCAAGACTAGCCCCAGCAACTGCATTGGGTTGCAGCCTGGATGGTCTGTAACGGCGTCCCAGTAGGAAAGATGGAGATGTGCATGCACTCTTCTGTGTAAGGTTTGGCTTCTGCACATGCACAGGAAGTGAAATCTCATGTGGGGACGAGAGATTTTGTCAATTTCCTTTTTGAGTTACACATTTTTAAAATAACTAAATAAATGAATGAATGAATGAATGAATGAATGAATGAATGAATGAATGAATGAATAAATAAATAAATAAATAAATAAATAGTATAACTGCTCTGATGATCTTTCAATCAACTGCAGTCAGATAGTAGAAATCCTTTGATTTAGAATCTGTAATTAAACTCCTATTCCAGCAACTTAAACTCTTGTGTGCTAACGCACTGTGTGGTGTTGTGTGCTTCATTTGTTTTACTGCTGTCTGGCACACAGAAAACAGATTCTGGGGCAGGGACTGGGTTTCCTACAGGGTTTCCCCAGGCACCCAGACTAAATACTGTACCAACGCAAAGCCTTTCCGTGTTTGGGAGATTTCCTTTCTGCAAATACCATAAATGTACATTAGAGGGCATTAAACACCCGCCTGTGAAGACTTGGTTGTCTCAGTAATTTCACAGCGCCGAAAAGTGTCTTGGAAAGAAAATCCCCTCTTTAAACTGTCATAACATTCACAAGGGAAAAGGCAGAGATGCATTCATAGCTTTGAAGAGGGACAGGATCTTTTCACCATGATTACAAAATTAAAATACGGCAGACTAGCCTTAAAATGAACTCAATAACACTCATATCATTTTCTTGGCAATAAGTTGTCTTGTAGCCAAGAAGTCTTCCTAGATATTATGAGATATAAATGCAGTAAAGACAGTTTTTAACTTGTTCATTTAGTGACCTACAGTGGCAGTAAAAAAGTGACTAACGACTATTTTTTACAAAATCACTGCGGCATCCCCATAGTCATGACATCAAGATTTGGACATTTGGCAACTGACTCATATTTATGACGGTTGTAGCATCCTGGGTCATGTGACTACCTTTTGCACCCTTCTGACAAACAATGAGTTTCACTTAACAACCGCGTTACTAACTTATCAACTGCAACGATTCACTTAACAACCGTGGCAACAAAAGTCATAAAATGGGACCAAATTTGCTTAAGAAATGTCTTGCTTAGCAACAGAAATGTTGGGTGCCATTGTGGTCCCAAGTTGAGGATCACCTGTATGCTACTATTTGCTGATCCTTGTTTATCATAAAAAACTATATATTTCAAATGTCAGCAAATTAATATATACTGGAGCAAAATTTACAAAAGAAGCTTTGTTTTTTCCCTACTACTTTTTTTTAAGAGCCTTTTTTAAACTGAATGGTGCTCTGACACTGGTTCTTGAATTTTATTTCTACACAATATTCTGCCCCATTTGAGGGCGGCAGGCAGATATCTTGGTACGTGCATAATATTTTCCTAACCGTTGTTGTGGTTAGCTCTGGCCCAGCTCCTGCCCCAAGGACTGTGGATGTGGGGGAGACATCCACATGCCGCAGGCCTGTTTTGCTCCCGGTGCAATCTGCTGATGAAGGCTCCTCTGACCAAGAAGACAGGAGTGACAGGGAGGAGGAGAGTGTGGCAGACAGCTCAGAAGGAGATCAATTATCTATGTCCTCCTTGGAATCGGAACAAGAGTTAATAATACAGCCACGCATGCAGAGAGCGATGCATAGGCAGCAACAACTGAGAGATCATTATCAAAGAAAATGAGGCCACCTGTGGTTGGGTGGGGCTGTGGTGATTAGTGTGGCTGCTATAAATAGCACCGTGTGGGTTTGGCCATTGTGGAGGATTATCTGATCGTTGTGTTTCGTGCCTGTCTTGCTGACTTCGACCTTGGTGTGCTGATTTTTCCCCACTTTGAAACTAAACCATAGCAAAGGGTGTTTCACTTTGTGAAAGAAGAAGGACTGTGAATAGCGTCACAGCTGCAAGCTAAGTATCACAGAACTGATAAGGGGCTTGTACCAATTACCAGTTTGTTTGGAGACGAGTGCTCTTTGCTATACAAACAGAGGGCTTAGTTTACGTGAATTTTCGTTATAAAGAAGATTGTTTTGAATTTTCAAACGTGTCTGTGTCTGAAATGTGTATCTGAATTTTCGGGAGGATTCTGCCAGAGAGCTCGACAGAACAACCGTCCTACCCTCTTCTTGCATCTCACATATGGGACGATGTTCTACTTTGATTAATGACAGGATTTACCTTCAGGGGTGCATTCTAACATACCTTGCTGCTGGTTCACTTCCTTCCATGCTGTGTGGGCGTGCTGCATGGGTGTGTCATGTGGGTGTGCCGTGTGGGCGCACACATGTTCAGTACTGAAAAATCTGGGAATAAAATTTTTTGGGTGGCACCCACCGCCTGCCACTGACTGAACTGTTTTTGTGACATCATTGTAACATCATCAGTGGGTCACTACCAGTTCGGATGAACCAGTCCGAACCGGGAGGAACTCAATTCTAGTTACCTTGCCCTTGAGTGCTAAATAATTTTTTATAAAAATCCTGAAACAGTCTAGTTTGTCTGTTTGAAGTTGACAGGAAAGATCAGAACAAGGTTACATGATAAACTAGAGCCATAATGGTGAAGCTATGGCACGTGTGCCACAGGCGGCACATGGAACCATATCAGAAGGCACGCAAGACTTTGCCATGTTTCAGCTCCAGCACACATGTGTGTGCTAGCCTGCTGATTTTTGACCATGGGAAAGGGCATTTCACCCTCTGGACAAAAGCGCTTCCATGAATACCTCTATTGCAGACATTTCTAATTAATAACTGACCACAAGCCCTTTCTGGGACTCCTTGCATGGAACCCAGCAAACACCAACCTACTTGTCACTTGGGATGATGCACTGGTCAATTTTCCTATCAGACTTCAACTATAAACTGTTGCATCTTCCAGGGAAGAGCATAGCTAACACTGATGCCTTCAGCTGCTGTCCCACTCATCAAAGACCCTTCACCTGTGGCTGAAATCCTGCTTATTGACATTGAAATGTCCAGTTCAGTCACTTCACATGACATTGCAGACCATACAGACAAAGATAAGGTATTATCAAAAACTTGGAACAGCCAGAGTCTCTGCCCCACAGGGCCTCCGAAACAACCAAGCGTGAAACTCCACAGGACAGACCTGCCCAGACTACCAGACCCCAAGAATCTCTAGGCTCAAGACTGGAGGAGATGAGCAGACACCTACCAGACTCAGTTGGAGACCAGAAAAGTCATCCCGGACTGGAGGATAATGACACAAGAGCGGCTGCCACCACACCTAGCAGTAGGCCCTAGATCATTCCACAAATGGAGCCAGGAGCAGTAGACGACAGGTCCGCCACCAATGAATTCTGAGGGACAAATGAATTGTATAGGCCCAGTAGAACTGTACGGCACCCCACCTGCCTGGGTGACTACTTAACTTGTATACAGAGACAATTAGAATATCCACAAACTAAGAGGGGAGAGGTATTATTTTCAGCTGTAGATGGCACAGATTTGCATAGCTGCTGCTGATTGGCTAGTCTAGCGGTGGGAGAAATAAACTTGTGTCAGTAGCCAGCCAGCTACAGGAAAGCCTTTAAAAGCAGCTTCCCTGTAGCCTGCCGGCATTCTGTATTACTTTCAGCTACTGATAAATAAAAGTGCTGAACTGCTCCCACGTCTCAACTCTTTTTATTTATAGTTGTGTTGGAAGGGACCCTGTGGGTCTTCTTCATTCCCATGCAATCTAACAAAATGTAATCTGCCTGATTTCCCGTTAGCGTGGAGTTTGATTTGTCTGAAAAAAGCAATCCTGCGCTTGGACCAGAACAAAGCTGACTTATTTATTTTTCTTCAAACATTTCTTAAAGAAGCTAGAATTGCAACTTGATAAACCATCCGGGCCTTACTTCTTAGTTAATACATGTTTGTGAATTGTGCCCACCACCCCGACATACACACATTCCCCACCACCAAATTGGGGGTATTTTTTATATAATCCACTTAACCCAGGAGCAATATATCTGTTTACATATTATAGAGTGATTCCAATTTATTTCTTGTAGCTTGGTCTCGGATTCTGCTCGTCATATATCGTCTTACCTTGTCCCACCGTCCCATCAGCTGTCCCAACTCAGTTTCATTATACAAATTTATCCTTTTTTCCATAATTTCAAATTGAATATGGTCCACCATGTACCTATACCAATTTTGCATTGTCCATTTTGTCACATCCTTCCAACCCAAAACTATTACTGCCTGAGCGCTTTCTATTGCTGCTTTTTTTATTTCTCTAAATTCACTACGCACTGTTTTATGTTGTGTGATGTTAAATTGTTAAAAATCAATAAAAATATTATTTTTTAAAAAAGTTAATACATGTTTGTAGTGGTACACATTGTCAAGCGTATGTGGATTGAATTGAACTCAGAAGACAGTTTCTCAAAATCTTGAAACAATCATTAAAATCAACTAATGTTAGCTCCTAATCCCTTGTAGACTCCAATGACACATCTCTCTATTTTCATATTTGAATTAACTCACAATTTTGGGAAATGAGCAAAAATTCAGCTGGTCCTTGCATTTATGCTAAATATAATAAATATAGAAGTCTACATCCTCTGACTTTCAACTGGACTCTTTTAACTTCTTCTCACCAACAGCTCTACCTTTCTCTCTAGTTTTACGGGGAGAGGAGGGTTTTTCCAGTCTCAGTTTTCAACCAAAATTCTTCCTGTTTTTCTAGAGCTATGGTTGCAAAGATTTTAATCTCAATAACTTTGTTCAGTGTCTTCCAGGGACTCTGTTCAGGATTTCCTGCCCGTACCTGGTGATCCATCTTCAGTTCTTGGTTTAGTAGCAGATTGAGAATATCTCCATCAGTTCTCACTTAAGGGCCGTAAAAATTCACAGTCATCTTTTGATAGCTATGATTGCGAAGACTTTCCCAGAAGTCTCTAAGGCCCAAATACGAAACAGCTGTACAGGGCAGGGGGTTGTCTCTCAAAGTAAACATTGCAAGACAGATTAAGGAAGAGGAGGGTTTTTTTGGGGGTGGTGGATATCAAGATAACCTAATAACCTGTCAACTTCTTCCCAAACGATTTGGTATGATGAAGAGTAATCACCGCCATTTTCAAAGAATAGCAATCCTGTGCCATATGGGTCTTTCTTCTTTCTGACAACAATAGAAGCAATGGCATCATTCTTATAATGGAAATAGGAATACTCCTAAGAAAAGCAACTGATATACTACCAAGGAAAAAAAAGATTTAATGTTTATTCAGCTAGTGGCAACATCTACTGACCTTATCTGAGAGTGAAATAGTGAAACAGAGCTGGAACTGTTTTAGAAACATAGAAACATAGAAGTCTGACGGCAGAAAAAGACCTCATGGTCCATCTAGTCTGCCCTTATACTATTTTCTGTATTTTATCTTAGGATGGATATATGTTTATCCCAGGCATGTTTAAATTAAGTTACTGTGGATTTACCAACCAGTTTGTTTTGTATTTGGATGGAGAACAGTAAACAAATTCCAGGTCTACAGGTAACTTTTGCAAATGTGATTCCTTACATAGGTTTACTTCATAGGATCTAAGCAAGGGAAGATACATTGGGAATGATGATAGAAGAAATTCTTGTCTTTTTAATTTGTCTCCTCTCCTTTAGGAGTAGTATGTAAATTTCTTTTCCAAAATTATAGGAATCAAACTTAGATGAGAATGCTTGTTGTATGCTTTTATATTCGTAATTTCATCCTCTCCCAGTTAATCCAACATTCTATGTGTCAACTAGCACTGAAGATACAAAAGTACAATATTTAGAAAGCAGATTCTGGGAGAGTCACCTTAATATTCATTGCACTGTAAGTCTTTGGGAGGAACCCAGCTTTATTGTAAGCTGTTGATTTTGGTGGGAAACACGGAAACTTAAATTGGATTCTCTTAATGAAATCCACAGGGTTTAACACAATACAACTATATTATTTTTAAACTGTTGGAAGATTCACTCAGTACCAAAATAGAGCTTTTTTACCCCACTGTAAGCCACCCAGGGTCACTGTAATGCAATAAATAAATCAAAACAGAACAGAGTAACTTGGGCAACAACACCAGAATTACAAAGCGGTGGTTCTGTTTGGTTTTACAGGTACAGTGTTCCCTCAATTTTCATGGGGGATGCGTTCCGAGACCGCCCGCGAAAGTCGAATTTCCGCGAAGTAGAGATGCAAAAGTAAATACACTATTTTTGGCTATGAACAGTATCACAAGCCTTCCCTTAACACTTTAAACCCCTAAATTGCAATTTCCCATTCCTTTAGCACAGTGATTTTCAACCTTTTTTGAGCCGCGGCACATTTTTTTACATTTACAAAATCCTGGGGCACACCACCAACCAAAATGACACCCTAAGACACTTCTCTCTTTTTCCAACCCTGTCTCCTCCCCTCCTCTGTGTGTGTGTGTGTATACACACTATGAACCATTTCCAAAAACAGGTGAGGGCTTGGGTTTTTTTCTCTCTTATTCTTTGGGTGCTTTTTATCATATGCTTTAAATCAAGAGTCACTTCTCTCTCTCCTTTGTTTCTCTCTCTTTCCTCTCATTCTCTGTCTCAATCATTTTCTCATTTCTCTTTTTTCCTTCCCATCCTCTCATTTCTCTCTCTCCCTTCCTCTCCTTTTCTCTCTCTCTCTCCCTCTTTCTTTCTCTCTTGCTTTCTTTTCTCTCTCTTTTGCTCTCTCTCTTGCTTTCTTTCTCTCACTCTTGCTTTCTCTCTTTTCTTTCTCTCTCTTGCTTTCTCTCTCTCTCACTCTCTTTCTCTCTCTCTTGCTTTCTTTCTCTCTCTTTCTCTCTCTCACTCTCTCTCTCTCAGCAAAAAGTTGTGAGACCGAAACCTGAGCTTCCTTCTTCGCGGCACACCTGACCATGTCCCGCGGCACACTAGTGTGCCACGGCACACTGGTTGAAAAACACTGCTTTAGCAACCATTTAGATAATTACTCACCAGGGTTATTTATTAAAGTTTATTTAAAAAAATATTTATTAAAGGCGGACAAAAGTTTGGCGATGACATATAACATCATTGAGCGGGAAAAACCGTGGTATAGGGGAAAAAACACAAAGTATTTTTTAATTAATATTTTTGAAAAAACGTGGTATAGACTTTTCGCGAAGTCGAGGGAACACTGTACTTCACTCTTGCAGTGGCTAGGAAAAAAAGTTGCTGAAAAGTGTCACTAGGTGGCAGCCTCTCCCCAACTGAAGAAATAGTAGCATCGATCAGATGGCAAGAGGCTGTCAATTCAAAGTGCAAGAAAAAAAATCTGTAATGAGCTTTTCATTCCCTATCTTTTCAGCTCTTTGACTTGAACACTGCTCTTAACTATCAGAAAGCATGACAACTTCAAGGTAAGTAATAGTGGCATCAAGAGCTGGGAATCTAGGCCGATTTAATCAGCACTGGTGATGTGGAGGGAATGAGCACTGCACACCAAGACAACTAGACACAAGAATAGTTTTTTTTCGAACGCCATCACTCTACTAAACAAATAATTCCCTCAACACTGCCAGAATTTCTACTAAATCTGCACTTCTATTCTACGAGTTTTTCTCATCATTCCTATCACCCATTTCCTCCCATGTTGACTGTATGACTAACTTGTTGCTTATATCCTAAGATTTTTATTAATATTGCTTCTTCATTGCTTATTTGACTCCTATGACAATCATTGTTGTACCACATGATTCTTGACAAATGTATCTTTTTCTTTTATGTACGCTGAGAGCATATGCACCAAGACAAATTCCTTGTGTGTCCAATCACACTTGGGCAATAACATTCTATTCTATTCTTCTATTCTATGAGATGCACAAAAGAAAATAAGAACTTTTTGGTGGGGTGAGCTTTGTTCTTACGTTAAATTCCTTCTTCCAGTGACAGTAGCAGGACAATAATGGAGAATGAGCAACTTACACTTATTGTCACTCTCCTCATCTGGCATCCCTCATCAGCACTTTGCTGGCTTCCTTTAAGAATTCAACCTCCGTCCAAGAATGCAGGACGTTAAGTGCCAGTCTCCTGTTTTCCTGAGAAACGGTGAAGCTCTTTGGGTGGAGGAAGGCAGGGAGAACTCCATCTGTGAATGTAGATGAAGCACCAGTTGGAGGCGGTGACATGGTTCCTCCCTCAAGGGGGCTGCTCCCTTTCTGGCCTTGTCAGAAGCAATACCAAACTGGCGACAACATTTTGTGCTTTGGGATTCTGGAAGGCACCAGACAGCTGGCCTTGACAGCTAGGCTCATGACCCGGCTGGTCTCCGAGACATCAAGACAGCACTACAACCTCGGTCCTTCCATGTGTGCCAGGGAGTTGTGATTTATGCCCACCTAATTATGTCCAGGCATTGGCTGAGGTAACACCGCTGCTGTGGCAACAACCTGACCTTCACTCCTACCCAGAGAGACTCTTGGGAATGAGAAAGCAGCCTCCTTGGCTCAGCGGGGGCCTGAAATATCATTACACTCTGCCTGCCCTTCAAGAGAGCTAAGAACAAGATGCTTGTATTTTTCAAGGTTGGGAAGAGACATCCTCCCAACCAGTGAAGGTCTACCAAGGTTTTTACTACCACACTGTGGGCGTGGCTTATGCAGGACGCCCTGCATTTTCTTTCAACATCTTTCAGTGCAAATTGGGTGCTTTGGGGTGGAGCTCCATTTTCTTTCTTTTTTAAAAAAAATACAATCTTTATTCAGTTTTTATGTATAAAAAACAATCTAAACAAACAAAACATACAAAGAAAGAAAGAAAGAAAGAAAGAAAGAAAGAAAAATGATAGAAAGTAGACAGACAAATCAGCTTATAAACATATAGAACATATAAAGCATTCAGTTTCAGTGGTGTTTGATATATGCACATAGTTTGATTTTCACTACCCCACTGCAGTTCGTCCCCATCTGGGCAGTAGCCCACCCCTGCTCCCAACCAATGCCTCTTCTCTAAATCTCATATATTTCCCGAGTTTCATAAATGGAATCCAAGCTGGAAGTCATGGAGAACAGACAGGTTTGGTGGTAGGCAATTATTTATTGGACTTAATGGTGGCCAAAGCATGAAACCACATTTCAGAAGACGTGTTCCTTGCTGTGTGACTGAATCACAACATCCAACAACCCCTAACAAGCTGGTCAAGGATGATTGATGCTTGGAAATATAGTTCAGCAAAGTAGGGATGTTTCAAGTTCTACATCCCTAAGAAACAGGAAATATTGTGGCAAGGTATTGCTTGCCTTCTCTGACTTGGGGTAGATGCTTATAAAATTACACTGCTCAAAAAAATAAAGGGAACACTTAAACCACACAATATAACTCCAAGTAAATCTGATTGACAATCAATTTCACATGCTGTTGTGCACATTCCAATTTGTACAGAACAAAGTATTCAATGAGAATATTTCATTCATTCAGATCTAGGGTGTGTTCTTTGAGTGTTGTCTTTATTTTTTTGAGCACTATATAAATGTTGTGAAAAAGAAGATGAAACTACCTTTCTCTTCTATAATGCTAACACTTAGAGCCCTCCAGCAAATGATGGTTCACAACAATAATTGCATTAAGTCACACTTTCAGTGCTTATCTTTTTTTGAATTAGCAGCCCCCATTTCAATATTGAAAATCTATAGGAGAATTTGTATGCTGCCTTTCAGAGCTGCTTAAAAACAACCTATAAAGAGATTAGGGGGTATAAGAGCAAGAGAGATGCCCAGTTTCACCAATCCATCCATTTCATTCCATTTGTCTCCCACTATAATTCAATCAGGATTCCTGGTGTGTGTGTGTGTGTGTATAATAATTAAGCAGCCATGGAACTACAGAAACAGCTCCCATGTAAATTAAGAAAAAGTCATAACTAACCTAGCTAATGGGACATATCCCACTTTCTTTAATCACCATCAATCAACGCAAAAGAGTCTTAATCCGTATGCTAATGTTCTGCTTGCCATGCAGAAGGCCTCAGGTTTAATTTTTGGCATCTCATGGATCATTCAGACAGAAATAAGAAAGAGATTAGAGGCAGCTGCCCTCAGTCCAAGTAGGTTACATTGATCTAGATCAGGAGTCAGCAGCCTTAAATTTATTTATTTATTAGATTTGTATGCCACCCCGAGTCTATGGAGAGAGGCGGCATTCAAATCAAATCAAATCAAATCAAATCAAATCAAATCAAATCATAAATACTCAAAGAGCCACTTGGACCCATTTGCCATAGGGGAAAAAAAACAGACCGGGAGCCACAAAACCTAGATGGGCGTGGTCAATTCAATGCCACTCACTCCCACCGTCACATGATACCCCTCTAGCCACGCCTACCAAGCCAGAAAAATATTCTCTATCTCTCTCCCCCTCATCTCTCCCTCTCTCCTCTTTCAGTATATGTCTGTCCCTTTCCCTGAAAGACAATTGTGGGGCAGCACATAGACAGATTTCTCCTAATTGATAAAAGATGGCTGCCCAACCCGCAGCTCCAGAGCCACATGTGGCTCTTTGGCAGTGAAGGGCTACCCAAATTTTTACTACCACACTGTGGGTGTGGCTTATGCAGGATGCTCTGCATTTTCTTTCAACATCTTTCAGTGCAAATTGGGTGCTCTGGGGTGGAGCTCCATTTTCACTATCCCACTGTGTTCACCCCTCACCCTCGTCCAGGCAGTAACCCGTCCTTGCTCTTGGGCCCTCTGCTGTGGCTCCCTGCCCCTGAATGGGTTGGCCCTGCCCCTCGCCCCTCTTATTTCTATTTTGGACTCCAGACCAAAGTGGCAGGAAGCGAAGCCTGCCTTATGCGCAAATGTGGCACAAAGGCAGGTACAGGGCCACATCACTCCTGCACTCTCCTCCTCTGGCTGGCTGTGGCTGATCTGTGAGTGTGTGCATGTGTGTGGAGACCCTCCTTAAGTGAGTCGCTGCCCGCCCACCCCGCACCTTTCCTGACGTCTCCCCACGCTTGCGCATGCTCCCGGCTCAGCCACAGATGGCCAGGGCATCACAAGAGGGGGAAGGGGAGGGTTGCTGGAGAGTGCAGGAATGAATCGCCCCTGTGCCTTCCTTCTCTGCACATGAGGCAGATTTTGCTTCCTGCCACTTCAGCTTGGAGTTCGTGCCCTCCATGCGAGCCGTTGCCCTAGCTCCTTTCCAATGCGCATGCGTGTGCCGGCCAGCTCATTTATGGCTCACACAGAGGCTCTGGGAGGCCGTTTTTGACTTCCAAAGATCCTCCAGGGGGATGGGGAGGGCGAAACACAAGCCTACTAGGCCCACCAGAATTTGGGAAACAGGCTGTTTCTGTCCTCCAGAGCTGTTTTCACCCTTCCCAGGCATTGAATTATTTATCTATCTATCTATCTATCTATCTATCTATCTATCTATCTATCTATCTATCTATCTATCTATCTATTTATTAGATTTGTATGCCGCCCCTCTCCGTAGACTTGGGGCGGCTCACAGCAATAATAAACAATATATAACAAATCTAATAATTTAAAAGAAACACTAAAAGCCCCATTATTAAAAGCAAACATACACACAAACATACCATACATAAACTGTATAGGCCTGGGGGAGATGTTTCAATTCCCCCATGCCTGACGGCAAAGGTGGGTTTTAAGGAGCTTACGAAAGGCGAGGAGGGTGGGGGCAGTTCTAATCTCTGGGGGGAGCTGGTTCCAGAGGGTTGGGGCCACCACAGAGAAGGCTCTTCCCCTGGGTCCCGCTAAATGGCATTGTTTAGTTGACGGGACCCGGAGAAGGCCAACCCTGTGGGACATAATCGGTCACTGGGATTTGTGCGGCAGAAGGCGGTCCCGGAGATATTCTGGTCCGATGCCATGAAGGGTTTTATAGGTCATAACCAACACTTTGAATTGTGATTGGAAACTGATCGGCAACCAATGCAGACTGCGGAGTGTTGGTGTAACATGGGCATACCTAGGGAAGCCCATGATTGCTCTCGCAGCTGCATTCTGCACGATCTGAAGTTTCCAAACACTTTTCAAAGGGTGTGGGTGTGGGCACTCACACATGTGTGATAATATGCGTGTATACTCTTCCGCCCCGAGTCTTTGGAGAGGGGCGGCATACAAATCTAACAAATTATTATTATTATTATTATTATTATTATCATCATCATCATCATCATCATCATCATCATCATCATCATTTCGGCACCTGAGGGAAATATCACTGTACTAGACAAAGGCTGGATCAGTTTATGTACAAAACAAAAAACATGGTCCTCAGAACATGATAGGATTAGCCCCCGCTCAAGATCCAAACCAGGAAAAAAGCCATTAAGCCATAATAGGAATTGTCCAAAGCCCCTTCATTATATCATCACCCAGGAAGGTTGGACCAAGCCTGGGACTCAAGATAACCTACAAAGTTACCCCTGCATGGTCCCATGAGAGTCTGACAACCAATCAAAATACATTTCTTACACAGAAACAGGAAGTGCCAAGGTGGGGCCCAAGAGACGGTATAAATCTCTCTCCCTCTCTCATCCATGTGCTCATTTTGCCCAGGACCTCAAACCGTGTGATCCTGTCCACCATTAAACCATCTTTCCAAATAGCCTCCGTTGTCTTTCTCCCCACTTAGAACTGAACCCAGGTGGACATTTCTTCCAACACTGGTATAAGGTTGCAGATTTTAAAAACAAACGTGTGTAAATAATTGTAGGGGATTTCGATATGCATAATGCTGGAGCCCACACTTCCACAAATGCATACATTGGAAGAGGTCCAGTGTGTTTTGACTTGGGAATAACATTCAGTCCTATATTCGGGTTGGTTTATATTATTTTTGAATAATGTAACACAAATGCAATGGAAGAATGTTAGTTTAGCTGCAGGTCTTTCAAACCATCCACAATTTACAACCATTTTTTGCCTGCATCATAAACATATTATTACGTGTGTTTATCTGGCCTTTTAGACAACTTTTGCAATCTGTGACCATTTGCTAGGCTGATTGTAGCTGATGGGAGCTGGAATCCCACATTGAAGTCTGTTCTGTCTGGGTGCCCCCAGACTTCAACACCAACTGGAAAAAGCAGCCAGACACGCTGGTAAAAGCAAAAGCACTTTATAGTTTGAAAAATAAACACAGAGAAAAACCTGTTCTTCCCAACAGGCAGGCTATGAGACTTCACAGCAGAGTCCTGATGGCCAGACAATACAGCAGACTTCTTGCTGGCACACCCACCACTGTAGAGAATAAGACCCACACCTTTTCCCCCCAAGGTTTCAGTATTCAAAGTCACAAACCAGAATTCCAAGATGCCAAAGATCACAGCCAGGTCCCAGGACTCCCAAAGATAATACTTCACAAGCCAGGAAGGGTGGGTCTGCCTTTTCAGCCTTTCCAGAGAGCACCACACCCAAACCCAGCTGTTGCCTCTTTAGTGCTGAAAGTACCTGGCTAATTGTCCCCTTCGTTGTGTTGCTCTTCTCTGCAGGAGATCGATTATTGCTTGTGCATTTTCATCTAAGGAATCCAGGCTGCTTGCTGGGGAGAGCTCCCTCTCGGGGGACTCTGGCTGTCCTCCCTCTCCCTCAGCCTGAGATTCCTCCTCCCCGTCTGCCTGAACCTCCTGTTCCTCATCTTCCCCCTCTGAGCAGGAAGCCGGCAGAGGATCAGCCATTCCCTGAGGGGCCTCAGACGGAATCACAACAAAGTCCAGCAATATTCACTGGCTATTCTACCAGACCTCCAAGAGGTCTGTCTGCGTGTTCCCAACAAAGAGCTGCAGTTCCAACCACCACCAGCCCCCATGTGAAATGGGCTAGCCTTCCTGCTTCTATATGACTTTCATATCTTGCAAAAAATTATAGAGTTGAAGAAGCTTCTTGGATGAGGAGTAAAACGTCTTCAGAGAAAAACGAGAAAGCCCAGTTGCCTCTTGAAAAAGCACCTTTGGGACGACCATGGCCTAGATCAGTGTTTCCCAACCTTTTTGGAGCCGCGGCACATTTTTCATATTTTCAAAATCCTGGGGAACATGGAGGGGGGGGCGCTAAAAAAAGTTTGGACGAAAAAAATATCTCTTCCTCCCTTTCGCTCTATTTCTCTCTCCCTCCCTCTTTCTCCCTCTTCCTTCCTTTCTGTCTCCATCCCTCTTTCTCTCTTCCTTCCTCTCTTTCTGTCTCCTCCTTCCTCTCTCATCTCTCTTTCCTTCCTCTCCCTCCCTTTCTCTCTTTCCTTTCTCTCCCTTTCTGTCTATCCTTTCTATCTCTCACCCCTTCTCCCTCTTTCATTCCCTTTCTCTCCCTCCCTTTCTCTCTCATTCCTTTCTCTCCCTCTTTCCTTCCTATCTCTCTTTCTTTTTCTCCCTCCTTCATGTCTTCTTTCTCTCCCCCTTCCTCCCTCTTTCCTTTCTCTCCCTCCCTTTCTCTTCCTTTTTCTCTATCCTTTCTACTTCTTACTCTTTCTTTCTCTCCCTCCTTCATTCAATTTTCTCTCCCTCCCTTTCTCTCTCTTTCCTTTTTCTTCCTTTTTCTCTATCCTTTCTACTTCTTACTCTTTCTTTCTCTCCCTCCTTCATTCAATTTTCTCTCCCTCCCTTTCTCTCTTTCCTTTCTCTTCCTTTTTCTCTATCCTTTCTACTTCTTACTCTTTCTTTCTCTCCCTCCTTCATTCAATTTTCTCTCCCCCCTTCCTCCCTCTTTCCTTTCTCCCCCTCCCTTTCTCTTCCTTTTTCTCTATCCTTTCTACTTCTTACTCTTTCTTTCTCTCCCTCCTTCATTCAATTTTCTCTCCCTCCCTCTCTTTCTCTCTCTTTCCTTTCTCTCCCTCCCTTGTTCTCCCCTGGGGCTGCCTGTGCCTACCCTGCACCACCCAACACGGACGGACAGCCCCCGGTCGTCGGTTCGTCCCCCCCCACCCACGGAGGGAGATCAGGCTGGCGAGGGCGGTAGATCTGCGTCACCAGCCACTGGAGGGAGATCGGGCTGGCGGGGGCGGCGAATCCACCTCCCCAGCCGCGCGGAGGGAAATCCGGCAGGCGGGCGGGTGGCCGCGGCTCCCTGCGTGCCCCTGGAAAAGCCTAGAGGGAACGGTGCCCGGGGCGCTGCAGCCGCCCCCCCCGCCCCCCGCTCCCACCGCCATCTCCCCGCGACTGCGTGCGCCGCGGCTGCAGCCGCCCCCCCCCCACTCCCACCGCCAGTGCCCTCCCGCCGGGCCCCAAAGGACACTTGCCGACGACGACACGGCCAGGTGTGCCGACGACGACAGGGAAGCTTCAGCTGGGCGGGGCGCTGCCGTGCCGGTGCCTCCGACCTCCCGATTCCTGCTCGATGCCGCGGTTTCTGGCACTCTCCTGCTGGGCCCCAAAGAAGGAAGGCGGGAAAAAGGCGGGAAGAATGAAGCTCTCCTTCTTCCTGCCTTCCTTCTTTGGGGCCCAGCAGGAGAGCGCCAGAAACCGCGGCATCGGGCAGGAGCCGAGAGGTCGGAGGCACCGCAGCGCCCCGCCCAGGCGGCACACCTGGCGGTGTCTCGCGGCACACTAGTGTGCCGCGGCACACCGGTTGGGAAACGCTGGCCTAGATGACTGAGAATCTCCATAGACGTTTGCAGAAATTACATGTAGCTAGTCCTGCCTTAGGAACAAAGCCAGCTGGATGATCTTGGGCCAGGTCCTCTCTCTCCATCCCCCTCCCAGGAAGCAGCTTTCAAGCCGGTGCAGACGTTGGTGATAAATTAACAGCTTGCCACACTATCTATAGAAGGCCTGATGTTTATGGGAACTTGGGAGGTGTGATTTTCATTAGGGAACAGATGCAGCCACAAAGCATTCTTTTGAGTGGTTCAAGGCCATCCCATACCCATCCACCTGGGCAGAAGTGGAAGAAGAACTTGCCACGCTGGCACAATCTGAGTGGGCAAACTGACAAGTTTGTGGGCGGAGGACAAGGGATAGACTAACAATCCTGGGTCTAGAAAGCTTAGAACTACGATGCCTAAAACATGATTTAAGTATTGCCCACAAGATCATATGCTGCAACGTCCTACCTGTCAATAACTACTTCAGCTTCAACCGCAACAACACAAGAGCACGCAACAGATTCAAACTTAATATTAACCGCTACAAACTTGACTGTAAAAAATATGACTTTAACAATCGAGTTATCGAACCGTGGAACTCATTACTGGACTCAGTAGTGTCAACCCCTAACCCCCAACATTTCTCCCTTAGACTATCCACAATTGACCTCTCCAGATTCCTAAGAGGTCAGTAAGGGGCGTGCATAAGTGCACCAGTGTGCCTTTCGTCTCTTGTCTAATTGTCTTACCTTTATCTCATATATCATATATATTTTCTTCCTTTCATATATCTTCTCCTCTATTTTTATTTTTTTCTTTATATATATTACCTCATGTCTATTCTCTTCTATATGTATTGTGTATTGGACAAAATAAAATAAATAAAATAAATGTGAATTTTCAGCGGTGTGGGAAACTCGGGTTCAGGTTTCCCAGTGTAGGTGCCAGGATGGCTCTGGCAATAAATTGGAACTTTGAGGATTAATTTGACTTGGACTCTGATTTAGTTTGGATGCTTACCTGGAACTTTGACACAGGTAAGGGCAACCCACTTCTGAATAACCTGGAAAAGAAAACTTCAGGGACTGATTCAGGCAGACGTCTGGAGTCAATATTGATAGGAAGGTGTAAAAAAAAAAAACTCCAAACCATCTGTGATGGATTTCATAAATGATGAGGATGGTGGTGGTGGTGATGATAATGCTCACGACAGAGACCAAGAATCATACGTCAAAGGTAGGAAAGTTGATGATAGGCAATATTCAATCAGTTTTTTGTCCCTATACCGTATGTATACGGTTTTAATTCTTAAAAGGTATTTACAGGAAAATAAAAATAATAATACAAACTTAATACAAAGCAAGGGAAACAAGAGAAAAATTAAAGAGAAAGGTAAAAGTGCAAGAAAGAAAAGTGCAAGAAAGATATAAAATATGCAACAAAGCAGCTTCCAATCTTTACAGCAGTTATAAAGTACGACTACAAATTTGCCTCTTATTCGTAACTCTGTTCTTTCTATCATCAATTCAGTTGAAATGTAGCAGAAGAGCAAGTCACCAGTCAAAGGAAAGGAGACCATGAGGAGAGGGAGTAACTAAGGTTTATTGCATGTGGTTCAGAGTATAGCAAAGAAACATCTGAACAACCTGACTTCCCTTTCGAGCATTTTTATACCTTTACAGAGAGATGGGATGCACAAGGTGTGTCATATCGTTGACCAATTGTCTGCACATATTGGTTACATTGCCATATAAAGAGAAAAAGACAATACTATCCAATTAGCAGCGCATATCACCTGAATGCCGTAAAGTGAGGTACTGCAGGCCACTAAAGCTGACTGCTAGATCTGGAGGCCAGCAGTTCAAATCTCATCACCAGCTCAAGGTTGACTCCATCCTTCCAAGGTGGGTAAAATGAGGACCCAGATTGTGGGGGCAATATGCTGGCTCTGTTAAAAAGTGCTATTGCTAACATGTTGTAAGCTGCCCTGGATCTAAGGAGAAGGGCGGCATAAAAGAATAGAATAGAAGAGAAGAGAAGAGAAAGAAAGAAAGAAAGAAAGAGAGAGAGAGAGAGAGAGAGAGACAGACTGACAGACAGACAGACAGACAGACAGACAGACAGACAGACAGACAGACAGACAGACAGGAAGTTAACAGGATATAGTAAATGTGATTGCATGATAATAACAAGCCAGGGTACATTTGATACACTAGGCAGCTGTATCCAGGTATATACACCCTCCATTAAATCTCACTTCTCCTTTTTCTATACTTCGTGTGTTCCATTAGCAGCTAGTAAGCAAACAAGTATAAAGTATGCACTACAAGTTTATTGGGCTGTAAAAGTGTAAGCTTGTCGGAAAGAGTGTATATATCCAGTTGCCTCCCTCAGAATCATCAGATCCATAAGACATACCTCTCAGAAAGCTGTCATTAATATACAAAGGCCTTATTTACGTTTCAACTACATCGAATATGATTAGAGCCTGGAGGCCGAGCAAAGGGTTTCTGCTGTATTCCGGCACCCATGGCAGATGGGAAATTCCCAGTTAAAAGTTATGCTCGGCACAACTTGTGTTGCTACTACACCCTGGGTGGCCACTAGGTGTCGCCCTTCCCCTGCTAGGCTGAGCCCAGGTGGCAGAGCACTGCGCACCCATTTCCCCATGCCAGGCAGACCGTGGTGCCCATTATTTATACCTTTTAATGGCTGCCGTGCCATCTGCTTGGGTCGCATTAGCAATGCACGGCAAGGACATATTTCACCGGCAGCATTGGAATGATTGCACTGAGTGCCTCGCAAGCTATGAATCTGCAGATGCGCTGCTCTCCACCATGGCAAGCGGGGAGCAAATGACACTGTCCTAGAACCCATCCCCTCGCCCCCCAGCAGTGCCCAGAGCCCATTTCCACTCACCCCATATGCAGGGGGGAGGGACTCACTAATGCTGCAGGATTCCTACCCCAAGGTAAGGGGCGAGTACAAGTGCACTAGAGTGCCTTCCATCCCCTGTCCTATTGCTCTCCTATATCTCCTATACCTTTCTTCTATTCCTATATCTCTTCTTCTATTCTTTCATTGATATGTTCTATTACTATACCTTCTTTTCTATTATTTCTTAGATATATTTTACTATGAGTATCTCCTCTATAACCTTCATCATGTATTTTACTATGTGTACAGTGTTCCCTCAATTTTCGCGGGTTCGAACTTCGCGGAACGTCTATACCACGGTTTTTCAAAAATATTAATTAAAAAATACTTCGCGGGTTTTCCCCCTATACCACGGTTTTTCCCCGCCCGATGACGTCATATGTCATTGCCAAACTTTCATCTGCCTTTAAAAAACATTTTTTTAAAATAAACTTTAATAAATAAACATTGTGAGTAATAATCTAAATGATTGCTAAGGGAATGGGAAATTGTAATTTAGGGGTTTAAAGTGTTAAGGGAAGGCTTGGGATACTGTTCATAGCCAAAAATAGTGTATTTACTTCCGCATCTCTACTTCGCAGAAATTCGACTTTCGCGGGCGGTCTTGGAACGCATCCCCCGCAAAAATCGAGGGAACACTGTATACCCACTAAAACCCTCATTGTGTATTGGACAAAATAAATAAATAAAACAAATAAATAAATAAGGAAGAAGTGAAGGTAGCCAGATCTGCAAAAAAAAAAAAGGCATCCTAACTATGCCCGGAGATGGGCTTGTTGTATCTCAGTGTGGACAAGGGTTTATATCTAGGACCAGACAAAATGTTTGACTTCATATATATTAAAATCTATCGACAGCTCAGGTTAAGACCTAAGGCAGTGATGGCAAACCTATGGCATGGGTGCCACAAGTGGCATGCGGAGCCATATCTGCTGGCATGCGAGCTGTTGCCCTAGCTCAGCTCCAGTGTGCATGTGTGTGCCGGCCAGCTTATTTTTTGGCTCATACAGGGGATCTGGGAGGGCGGTTTTGGCTTCCAGAGAGCCTCCGGGGAGATGGGGGAGGGCGTTTTTACCGTCCGCCGGCTCCAGGGAAGCCTTTGGAGCCTGGGAAGGGCGAAATATATTTTGGTTACTATTAATATTATTAGTATTAGCAGAGTTCAGCTGGCTTAACTTGCAGCGGATTCAGCATGGCAAGAAATCAATTGTGTGGCTTAGAATCCCATTTGTTAGCAATGTATGATCACTCCTTCATAAAGATGAAATAAACTTACAATTCTGTTGATTCATGCATTTACAGAATGCAGGCATAAATTCAAGTTTAAGTTTCAAGTTTTATTGGATTTATATGCCGCCCCTCTCCGAAAACTCGGGGCGGCTAACAGCAATCATAGACAATATACAATAATAATCCAATACTAAAAGCAAATTAAAACCCCTTAATATAGAAAGCCAAATATACATACAAACATACCATGCATACCATTGTAATGGCCTAGGGGGAGAAGAAATCTTAATTCCCCCATGCCTGGCGGCAGAGGTGGGTTTTAAGTAGTTTACGAAAGGCAAGGAGGGTGGGGGCAATTCTAATCTCTGGGGGGAGTTGGTTCCAGAGGGCCGGGGCCGCCACAGAGAAGGCTCTTCCCCTGGGTCCCGCCAAGCGACATTGTTTAGTTGATGGGACCCGGAGAAGGCCCACTCTGTGGGACCTAACTGGTCGCTGGGATTCGTGCGGCAGAAGGCGGTCCCTGAGGTAAATGCTTATATTCCAGTACATATTAATAACTTCTGCATGCTTCCATGTGTGAAGATGCCTTCGGATTGATCTCACATGTGTGTCCTCAGCCGAGGACAATGGAGCACACAGGAAGATAGAAGGAGGTGGTAAGAAGGCTCAGCAGGGCCAAAAAGGGAAAAAGAGAGTAGGCGTCTTCTACTCTACTGTGTTTATATAGTCTGCAGAGTACACGCCCCTTTTTGTCATCAAAAGGTGACACACTAGTCAGTTAATTTGCGACCTGACCATAGAGATGTGTCCACAAGGCAGTGTAAGCATGTAAGCACCCTAAGTGGTGAAACCCAACAAAATACAAGCCTACTGGACCCACCAGAAGTGGGGAAACAGGCCATTTCTAGCCTCCAGAGAGCCTCCGGGGGGGGGGGGGGGAAGCTGTTTTTGCCCTCCCCAGGCATTGAATTATGGGCGTGGGCACAATTGCACAATAGCGCAAGCGCACACTCTTTCAGCACCCGAGGAAGAAAAGGTTCGCCATCATTGACCCAAGGAATATTGGAATACTCCAGACCTCTTCAGATGCTGATTGTTCCACTCCACCTAAATGAGATTTGATGTCTGAGAAGATCACAGGGTTTAATGGGATGGCTGGGTATTGTGTGTACGGGTATTCCCTGACACATGTAATTCTTGACACATGACCACCACTGAGCATAAAGGTTCTGCTGCTAAGTGAGACATTTGAGAAATGTCTTTTATGATCTTGAATTGTTAAGCCAATTCATTGCAGTTGTTAAATTAGTAGTTAAATTGAATCTGGCTTCCCCATTGACTTTGCTTATCAGAAAGTTGCAAAAGGAGATCCACATGATCTCGGGACATGATAAGGGGCAGATTCCCATTATCGCCGCTACCAGTGCGCATTCCCCTTGCAAGATCTTGCTTCCTGCACATGCGCAGAAGCAAAAAATACCCTGGGGCGCACACTCATGCACACAGGAGAATAGCAGCTGCATGCAAAGCGCAACCTTCATTACAGGCGCACCGTCCTCATCAATACAGGGAGCAACCCATTACTGCACATGACCATGGGGATGCTGAAACAATGTAAATGTGAAAAATGGCCCTAAGTAATTTTTTTCAGTGCCCTTGTAACTTTGAACAGTCACTCAATTAGCTGTTGTAAGCCAAGGAGTACCTGTATGCATATGGGGGCAGTGTCAATTCGGAGTTTGCTCTTGGGCATTAATTTGCCTCCAGATCAGGAGTGCGTTTCTCTTACTTTCCCTACCGGTTCGGAAGTACATGCATCATGTCAGAAGTGCACATTTTAATTAAAATGAAATGAAATGAATTGAAATAAAGTAAAGTAAAGTAAAGTAAAGTAAAGTAAAGTAAAGTAAAGTAAAGTAAAGTAAAGTAAAGTAAAGTAAAGTAAAGTAAAATAAATAAAGTAAAATAAAGTAAAGTAAAAAGTAAAGTAAAGTAAAATAAAATAAAATAAAATAATAAAGTAAAATGAAATGAAATGAAATGAAATAAATAAAATAAAATAAAATGAAATAAATGAAATAAAATAAAATAAATGAAATAAAATAAAATAATAAAGTAAAATAAAATAAAATAAATGAAATAAAATGAAATGAAATAATAAAGTAAAATGAAATAAAATAATAAATAATAAAAAATTAAATTAAATTAAATTAAAAAATAAATTAAAAAATAAAATAAAATGAAATGAAAAATAATAAAAAAATTAAATGAAATGAAATTAAATTAAAAAATAAAATAAAATAAAAAAATAACACAACACAACATAACATAACATAACATAAAATTTGCTTTGATTTCCCTAAAGCCACTGGGGAAAGTTCTCTGGAAATTTTTTGTTGACCTCCCCACCTCTTAGCAATACCTGCAAAGAAACAATTTTCCTCTTGTTCCAGTCATTTTCTTACCACCACCCAATTAGCCCAGTAAGAAAGAGCCATATCTCTCCACACACACTCGCCCCAAGGTGGGTGTACATCAATAAACAATTGTAGTGAGGAAAAAGAATGATTCATAGATGCTCCTGAGAGGGTTACAGACATGTAATAGAGATGAATGTGAGCATGTCATTTCAAAACTTTCCAGATGGCTGTAAACCAGAATTATAAACAAACTCTCTGACAATAGGTTGATTGCTTATCGCTTACCCGTGGCCTGGTGGTTTATTGGCAACGTATGTGTGCTGTTGCTTCCAGACCTGCCCCTAATACATTACTTCAAATCAACAATGGTTCTGCAAAAGCCCGCTTACACGATTGCAACTAGGAGAAATCCTCGCTGAAGATTTTCTCTCTACAGATTCCGATCACTTTTGTTCCGGAATATGGCAAACACTGTTGGGGCAAAGAGGAAAGGTGATCAAAAGATAAACCGAGATAAGGATTTGGTGAACTGCAGTATCAGGTTAATGAGGTCACCTCAGCTTCAACCACGTCACAGGGAGCCTGGGGGGGGACAGACACACAAACCATTTATTTATTTGATTTCTATGCCGCCCTCTCCTGAGACTCAAGACATCTTTCAACAAAAATAATATACACATGTTAGAAATCTAAATAAAATTACAGTCTAAAAATCCCCATAGTTAAAAATTAAACAGATTCATACATCCTACATTCATTCATTGGGAGGGGCAAGATATTAAAATTTCAATGGCCCCAAGCCAGAAGAGGTGGTCTTTCTTTAAAACTTTACCGAAGGCAGGGAGATTAGGGGCAGTACAGATCTCTGGGAGGGGGAGTTCATTCCTTAGGGCCGGGGCCACCACAGAGAAGTCTCTTCCCCTAGGCCCCGCCAGACGACATTGTCTAGTTGACGGGACCTGGAGAAGGCCGACCCTGTGTGGGAGCTGGCTGGCCACTGGGATGTATGAGGCAGAAGATGGTCCCATAAGTAATCTGGTCCGATATCATGTAGGGCTTTATAAATTGTAACCAACACTTTGAATTACATTGTATTGTATTGTATTGTATTGTATTGTATTGAATTGAATTGAATTGAATTGCATTTAATTGTGTTGTGTTGTGTTGTATTGTATTGTATTGAATCGAATCGAATCGAATCCTATTGTATCGTATCGAATCGAATTGTATTGAATTGAATTGAATTGAATTGAATTATACAAGTATTGGAATTTAAGAACTTAGGAAGCTACCTTATACCAGACCATCCCATTAATTTAACCATGCATTTCCTAAACTGACAGGGACAGGTCTTTAGATAGATAATTTAGATTAGATTATTACTAGAGTTGGAAGGGACCTTGTTTAAGCAGGAGTCCCTACACCATTTCGAACAAATGGCAGTCCACTCTCCCTTTGAAAGTCTCAAGAGCTGGAGCTCTCACAACCTCCTCGGGCAAGTTTTTCCAGTGGTTGATCGTTCTCACCGTCAGAAATTTCCTCCATATTTCCCTTGATCAGCTTCCGTTATTCCTTGTCTGGCCTTTTGGTGCCTTAAAAAACAGCCTGACCTCCTCCTCTCTGTGGCAGCTCCTCAAGTATTTGAATAATGCTATCATATCACCCCGGGTCTTTCTCTTCGCCAGACTGGCCATGTCCAGTTCCTGTAAACGCTCTTCGTATGTTTTTAGTTCCCAGTTCCCTTATCATCCTTGTTGCACTCTTCTGCACTTTCTCTGGAGTTTCAATGTCTTTTTGTAGTGTGGTGACCAAAACTGGATGCAGAACTTTAGGTGCGGTCTGACTAGGGCTTTATAGAGTGGTATTAGTATATCCCTAGTCCTAGATTGTATCCCTTTGTTAATGCAATTTAGGATTGAATTGGCTTTTTGGGTTGCCGCTGCATATTCCTGATTCATATTTACTCAACTTTTTCATAACTAGATTCTATTACCCAGGGTTTTTTGAGGCTGAACCTTTTCCTGTTGCCCTACCAATGTAATCAATCCCCAGACCTTGCATGTTGGGGGAGGTGGGGAACACCTTTCTCTTATTGAAGAGCATCTCTGCAGCTCATTCTGAGATCCCATATCCACTACAATCAGCCTAAGGACATACACATTCATTATCTACTCTATCAACTTTTTTAAAAAGTCTCTTAGGAAGAAAAACAAGCAGGCCAATTTCTTACTTTTTAAAGCAAACCTTTCCATTTGGTCTTCTACTTTTTAGAATAACTAACTAGTGTGGAAGTTAGGGATGGTAGGGGAATGAGGACACCAGGTTGAGGAAGGCTAGCATCGATGCTACTTTTCAGAATGTTTTTTGGGGCCCTCCTGGGGGGGGGAAATCATGGAAAAAAGCAGGAAGCAGACCCTCCAGAATCAAAAGAAATCTGTTTGCACAAATTAGGTTCAGAGAGATTAAGAGCATCCAGGATCTGAACAAAGACTCATAGCTTAAGCAGCCCATTATATATTTTTTCACAGTTACAAAGACACGTGAACATCAGGGATTGGTTATTAATACAGATCAGCCTTTTGTTGTAATATTAAAAAGTTAAAATAATACATGCCTGTCTTCCTTACTGACACATATACTTGCTTTCCCTTATATGGGATGGGATATACTTGCATATACTTGCTTTCCCTTATATGGGATGGGACATAGTCTCTAAGTTTCCTAAGTTTCCTGTAGCTGTTTTGTGGTTAGGCCGATTCTGGGAAGCCTAGCATTGTTACTTCCTCTTTGTATTTTTCCAGTACATAAGACTTTTTCTATATCATTGCTGGAAGGGACCCTTACAAATCATCCAATCCAACCCCCTAACTTTTGTCTTGTTTCACATAATGACTTGTTTCATTTTGTAGCCTGCCTTAGAAGAATGATCGAGACTATCACCAATTCATTAGACAAGATGGCAAGGCCTACATCCATCTCTTGTCTTCCTGGAATATCCACCCTATTAGCCATTTTGCAAATGAGCAAACTCTTTCTATGGTTCTAATTTACGAGATCGCCTTCGGCATACCCTCAAAACTATTGGCTCAAAAAGGATGATGCGAGCTTCCTTTTCACCCAACTGTGAATATGATCTCTAAAACAAAAATCCAGAGTGCAATTCAATGCTTTGTATCATATTTACATAGGACAATGGGAGGTTTGTGTTTCTTCTCCAAAGCTTCTCAACTGGCATTCTTTTTGTAACATGACGTTCCTTTCTGTTCAGTGTTGAATTAAAAAACTCAGACTGCTTCTCAACCATCTTGATGACAGCTTTACTATACAGCATTCCATTCCAGAGTGCTATGGGTCAAACCAGATTCTCCCCCCTCCCTCTCTTTCTTTCTTTCTCTCTCTCCCTCTTTCTCTCTGTGTATTCTGCCACCAGATTTGGCTCTGTCCCAATTCTATAGAAAACAAGGAAATTTGATTTTAGCCAACTAATTTTGTACGAGCAAGGCGTTGATGCCTTGATGTGCTGTAGTTCCTTAGAGCGGTCAAACATTCCTTTCCTCTTAGCGCGGATAAGTTTTGTTTAACAAAATCCCAGGCTGAAAAAAATACTACTTCCAAGGGTATATATAGGATGGAGGGAACAGAAGAAAGGACCCAAAACTGTGATCTGTGTGTTGGACGTTCCAAAAATTGACCATCCTTGTTCTTCTTAGTCCATATAATTGAATATATTTAGGGCAGGTGTAGGGAATGTTGGCTCTTCTTCTATGACATGTGGACTTAAACTCCCAGAATTCCTGAGCTAGTATGGTTGGCTCAGGAATTCAGGGATATGAAGTCCACAAGTCATAGAAGAACCAACGTTCCCTACTTCTGATTTAGGGTCTGAAACATGCTGAATACCATGCCTGGTTTGGCTTGCTGAAGAGCAGAAGTAGACTTTGTAGGATTTCAGAGATGCATTGGCTATCATCTTCCAATCCTTCCCCTTCCCTGCCCTATATTAATTTAAGGAGAGAGTCAGTTTGGTGTAGTGGTTAAGGCACCAGGCTAGAACTGTGAATTCTAATCCCACTTTATGCACAAAGCTAGCTGGCTGACCTTGGGCCAGTCCCTGTTTCATCCCAAAGAAAGAGATAAACTCAACCATTTATGATCACCTTGCCAAGAAAACTGCAAGGACCTGTTCAGACAGTCTCCAGAACCAACACTGACTCAAAAACTTCAAAGCAATTAATCTAAGCGCAGATGATGGCGCTTCTGAGGTCAAAAACCAAACTAGAGTAAGGCAAAGTGGTATTTATCTAGTTCAGCCTACCACAACCCCTCCAAGGTTCTGGGACGGCCACCCCAGGAATCCCTCCTATCTGCCTAGTGCAGTGGTTCTCAACCTTTCTAATGTCGCGACCCCTTAATACAGTTCCTCATGTTGTGGGGACCCCCAACCATAAGTCTAGTGCCAATCCTCCCCACAGAGCTTCAAGCTGATTGGAAGGTCAGAGGGACACCCCCCACTGTAAACGCCTGATTGGTCAGATTGTAGAAATATGTTCCAAGGTGTCAGAATAGATGCTTTGATTCCCAACAGCATGGGAAAATTGTCTTTTCCCATGGTCTTAGTGGAAACTAGCTGGGATCCAGCTCCATCTCTCCCTGTGTCATGGCCAATCTTGGCTTTAAGGAATCTTGGATTTTAAAAACATCTGGAATTCACTAATCCTGCTGTAGTTGTTCTCAGTCTAAATGTATGAAGGAGACTCGTGGCATTGAAAAGACAAAATGGCTGCTTTCCACTCCCACCCCCACCCCCAAATAAAAGGAGAGCCTGGAAGCCCTGCAAGGATCTGGGATTTAATTTAATAACCCTGTTTTCCTTTCCATTCCTGTCTCCTCCTCTCCCTGTGCCCAGTTTCGGGTAAGATTAGGCTCATCTTACTTGGCTAGGCCTAAATATTTCCACACATTGAATGTTTGGGCCTGAGAAAGACAATTTACAGCAAAAGCAAAACAGTCAAGCATAATCAGGGGCTTTGAAAGGGGAGAAATTCCATAATTCCCTTGGCTCCTTGACAGGAAACAAAAGTTTTGTGTCTGACAGCCAAAAGTCTATAAAAACCAGTTTTTTGGGGTCAAGATGCAATCGGAGAAGGCAGGACAAGAAGATGCTAACTTTTATGGGTGGAATTCCAGGGATGGTGGTGGAGGGGGGAGTAATGAAAGAGAACTCCAACCCAATTCTGACAGGGGACCTCTGAATGATCCAGGCAGGTATCTCAGTGTCATTCCAATTACCCCTTTAAAAAAGAAACATACTGTGCTAGTGTGCCTTCCATCTCCTCCTTTGACAATGGCCAGCCTGCCAGCCTTTAACAAAAAAGCCTGAATCCTTAAACCTTTTTTACACACATCCTTTTGTTTATTAGATTTTTTTTTAAAATCCTCTCTTTACCTCTAATGCCTTTGGATTGAATGGATTATTAGAAGATGCCTTCCATTAAATTGTTTATTTGGTGTTGATATTCCAGAATTTCATTGCCAAACTGTTCAAAAATCTCCAAGGATGAGTCAAGTATCCCTTGTGCTTATCCATAATGCAGTTTATTGGGTCTGAATTAGCTTTCTAATTTTTTATGTATTTATTCCTTTGTGTCCCACATTGATTATACAGTGATACCTCTACCTAAGAACACCTCTACTTACAAACTTTTCTAGATAAGAACCGGGTGTTCAAGGTTTTTTTTGCCTCTTCTCAAGAACAATTTTCCACTTACAAACCCGAGCCTCCAAAACTGTAACCAGAAAAGGCAGGGAGAAGCCTCTGTGGGGCCTCTCTAGGAATCTCCTGGGAGGAAACAGGGCCGCCACCATCCCTGTGGTTTCCCCAATCGCATGCTTTTACATTGATTCCTATGGGAAAAATTGCTTCTTCTTACAAACTTTTCTACTTAAGAACCTGGTCATGGAATGAATTAAGTTCGTAAGTACAGGTACCACTGTATTTATAAATAACTCAAGGCAGTGAATATATTTAATACTCCTTCCTCTTATTTTCCCCACACAACAACCATGCGAGATGAGTTCGGCTGAGACCGACAGCTCCAAAGTCATGCAACCTGCTGTTAATACTATCCAATCAGTGAAATGTACAAATCATTTGTTATAATTTTGCATGCTTAGTATTATTAAATCTTTTTATGTAAACCAAGATGAATCAAACCAGAACATAGCAGAATGTTGGAACCATAGATGTCTGGTATGTGAATCCAACCATCCTGGAATCTTGCATAAATATAAATTATGACTTAGCATTACTGTAGGTATGAACCAGGCTAGTATAACATATTCAATAAGCCACAATTAAAATAAACATGTCATGTATCAATCGAGCTTAGGTCATAAACTTTGTGTTCTATTACTAAACTCTGAGATTATTTTTTTTCCTGTTCCAGAAACCCAAAATATAATGCCTTTCCCCCTCTCTCTCTTGCGACTTTAGCCCCGTGTCCTGGTATGAACATTTGCATTGGCCTGCAGAGCCTGTGTGTCTTGGATCAGGTCAATGCGATGTTTGCTTCAGTTGGATTATGTTCTGCTGGCAAACCTGTGCAAGCTTTGGAGGACTGCAGAGTTCTTCAAGAGGCTCTTTGGTCCCAGACATCTGGCATGAAATATGTAGGAAGCAGTGGTGGAAAACAATCTCTGACGAAAAACTCACCAGGCGAGCGGGGATGTGGGTGTATGCATTTGATTGCAATTCAGAAACTTTGTTGATGTCCTTAGGAGCAGAGGATACAAAACTAAGCAGGTCAGACGTTTTGCAAGTTTTTCTAAACAGATCCTATTAACTATTTACTAGAGGGTGCTTTCAGTACTTTGAGAAATGAGGAGTGTTTTTTGTTTTTGTTTTTTAATCCACACGTGACTTAGTCTTATAGCAATAGCATTTACAGTCCTCTCTAAGCAATTTACAGAGAGTCAGCATACTGCCCCCAACAATCTATAATTGTGTATTGGACAAATAAATGAATAAATAAATGAATAAATTTATTCATATACAAATAAATGAATAAATGAATGAATAAATAAATGAATGAATGAGTAAGTAAGTAAGTAAGTAAGTAAGTAAGTAAGTAAGTAAGTAAGTAAGTAAGTAAATAAATAAATAAATAAATAAATAAATAAATAAATAAATAAATAAATAAATAAATAAATAAATAAATAACCTGGGGTTGAAAAAGAAGAATACCGTTAAAATCATATAATTGGATTTATATGCTGCCCCTCTCCGAAAACTCGGGGCAGCTAACAACAATCATGAAAATATACAATAAAATCCAGTCATTAAACCATTGACTTATACACAGTGAAGGGCTACCAAAGTTTTTACTACCACACTGTGGGCGTGGCTTATGCAGGACACCCTGCGTTTTCATTCAACATCTTTCAGTGCAAATTGGGTGCTTTGGGGTGGAACTCCATTTTCACTACCCCACTGCATCCCCCCCCCCAAAAAAAATCTGGGCAGTAGCCCGCTCCTGCTTATACATCATTTTTCCTGCCAGATATATTAATGGTGGTATGCTGGCTAATTGGTACTGAAATTATATTTAATGTTGGGCAAAGTACAAACACAAAGACAGCTTGATGTAGTAGTTCAGGTATTAGGTTAGAAACCAGTAGACTTTGAGTTCAAGTCAGCATATTGCCCCCAACAATCTGGGTCCTCATTTTACCGACTTTGGAAAGATGGAAGGCTGAGTCAACCTTGAGCCTATTGAGATTCTATCTGCAAAATTGCTGGCAGCCAGTGATCAGCAGAGGTACTGTAGCTTGCAATACTCACTCTAACCACTGTGCCACCAAGGCTCTCTTACATGTTCTCCATCCCTCCACCCTTTACCTTACACTATTTGGCCCCCAGGCAGATTAAGCAGACATCCAAGCTAAACTCTGAGCTGTAGCCACCTGCCACTTTTGTGGTATTGTATAATGGGACAATAACAGGGCCTGGAGGCATTCTTCAAAGTAGAAACGGCTGCTTTACTTTGCAACATATGCAAGAAATACAGGTAGAAAAAACAGATGGGTCAGGAAGCCTGACAGAGCCAAGGGAAGTTTTGGGGGGGTACAGAAATGCCCCCCCCAGCCAGTTCGTTTGAGACCTATCTCCATATTTTACAGTTTTGGAACCAGAAGGAGGGGGCTGCTCTTGTGGTGGTACAATCTGCTTAGTGGAACTACATAGAAACATAGAAGACTGACGGCAGAAAAAGACCTCATGGTCCATCTACTCTGCCCTTATACTATTTCCTGTATTTTATCTTACAATGGATATATGTTTATCCCAGGCATGTTTAAATTCAGTCACTGTGGATTTACCAACCACGTCTGCTGGAAGTTTGTTCCAAGGATCTACTACTCTTTCAGTGAAATAATATTTTCTCACGTTGCTTTTTATCTTTCCCCCAACTAACTTCAGATTGTGTCCCCTTGTTCTTGTGTTCACTTTCCTATTAAAAACACTTCCCTCCTGAACCTTATTTAACCCTTTAACATATTTAAATGTTTCGATCATGTCCCCCCTTTTCCTTCTGTCCTCCAGACTATACAGATTGAGTTCATTAAGTCTTTCCTGATACGTTTTATGCTTAAGACCTTCCACCATTCTTGTAGCCTGTCTTTGGACCTGTTCAATTTTGTCAATATCTTTTTGTAGGTGAGGTCTCCAGAACTGAACACAGTATTCCAAATGTGGTCTCACCAGCGCTCTATATAAGGGGATCACAATCTCCCTCTTTCTGCTTGTTATACTTCTAGCTATGCAGCCAAGCATCCTACTTGCTTTTCCTACTGCCCGACCACACTGCTCACCCATTTTGAGACTGTCAGAAATCACTACCCCTAAATCCTTCTCTTCTGAAGTTTTTGCTAACACAGAACTGTTTTTATTTTCCTAGATTTCCTAAATTGATTTTAACAACAGTGTATCTAGATTATTTATTGCTATTTTATCTCATTTTTATAGATACATGCTTTATTCTGTTTCAGTGGCATGGTTTATTATGATTGCATACCACAGACACCAATTGAGCATCCCAGAATTGGTGGCACGGAATTTTTTTTTTTTTAAATTCTTTAGAAGATATTAATACCTAGGAGGATAAACACTCTAAAACTGGGTTAGAAATCTTGTGCTTAAGCCTTTGATTGCAGGAATTTAGAAGCTGAAGTAAATGATTGGAAAAACCTTTGCCCATTTAAGAATGGTGTAAATCATTCTTACAGGCATGGTAAGTGCAGGCTTTACAGAAATGGATACCAGCACAAGAAGGTTCGTTTGATCAACTGTGTTGGCTCCTTCCAGCTGTGTATTTCTCTTTATTTTATGCCCGCCTGACACACTATAGCAAAAGAAGTTCTCAGTGTTTTTCCTATTGGTTGTTGGAGGGGTTTTTTAATATCTTGCAGGGATAAACTTACACAGCACAGGCCATAATTCCTAGTGGAGCCACAAATCAAGATTGCTGCATCAGTAAAAGGCAGAGCACATGTTGGAAACAAGAAGAAGTAACAGGCACCAGATTCTTTCTGGCAAAGCTGGAAGAAATGCACGCCAAATACTTGGGAAGGCTCGCAATCAGAAGTAGAAGAATCTGGGACAAGACTCTCCAAAATGGGATCCGCCTTAATGGGAAAAGCAATCAAAGAGAAATGATGAATAAACAAAGACTACATTGGATCTGCTTAAAAGTGAAAATATCTTCCCCAAAAGATATATCCTAATGTAACAATCTTCTCAATTGATACAGAGCCTGCAACAACTCACAATAACCTTCATATAAACTGGCACCTCAATTAGGTTTTGCAAGACTTTCACAAGGAAATGCTTTATAGGTGAACCCCAAACTAAGTCCCAGTAAGTTAGTTAGGCTCCATGTTAGAAATATAAAACCTGGGCGAAACATTAGGATGGCCTCTAGATAGCAGCATAAAGATGCAGCACATTTTTTAAAAATAGTGTAACACTGTCATCTGTTCGTTCTTTGGCTTTTGCTACTCAGATCTTGCTGGCTTAGTTTACACTCTATTTGGACTGAATCCTGAATCATTTATTTATTTATTTTGTCCAATACACAATGAGGGTTTTAGTGGATATATATATCCCTTAATTTTCAAATTCAGCAAAAAAACATGTGACATATATATATATGTCTGAAGGGATTGGATACTGTAGCCTAGAGGATAATTCTCTGCCTTACAAGGCAAAGGTTGCAAATTCAAGTCCCAGTGGGTATGGCCAGCTGATGAGGCCAAAATAAGGCCGAAATAGATCTATCCTAGTCTCCCTTAATTTTCAGATTCAGCAAAAAAACATGTGACACACACACACACACACATAGCTAAAAAACACTTCACATATATACATATATATACACACACATAGTAAAATACATGATGAAGGTTATAGAGGAGATACTCATAGTAAAATATATCTAAGAAAGAATAGAAAAGAAAATATAGTAATAGAACATATCAATGAAAGAATAGAAGAAGAGATATAGGAATAGAAGAAAGGAATAGGAGATATAGGAGAGCAATAGAACAGGGGACGGAAGGCACCCTAGTGCATTTGTGCTTGCCCCTTACTGACCTCTTAGGAATCTGGATAGGTCAACCGTGGATAATCTAAGGGTAAAGTGTTGGGGGTTTGGGGATGACACTATGGAGTCCGGTAATGAGTTCCACGCTTCGACAACTCGGTTACTGAAGTAATATTTTTTACAGTCAAGTTTGGAGCAGTTAATATTAAGTTTAAATCTGTTGTGTGCTCTTGTGTTATTGTGGTTGAAGCTGAAGTAGTCGCCGACAGGCAGGACATTACAGCATATGATCTTGTGGGAAATACTTAGATCTTGTTTAAGGCGTCTTAGTTCTAGGCTTTCTAGGCCCAGGATTGAAAGTCTAGTCTCGTAGGGTATTCTGTTTCGAGTGGAGGAGTGAAGGGCTCTTCTGGTGAAGTATCTTTAGACATTTTCAAGGGTGTTGATGTCTGAGATGCGATATGGGTTCCAAACAGATGAGCTGTATTCGAGGATGGGTCTGGCAAAAGTTTTGTAAGTAGTGTGAGATTGCCAGAGCAGAAGCTACGTAGGATTAGGTTTACAACTCTTGAAGCCTTCTTGGCTATGTTGTTGCAGTGGGCTTTGGCACTAAAATCTTTTGTTGTTAGTATATATAGTATTCTGTGCAAACTGTTCTCTAATACGGTTGTTTACTGCCCGGAGTCACTTTGTATGTGATTGGCGGACATATAAATTTACTAAATACGAGTGTAACCCAGAAAGTAATGCACCACATTTTTTTTTCTCACCCTACAGTAATGGTACCAATGCGAACTTTGAATATACATTATCTGAAGTGTCAGGAGTGTGTGTGTAAATTTTGCATTTCTTCAGACAGATAGCGTAGCTGCAGCAGTGTTTCAAAATGGCGTTTGTAAGTGATGATTATATCAACCCCCCCCCCCCCCATTTAATAAATGAAATGTGTGGTTGTGAATGAATTGGCTGATTGGTTTTACTGTATTGGATTTTTAGTTTGTAATTTTTACTTCATTAGATTTGTTGCTGTATTGTTTACATTGTATCCTGTCAGCCGCCCCGAGTCTTCTGAGAAGGGCGGCATACAAATCAAAATAAATAATAATAATAATAATAATAATAATAATAATAATAATAATAATAATAATAACAACAACAACAACAATGATAATGATTTATATTACAAGCATCACTAAACAGGGTTTGATAGTGTTACCCCATCCACTCAACAGCCATTAAAGGATGCCATTCGCAGAAGAAACTTTGCTGATTCACACAGTGCAGAAATGGCTTTGTGACCAGAACAATGAGTGGTACCTACAGGGCATACACAAGGTTGTGTTTCTCTGGAAAAGGCCATAGAATGGGATGGAGATTATGTGGGAAAATAGGGAGTGTAGAAGAAACATCTTTCTTTCTTGTGTGTAAGTTTCATTGTTGAAGAAAAAAAATGTGGTGCATTACTTTCTGGGCGACCGTCGTAAATAATTTAGAAAAAAAGTGCAATATTCCCTGACAAGGTGCCCCAGTACAAATGACAGATCTTCTCCAGTGTAATGAACTTGTGGAAAGCTAATATATTTCACAAAAATCCTTTCTTCCTTTTGCATTGGGCCTCCGTATTTCCTTGCTTCTCTTTATCATACAACAATTACCAGTTCCTTTAAAAAAAAATCTTAACTAACAATGGAAACCAAATGGCATTTCACTAGCAAACCATAACATTCACCTACCCCTAAGGAAGAATCTGGGCCTTTTGTCATAAGTCACATTTTATTTACACAATATGTTTAGATTGCATCCCACAATTAATTCGCCCCAATTCTATCTTTGAAAATGAGTTATTTAATACAACTCAATCTTGTAAAACTTTACTGAAAAGTGAGAACCTTCTACCATATGGACCCAGTGCCAATTCAAAAAGACTTCCAGAACTCTGTGATTTCATGGTAGTTGTATTTGAGGGCTGAATTACTTTTTTCTTTCCTTTTTTAAATACTGCAGCTTTGTTGATTTTATGGATGACCTGTCAAATGGTATAAGACTTTTTCTTGAATATGAACCGACAATTGTATAAAACAAGGACATTTGGGGATATTGTAGAATCTTTGGCAAGGGCAGTGATTCAGTTGTTTTCTGTTCCTAGTTCTCAGCATTTGGGATTTGGCAGCAGTGAAGATTACTATGGGTTATCTTCAAGCGGGTTTCAAAGGACTGGGGAGTGAAAATGGAAGTGGAAAAAATCTGAAACTGCCTTTGGAGCCATTAAACCTCCCAAGTATGTGTAGATAGGACTGCAGCCTAAATTATTCATTGTCTTTCTGAAGTTAAGAATACTTATGCCATTTATGTAAGACATTTTATCTGATTTTTCAGTGCATTAATCCAGTTGCACTTAAGGGGAATCAGTCTAAAGCTAAAAGACAAGATTCTGCTAATAGAGAAGGGATGAAAAAGAAGAATACCGTTAAAATCATATAGTCAGTAAATGCAGTCTATGAAGACAATTAAACAATTGACTTATACACAGTGAAGAACTTATTTATTTTATTTTATTTATTATTTAGATTTGTATGCCGCCCCTCTCCGCAGACTCGGGGCGGCTCACAACAAAGTGAAAAACAATTTACAACAAATCTAAATTACTGTTTAAAAATATTTAAAAAACCCCATTTCTAAACAAACATACATCCAGACATACCATTCATAAATTGTATATGCCCGGGGGAGAGGTCTCAGTTCCCCCATGCCTGATGACAAAGGTGGGTCTTAAGGAGCGTACGGAAGGCAAGGAGAGTAGGGGCAGTTCTAATCTCCGGGGGGAGTTGGTTCCAGAGGGCTGGGGCCACCACAGAGAAGGCTCTTCCCCTGGGGCCTGCCAAACAACATTGTTTAGTTGATGGGACCCGGAGAAGGCCCACTTTGTGGGACCTAATCGGTTGCTGAGATTCGTGCGGCAGCAGGCGGTCTCGGAGATATTCTGGTGCAGTGCCATGAAGGGCTTTAAAGGTCATAACCAACACTTTGAATTGTGACCGGAAATTGATCGGCAACCAATGCAGACTGTGGAGTGTTGGTGAAACATGGGCATACCTAGGTAAGCCCATGACTGCTCTCGCAGCTGTATTCTGCACGATCTGGAGTTTCCGAACACTTTTCAAAGGTAGCCCCATGTAGAGAGCATTACAGTAGTTGAACCTCGAGGTGATGAGGGCATGAGTGACTGTGAGCAGTGAGTCCAAATAGGGCCGCAACTGGTGCACCAGGCGAACCTGGGCAAATGCCCAAAGCTTTTACTACCACACTGTGGGCGTGGCTTATACAGGACGCCCTGCATTTTCATTCAACATCTTTCAATGCAAATTGGGTACTCTGGGGTGGAGCTCCATTTTCACTACCCCACTGCGTTCCCCCCCCCCAATCTGGGCAGTAGCCCGCTCCTGCTTATACATCATTTTTCCTGCCAGATATATTAAAGGTGGTATGCTGGCTAATTGGTACTGAAATTATATTTAATGTTGGGGAAAGTACAAACACAAAGACAGCTTGATGTACCGTGTTTCCCCGAAAATAAGACAGCATCTTATATTAATTTTTGCTCTCAAAGATGTGCTATGTCTTATTTTCAGGGGATGTCTTATTTTTTTTCCAGTGAACTGTATCCTGTAGCAAAAACTTGTATCCTGCAGCAAAAACGCATCCAAACATGCAGCCGCATGCTGGATGCGTGTTGGATGTGTTTTGAATCTGATTGATGCAGTGTTTAGGGATGCAATTTATGGATAGCAGTGTTATATATGTTCTGTTTGGGAATGCTGTGAAACGAAACGTCTCCTACGTCTTACTTTTGGGGGATGCCTTATATTAGGCAATTCTCCGAAATCTCTCCTATGTCTTACTTTCGGGGGTGACTTATTTTCGGGGAAACAGGGTAGTAGTTCAGGTCTTAGGTTAGAAACCAGTAGACTTTAAGTTCAAGTCTTGCCTTAAGCACAAAACCAACTAGAAGACCATGGCTTAGTTATGTTCTTTCAGCCCTAGGAATGAAGGAAAGGCCAAACCATTTCTGGGAGCAGGGGGATGGGAACCCTGACAAGAAAACTTCAGGGACTGTCCACAAAATCTCTGAGAATCAGTCATCATTAAACTATACACACACCATTCTCTCTCTCTCTCTCTCTCTCTCTGTCTCTCTCTCTCTCTCTCTCTCTTTCTCCTTTATATAAAACCAAGCCTTTTAAAAAAAATTAACAGGATAGTACAAAAATGTCCCTTTTCAGAAAATGGGTGATTAATCTATATTTTCACAATTAATTACCTGTATATCAATTATATCAGCCAAAAATGATTATGGTGGAAGCAACCTACATTTTGATCAGCGGAAGGAAATTGTTTTTTGCAGATAAAGCGCAGTCCTTTAACACTGAAGTGAAGCAGGCATTGTTTTTCTTTAGTGTATTATGATAAAGTTCACCTGTAGCATGCTATGATGTGGCTGGCTTATTTGTTGTGTAAAGCCAGACACAGTGGCTTACACATCGCGGTTTCTATCAGGGTGTTCTCTGATCACAGCTTGTAAGTCCCAGCCATTAATGTTCTGCAAAACAGAGGCCAGGGATTTGCTATTCTAAATCGTAAGCCTGGCTAATAAATCATGGAGACTGTGTTTGTAAAGCAGGCTAACTTAAACCAAACCAAGCACAGTAAGGTTAGCATCTTAGTGGAGTGTAATTTATGACTGGTTCACACAACATGTTGTGCTGTAATTCAAATGGTTAACTTACAGTTCTTTATGTGGAGAAAACCAACCCCTATGCCTGGTTCTTGGAGCAGTGTTCTGCAAATCCAAGAAATAGAATTAATTTAGTGAATAAACAGATTAGATATTTCCAGTTAATACTACTACGGAAAATTAATTGATTTTTCAAATATTAGCAACAAACTCAACCTTGGTAGGCTCAGTTTAGTGATAGACAATGAAGGTGTCAACTATTAAAACCTCTCCTATATAGTGACTGGATCTTTTGAAATAGTGGAGTTGTTGAACATCAGGAATAACATCAAGATATTGATAAATAATAATAATAATAATTATTATTATTATTATTAATAATAATTATAAATAATAATAATAATTATTATTATTATTAAAATAAATAATAAATAAATAAGATTTACAGGAAAGCCTGCAGGATGTTTCAGCAGGTTCTGGCCAGTTCTAGAGAACTGGTAACGAAAATTTTGAGTAGTTCAAGGAACCAGTTAATACTACCTCTGACTGGCCCTGACCCCATCTATTATAGATCCGGGGTGGCGCAGCAGGCAGAGTGAGGGGGAATAATAATTGTCATGTCTAGTGTTACATACTGACATACAGAGTAACTTTTCATTGCCACTGCTGATTGGCTAATGTAGCAGTGGCAGAATTGAATGGCTGTCACTGGCCGGCCGGGGTTTCAGAGAAGCTCTTAAAAGCAGCTTCCCTGCAGCTCGCTGGCAGCCCATTCTTAGTATGAGCTGATTCTCAATAAAGGTGCTGAATTGTTCTGTCTCGACTCTTCATTCCCATGCAATGTAACACCTAGCTTATAATATCCAGGTGGCTTACCTTGATTTAATAGAGTTAGGTGGAGGCTAGCACACCATTCCATTAAACTGGTTTGTAGTATACATCCTTTAGATGAACACAATATCACACTGAAGGGTCCCTTGTTTAGCACAGGAATGAAAAGCTTTCAGCCTTCCAATTGCTGCTGAATTGCAATTCCTGGGTCCCCCGCCATGGATTAGGTTGAGGCTTAATTAACTTAACTTAATTTGAAGTCCTCTACAATTTGCAGTACAGTATTATGATTTCCTAGCATTAATTAGTACATTCCTAACTCAAGATCTATCAGATGTTTTTATCCAAAGTTCATTTTCAAGAGGCAATTGGACTTCGTTTTTCCTTGAAGACTTCTCATCCAAGAAGCTTGTTCAGTTCATCTTCAAGGAATAGAATAGAATAGATTAGAATAGAATAGAATTCTTTATTGGTCAAGTGTGATTGGACACACAAGGAATTTGTCTTGGTGCATATGTTCTCAGTGTACATAAAAGAAAAGATACATTTGTTAAGAGATCATGAGGTTCAACACTTAATGATTGTCATAGGGTACAAATAAGCATTCAGGAAACAATATTAATATAAATCGTAAGGATACAAACAAGTTACAGTCATAAGTGGGAGGAGATATGTGATAGGAACAATGAGAAGACTAGTCGTAATAGTAATGCAGCCTTAGTGAATGACAGTGGTGAGGGAATTATTTGTTTAGCAGAGTGATGGCATTCAGGAAAAACCTGTTCTTGTGTCCAGTTGTCTTGGTGTGCAGTGCTCTATAGTGTCATTTTGAGGGTAGAAGTTGAAACAATTTATGTCCAGGATGCAAGGGGTCCGTAGATTTTTTCATGGCCATCTTTTTGACTTATGCAGTATACAAGTGCTCAATGGAAGGCAGGTTGGCAGTAATTATTTTTTCTGCAGTTCTAATTATCCTCTGATAATTTGTGTTTCTGAAAAACAAAGAAAGTCCAGTTGCCACTTGAAAAAGCGCCTTTGAGACAACAGTGACCTGGATGATTGAGACTCTCCATAGACGATTCTCCAGATGCTTTACTTTAGTGTCAGTTTTTGATGATATCAATTACGACTGGCTGAGTTATTTGAACCAAGTGACAGAATGAAGACGACAAGGAGAGAGACTTGTCCTGGGGAAAATGTAAGAAAGTCCAAGGGGAGACCCAGAGAGAAGAAGAGGGCACCAAGATCAGACCCTACGAAGATCAACCTGCAGAAATGTCCTCACAAGGATGGTCAGCCAAGAAATATTATTGAAACCCAGCAGTCAGTTGGCAAGGAAAAGACAAGTAGGTTTTAAACTCATGTTTCACCCATACAATGAAATGTTTCTCTACAGAATCCAAAACAAACAATCTCAGCCATCCACAGCTGCAGCAGTAAGAGCCATGGATACCCGGCCTTGCTAATTGTGGGATGATTCGGTGCGGGGCTGGGGGGACTTTTCAGAGTTTCCTAGGGCTGTGGTCACCCAGGGCATAAACAGGCAATGGAGCATAGTGTTCTTGTGATCTCTGGAGTCGAGACAAAAGAGAACTTTGGGCACAAACACTTTGTCCTGTAGCTGACAAAAATCCCCAGCTGTATCAAAAACATAGACCTTACATTATGCTCAAATGTCCATTCCAAAAGATCACAACAGCTGCTGTGTTGTTGTTGTTGTTGTGGGTTTCTTTTTTTGGTCTGTCTCTTAGATTTCTAAAGAAAAGCCACTTGGAAGGTAGTGATTTTGAAGAACAAAGCAGGCAACAACAAAGGAGGAATCAAGCATCTGACTCTTTATTCCAAATGTTCCCACCCACCCAAAGGACCATTTGTGTTTTAAAAAACAACTTATTGGGCTCCATTCATGGGGGGTGGGAGAGTCCTGACTTGCTTCTTAGCCTTTTGAATTACTGCCTCCAGGAAGGGCTTGTCCTCAGAAAAGGAGAAGAGATGGAGGAATGCTTGCAGGTCACAGATGGCCAGACCCCAGTGGAGCAAGCTGGGAAGACCTGATCTTGTTCTGACTGACAAGGTCTCCATGACCTTAAGTTCTGATCTGGCTTCCCCAGAGCCGTCCTCAAGCCTACAGGAACAACATGGGCTTCAGGTCAAGAATCCGAGCACAATGAAGCACAAAAGCACAAGTACGGAGCCAAAGCACTGGAGAATAACAGCTTGGTTCAGAATAGACAAGGCTTAAAAAACCCCAGACAGATACTGAAGATAGAGACTTGCTCCCCTCCAGAGTCAGCTGGATTTCTGCACTACAGATGGGAACCTTAAAGAGTTGGAGCCTTGGGAGATCAACATCCCAAGCTGAGCAACTGCATCCCAGCTGTGCAAGGATGGAAGGTTGAAGCTTGGGATGTAAGAGGAGACCAGTGTTAAAAAGAACATCCTTCTTCGAAGCACTTCCTTGACCAGCAGCTACTTGAGATTTACCCTGGACTTTTGGCCGACTTGATTGATCTGCCTTTTGGATCTGGGAGGGGAATTTCTTCCAAACCCCCAAATCTTCAAACTTTGATTGTCTACAGTTGATCTCTCCTCTTTTCTAAGAGATATGTAAGGGGCGTGCATAATCGCACCATTGTGCCTACCTTCCCTGTCCTAATGTCCTATTGCCTTCTTTTATCATTACTTTCTATGTTATGTTTATATAAACTACTATCCTATACTTGATTACAAATGAACGAACAAACGAACCAACAAGCAAATACACAAACAAACAAACAAATAAATAAATATCAAGCCATGTTCATCTAGAGCAGTATTTCTTAAACTTGTTTTTTTCTCTCTCTCAGAACTACTTTCCACTTTTAAAAATAATGAAGGACCTCAAAAAAGTTTTTGTTTGTATAGGTTTGTATGGCTTTCTTTGTATGTACTTATTAATATTTACTGCATTAAAAATACAAATTGCCACATTATTTGCCAGTACTGCTTTTCACAATTGTTTAATGCCCTGGTTCCTAATGCAGGGCCCCTGCCCCACAGGGGAGCAATTTCATTTTTAATGGAGGCAATTGGAACCTTGTTTAAACCTAATTAATGGCCTTTTAGGTTTCCTCTGTGTGAGTAGTTCACTTTTTGAATAATAAGAATTATATGTCACGGAGGGGGGGGAAGGCCTCAGAATTTTAGAGATGCTTAGGTGGGGCATGGCCAAAAAAAGGTTAGGAACTAGTATTGGGCAAACCCAACGAAGTTCGGGTCCAGCGAGTTCGGCCAAACTTGCCATGAATTTCGGGTGAGTTTACCGAACCCGAACCCGAACATTCCATGATGTCAAAGCTCCGCCCCCAGAATCCCATTGTGGGATTTCCCAGCTCCTTTTGCTGAAAGGACCTCCCTTTGTTTGCTTGGAAGAGAGTGCAAAAGCATCGCCAGTTCTATGGTGTAATGGTTAGCCCTCTGGACTTTGAATTCAGCGATCTGAGTTCAAATCTCAGTGGAACCTCCTTTTTCAATTTTAATTTTTTATTATTATTATTATTATTATTATTATTATTATTATTATCATCATCATCATCATGCTTCTTTATATAATAAAAAGGGTTTGGGTCCTTTTAATGCTTTCTTAGTGGAAAAATAGATCAGCAGCATTAAGCAAGCCAGACAGTCCATTTTATTTCTAATTATTATTCTATTCCTTTCCATATTTTGGCCTCCTGGGTGGCTAGCTCACTTGATGCTGCTGATCTATTTTCCCACTAAGAAAGCATTAAAAGGACCCTCCAGCTCTTTGGGGGCAAAAGGGAACCTTCCCGATGTGCCCATGGAAATAATTAATTAATGATGATGATGATGGTGGTGGTGGTGATGGTGATGATGATAATAATAAATTAAAAATTAAAAAAAAGGAGGTTCCACCGAGATTTGAACTCCGATCGCTGGATCCAAAGTCCACATTACTAACCATTAAACCATGAAGCTAGTGATGCTTTTGTACTCTCTTCCATGCAAGTAAAAGGATGTCCTTTTGCTGAAAGAGTTAAAAACATGAAAATGGCGACGTCCGGGTGACTGGGTGGAGCCTCATGCTGCCACCACTACTGGTTCTTCAAACAACCAGTGGCTGCTGCTACCGGTACACCCGGACTGAGCCGAACCAGTAGCATTTCACCCCTGGATCATTGACAGGAAAAGTGTCCAATCAGAGCAGCTTCACAAATGTCCGCATTCAAATAAAGGATTAATGCTGGCTAGCAATACCTAGCAGATATTGGCTGTAGTCATAAAGCCAAGGAGAATCAGATAAAGTTAATAATAGGGTTTTTAGGGGTTTAGGTTTCACCACTTTTTCTCAGCCTTAACAATACTATGATGGATGGATTTCAATTCCCAGAATTCCTCAGCCAACATGGTTCATGAGGGAGAAATGCGGAGACAGGTAATTCAGCCATATTGGGAAACAACTCATTTCCTGGTCCCCCAATGATTTCTTCAAAAATTATAACCAAGGGCTTTGATAGGTAAATTGTGATTTAAGCCTTTAAGATTCAGAGGAATAAATGACATGGGAATTAAAGTGTTTGTGTGTGTGTGTTTGTCTTATGAAATAAGAGCTGGATTAACTCTTTATTCTTGTGTAGTGGTCCCAGGGTGTCTTTTTCTCTGACTTTGAAAGAAAGATCGTCCCTCCACTTTAACCAAGATTTCTCGACTGAATTGATCTGGCTGCTGTCGCTAAGTCCTGTGCTGCAACTGGAGCAACTCGGTTGGCACAGGCTTTCCTTGCCATGGCAGGATTTTCTTCCCAAGCCATCTTGCCCTTTCTGTCGGACACCAGGACCGGAGCTGCTGGTCCCATCCTGGGTCCTCCTGCACGAGCAGGCAGGCAGGTGCCTCCGTAAATCACCAGTTAAGAGCAGAAATGGGTTTTCACATGACTCATATTTACATGGAATTGGAGGCCTGATTTATTGCCCAGAGAGCAATTACCAGCCATGTTACAGCTGTAGAGCACAGCTGGGTGGGACTGAGGAGAAGATCCATCAGATCTTGTCAGGCAGCAGAAGAAAAGCAAGGGGGGTGTTGGGGGGGAGGATGGCTGAATTTGAACTAGACGCATTCGAGTCTCTCTCTCTCTCTCGTTCCCCTCCACGTATCTAATACTGTAAACCATTTATGCAGTGTGTACTTGCAGGAACTGCTTTTGCCTTGCAAATCAGAGCCTCTCTGAAGACATGCAAAGTGTCAACAACGTATCACTGAGTTATGGAAGTTCAGCCATTCCAGAGACATAGTTGCATTTTTTGGAGAGAGAAAGACAGGCTTGGATGGGGGTGGCTTTCTTTTTCAAAGTTGGTGGTGGTTCCAGGGTTAGATCAACCTTGGAATTCTTTAGGCAACTTCTGGGTCTCATTATTGCTTCCACAACCATTGGCCAAGGCCAAAACACTCCCAGAATAAGATGGTGAGACCTCCTTAAGGCTTGGAGTTTTATTTTTCTGGCCTCATGTGTAGTGATGGCCAAACCGAACTTGCACAATTCGGGTCCGTACCGAATTTTGCAGTGTTCGGTATGCCGAACACAAACCCGAATTTTTTTTAAACTTCGGGCAAAGTTCGGGGTCGTGTTCAGCATTTGGAGGAAGAGATCACCTTGACGTCCTTAGCAACCTGACGGTGACGTCAAGGCTCTGCCCCCCGGAATCTCTTCATGGGAGGGATTCCCCAGCTCTTTCAAAGGGAGGTCTTCACGCAAAAACATGAAAGGACGCCGCAGCGGTGCTGCAAGCAAAGGGCGGTCCTTTCACGTAAAAATAAACATATTTATTTTTACGTGAAAGGACTGCCCTTTGCTTGCAGCAGTGCTGCGGCGTCCTTTCATGTAAAAATAACAATGTTTATTTTTATGTGAAGACCTCCCTTTGAAGGAGCTGGGGAATCCCTCCCACGAAAAGATTCCGAGGGCAGAGCCTTGACGTCACCGGCAGGTTGCGAAGGACGCCAAGGTGATCTCTTCCTGGATTCCATGGAATCCAGGAAGTGATCACCTTGGTGCCCTTAGCAACCTGCCAGTATACGTGACGTCAAAGCTACGCCCCCGGAATCTCTTGGTGGGATTCACCATTCAGGTTCGAGTTCGGGTTGGGTTTGGATTTGGCCGAATTTTGCGTAAAGTTCATCCGAACGTGCCGAACCTGAACACCATTGGGTTCACCCATCACTACTCATGTGCTCAGTGGGGTGTGCCACTGTAATTTCACAGCAGATGTGGCAAGCAATCAAATCTAACTAGTTGAGTTTTAAGTTTACCAACAGAAAAGAGAAAAAGCACCAGAGTCCATTCCAGCTTAGAGACCTTTGGATATTGTGAATGACCCATAATCACCAAGACTTTGAAATACTGGAGTGCAATGTTTCTTATTGAGAGCAGACTACTGTAGATAGCTGAGACAATGCATTTTTTTTTAATTTTACATTACAAATATGTACATGCATAGACAAAAAGAAGGGAACACTTGATCTCTTGAAAATAGAATAGAATAGAATAGAATAGAATTGTTTTATTGGTCAAGTGTGATTGGACACTCAAGGAATTTGTCATTGGTGTATATGCTCTCAATTACCAATTAAAACTTGGAGAATAAGCTAAGCCATTTGTTTGCTTTAGTGCTATCAATTCTATTCTTATTTGTTCCACCTGCAAATAGCCTAGAGCTGTAAGATGTGCCAAGTTTCAAAAGGTTTTCTGGGGAATTCTGGGAGTTCAGGTTCATACATCTTCCCCAAACCCCCAAAACTTTAACCTTAGACTGTCTACTGTTGACTTCACTCCATTCCTATGAGGTCTGTAAGGGGCGTGCATAAGTGCACCAGTGTGCCTACCATCCCTGTACTACTGTCCTCATTTGTGTCCTACTCTCCAAACATAAACAAACACATTTTATACCAATACCTGCTATCTAGTATATGTTTTGACAAACTAACAAACAAATAAAATGAATGAATAAATAAATAAATATTAAAGTTGGCATGATTGAAATACAATAGCCTTGAGGCTATTTAAGATATTTACATAAATATCCACTATTATTATTATTATTATTATTATTATTATTATTATTATTATTATTTATTAGATTTGTATGCTGCCTCTCTCCGAAGCCTCGGAGCGGCTCAACGCTATGCTGTTCCCTCTTGGGAGAAGAAATACTATGCAAAGCACAGAGAAAGAGGGAAGAACAAAGAGAAAGAGGAGAAGGAGAAAAAGGGAAGAGAGAGAGAGAGAGAGAATAAAAATAGTAACTGCAAAAAATTAAGACATGAGGTAAGAAAAGGAAATGTTGCTAAATCTAATTTACACTACATCACCTACTATTATTATTATTATTATTATTATTATTATTATTAATTAGATTTGTATGCCGCCCCCCTCCACAGACTCGGGGCGGCTCACAGCAATGATAAAAACAATATACAGTAACAAATCTAATATTAAAGTTTAAAATAACAATTTTACATTAAAAAGCTTAAAAACCCCAGTATATAAAAAAGCATACACACAAACATATCATACATTACAGCTACATAGGCAAGGGGGGATGTCTGACGGCAGAGGTAGGTTTTAAGAAGTTTACAAAAGGCAAGGAGGGTGGGGGCAGTCCTGATCCCTGGGGGGAGCTGGCTCCAGAGGGTCGGGGCCACCACAGAGAAGGCTCTTCCCCTGGGTCCCGCCAGACGACATTGTTTAGTCGACGGGACCCGGAGAAGGCCAACTCTGTGGGACTTAACCGGCCGCTGGGATTTGCTGCTTCTCTATCTGCACACTATCATTCCTTCCAATATATCCATATATCCATTCATACATTGACTATTTCATCTCTTTTTTTGAGTATGTCATCACTTCTATTGAACCAAAATCTTCTCCTCCTCTTAACCCACTTGCTCCTCCTTCGTTGATTTATTTTGCTATTTGATCCTTATTTATTCCCATCTATATGACCAAATCATCTACATATATTTCATCTCTACTGGCATTTCAGTTTTATATTCTGTCCACATTCTTTGAGCTTGTGTCATTCTTGAACCTATTCCTTGATGTGGTTAGCTCTGCCCCAGCTCCTGCCCCAAGGACTGTGGATGTGGGGGAGACATCCACATGCTGCAGGCCTGTTTTGCTCCCAGTGGAATCTGCTGATGAAGGATCCTCTGACCAAGAAGACATGAGTGACAGGGAGGAGGAGAGTGTGGCAGACAGCTCAGAAGGAGATCAATTATCTATGTCCTCCTTGGATTCGGAACAAGAGTTAATGATACAGCCACGCATGCGGAGAGCGATGCATAGGCAACAACAACTGAGAGATTATTATCAAAGAAAATGAGGCCACCTGTGGTTGGGTGGGGCTGTGGTAATTATTGAGGCTGCTATAAATAGCAGCGTGGGAATTTGGCCATCGTGGAGGATTATCTGATCATTGTGTTTCGTGCCTGTCTTGCTAACTTCGACCTTGGTGTGCTGATTTTTCCCCGCTTTGAAACTAAACCAGAGCAAAGTGTGTTTCACTTTGTGAAAGAAGAACGGCTGTGAATTGCCTCACAGCTGCAAGCTAAGTATCACAGAACTGATAAGGGACTTGTACAAATTACCAGTTTGTTTGGAGATGAGTGCTCTTTGCTATACAAAAAGAGTGCTTAGTTTATTTGAATTTTCATTATAAAGAACATTGTTTTGAATTTTCAAATGTGTGTGTGTCTGAAATTTGTACCTGTGAATTTTCGGGAGGATTCTACCAGAGAGCCTGACAGAACAATTCCTAACCTTATTTTCCTGCCTTTCTACATATATCCAACTCTCCCTTTCATGTCGTGCCATGATAGCTTTGCTTTTGTGAATGATGCAAATGCAGTGGGAAACCAGTGGACCCTGCAATCAAGCAGAAGAAACATTAAGAAAAACAGGTCATTATGTCATATGTACTATTGAACATTTTGTGCCTATCATCCACATTCTAGGCCAATAACACGACATCTTCTGCATATCAAGTGCATGCTTATTTATATCCACAATCAAAACCACAAGCATTCCTTTTAAATTTAACAATAAATACACAAGACAGCTAGAGACTTCATAACGTCCCTGTTTCACTCCCTGCTCAGTGTTGCATCACTGCCTAACAATTCTTTGTGTTCCATATTTGCTTAATTTTAATCATATGCTTTATTACATATTTTATTTGAACATTTTATTATTTTTAAATTAAATTTATATGCTGCTCACCTCACTGTTAAGAGACTTTGATGGCTTACCATATCATACTCATACGGAATGTTCCATAATTCACACCTATTCCCTTGATTATACATTGTCACTAAATAAATCAACGGATAGTACATTTTCTTTCATGTTCCTAGATTTCTCTGTGTCCTCAACATTTTGGCCTGGACACTGTCTCCCTCAACTGCATTTCCCAAATTTTTCTCCCTGATATTTCTTGTACTCTTCTACGAACACTTTTTGAAGAGTTCCAGGCACATTTAACAAAGTTTCCCATAATTTCATATTCACTTCTGCTACCTTTTTACAGCAACGGCATTAATCTCATTCTCAATCAGAGCTGTAGGCTTCACACATTAAATAAGTCACACTGTCATTCCATAAACAAACTACATTTGCATTTGAACACTTTCCACCCAAGCGACATTTTTCAACATTTTTCTCTAATCCTCATTTTTAGCATCAATTAACATCTTACATGTACTTGTTCACATCCATCGCCTCTTTCATTTCCCTTCTGCCTTCTATCTGCCCAGTAAAGTTCAGCAGGGTTAATGGTCTCTAAGTCCCATCATTAAGGCAAAACCATATTTTAGGGTCTTGGATACTGGCTATCTCTATAGTTATCCCTGTCCACGGGACACCAAAGCTTCAACCCTGTTCTTTTTAGAAATCTTTGGCTTTCTAAATACACTGAGCTACAGTTGAAAATGCAACAAACCCTTTGCAGATCAACATGCAATCAATGATAATCTCGTAGTTCCAGGATCCTCAAGAAAAGCACATGTCTATAATCAGATTATTATTTCTTCAATCCACATGATTCCACCAACTGTATTTGGCTTTTTCACTTGGTGGAATCACGTGGATTGAAGAAATAATAATCTGATGATATACATGTGCTTTTCTTGGGGATCCTGGAGCTATGAGATTATCACTGATTGCCTGTTGATCTACAAAGGGTTTGCTGCATATTCAACGGTAGCTCAGTGTACTTCTAAAAATACCATCTCTTCATGGTTCAGAGATACAGTACAACCAGTGGTGGGCTCCCACAGGTACGGTCAGGTACGCAGTACAGGTAGCAAACTTTTGTTGTTTTTTCTTTTTTTACCCCTTCTGGAATCTGGGTCTATTTTTCCTATCACAGTAAATAAGGTTGAATGTATAATTTTAGAAGAGCTGTGCATGTGTGTGTGTACATACACTTTATATAGTAGATAATGGGCTACTGCCCAGATGGGGGGGAGCACAGTGGGGTAGTGAAAATGGAGCTCCGCCCCAGAGCACCCAATTTGCACTGAAAGATGTTGAAACAAAATGCATAAGCCACGCCCACAGTGTGGTAGTAAAAGTTTTGGTAGCCCATTGCTGGATACAACACTTGTGGGCTTCCAAGTGTGGCTGGGCTACCACTCCCACCATTTCTCACCATGGGAGATGTTGGTTGCAGCTGCTGAAAATTTGAAGGCCCCCAAATTCTGTTGATCCAGAGAAATTATTTCTTAGATACATGCCTAAAATAATTCTATATGCATTTACGCGGGAGATTGTACTATTAAAGTAATTAACTTCTGGGAAGACATATGCAGACTTACATTATATACATTAGCTCATTTTGGTCAAATTCCAATACTCCACCCTACCCCATTTCCCCATGGTTTGAACAGTTAATACAATCCAGGATGCCAGATATGAAAGTTCTGCATTATAGAGTTTGCTATTGTAAAGCTGTTACAGGACTGTGAGTTATTTTGCTAATAAATGTTTTAAAGATGCTACAAGTACCTATAAACTTTTCGAAAACAATTTATGTCTTTTCTAAAAAGCTGAAAGCCGAAAACATTAATACAGTAGAAATGTGTTTGTAAAATGAAGGAATATGTTAGCAGTTGCTGATATTTATTGTTTCTCTATCAAAACTAAGGAACTAAAGATCTATACAAAACTACAATTTCAGAAATATAGACATATGTCCTTTGGTAGTTGTTCTGTTTTTTAAAATTCCATCTTTGGTCAGCTTGCATAGTTTTTAATCAATCAAACTAGCTTTCCCATGCCATAAGGCAAAATTCATTACTATTTTCACACTCAGGATTCATGTGCAAGAATTCTTATTGGGTTAGTATCTATAGCATCAGATATTTATATAATATAGATATGTGAGAGTATATGTGAAACTTAAAAGCATATAGTAACTTTATCAGACATCAATGAAAGCCAAAGTGTTGCAAGGTTAATCCTTTTGGCACGTTTATTTATTATTGCATTTTTATGTTGTCCATAACCAAAATGCTCTGTATTGGTGTCCAAGTAAATTAAAAACATAAGCCCAATAAATCATGCTGAGAGCAGCACACAATAAAACCAACCTACAACTCACAGGAAGAATGAGCACTAGGCAGCATATAAAATCAAGCTAAGACCAAAATAAAATAGTATGAAGATTTAATAGCATATAAGCCACTTTAAATACTGGGGGAATAAAAATGGCTTCAACACTTAATATAGTATAGATGCCACAAAATACTTTCATAGAAGGGCTGACCATAATTGACAAGGGATCACCACCAAATCTGCAATCCTTTGCCTCGCTATTTTAAGAATCAGCAAAATCCTAATAGGAAGATATCTGGGTTTTAAAACACTTGTATACAAGTGTGCCTAAGTGCACCAGAGTGCCTTCCGTCCCCTGTCCTAATGTTTCTCTTTTACTAGTATAATGTATATAAATAATATCTCCGGGACCGCCTTCTGTCGCACGAATCCCAGCGACCGATTAGGTCCCACAGAGTTGGCCTTCTCTGGGACCCGTCGACTAAACAATGTCGTTTGGCAGGTCCCAGGGGAAGAGCCTTCTCTGTGGCGGCCCCGGCCCTCTGGAACCAGCTCCCCCCAGAGATCAGAACTGCCCCCACCCTCCTCGCCTTTCGTAAACTCCTTAAAACCCAGCTTTGCCGTCAGGCATGGGGGAATTGAGACATCTCCCCCGGGCCTATACAGTTCATGTATGGTATGTTTGTGCGTATGTCTGCTTTAATAATGGGTTTTTTAAAATAAATGTTTTTAAATTATTAGATTTTTCTTGAAATGTTTTATTGTTGTTGTAAGCCGCCCCGAGTCTACAGAGAGGGGCGGCATACAAATCTATTGAATAAATAAATAAATAAATAAATAAATAAATAAATAAATAAATAAATAAATAAATAAATAAATAAATAAATAAATAAATAAATAAATAAATAAATAAATAAATAAATAAGCAAGCAAGCAAGCAAGCAAGCAAGCAAGCAAGCAAGCAAGCAAACAAACAAACAAACAAACAAACAAACAAACAAATATTGTTATATCTTTGTATACCACCAATACGTATTTGACAAAACAAACAAACAAACAAATAAATAAAAATGTTCATCTGTCCAAGCTCCAACTTATAAACATTTCACAAAGATTAAACTCCATATCATTTCCCCCCCTAAACTGTTGCTATTCAGTTGTCTAGGGACTATAACAGCCCCCCAATTTATCAGTTTTTGTAAGCTGGCCAGAGTGGCTTAAGATGCAGTGCCACATAAATCTTTTAAAAATAAATCTTGGCTATTCTGCCTGGATAACCTGAATGTTGCAGTCCCATCACATCTGGAGGCCACAGGCTAAAGACATTGATTTCTTCACATCTTCTGCATTTCTATAGATCAGAAGGTCCACATGTGCATTTTATTTTTCTTTCAAGGTAAGGATACTTTCTGGAAAAAAATGAAATAGGCAGAACTTCCCTAACCCCTTTAATGAACCAGGTTTCTGTACTAAGCCCTGCAGAGTCAGCATATCAAAAAAAAAACCACTGCGGAAACCGTGTACGCATAAGAAGCAATGTACAGCTTTTGAACTGCTTTTAACTCTTTAGGCGGGGGAAAAATAAACGGTTTCTTCCTGTTGTTCCTTGTTATTCATAAATAGATGGACTTCCATTTACAAATCCACAGAAATAGGATTGCTCCCCCATTTGTGATGGTGTGGCGTCACTGCAGGATCACAACACAACACAGCTCACATTAGAGAAACATCTTTCAGCTGTGGCGAGGGGGGTGTTCGCCCAGGTTCGCCTTGTGCACCAGTTGCGACCCTACTTGGACAGGGAGTCACTGCTCACAGTCACTCATGCCCTCATCACCTCGAGGCTCGACTACTGTAACGCTCTCTACATGGGGCTACCTTTGAAAAGTGTTCGGAAACTTCAGATCGTGCAGAGTGCAGCTGCGAGAGCAATCATGGGCTTTCCCAAATATGCCCATGTTACACCAACACTCCGCAGCCTGCTTTGCTTGCCGATCAGTTTCCGGTCACAATTCAAAATGTTGGTTATGACCTATAAAGCCCTTCATGGCACCGGACCAGATTATCTCAGGGACCGCCTTCTGCTGCACGAATCCCAGCGACCAGTTAGGTCCCACAGAGTGGATCTTCTCCGGGTCCCGTCAACTAAACAATGTCACCCAGGGGAAGAGCCTTCTCTGTGGCGGCCCCGGCCCTCTGGAACCAACTCCCCCCAGAGATTAGAATTGCCCCCACCCTCCTTGCCTTTTGTAAGCTACTTAAAACCCACCTCTGCCATCAGGCATGGGGGAATTGAGATCCTCTTTCCCGCTAGGCTTTTACAATTCTATGCATGGTATGTATGTATGTATGTTTGGTTTTTATATTAATGGGTTTTTAATCATTTTAGTATTGGATTACTATTGTACACTGTTTTATAGTTGCTGTTAGCCGCCCCGAGTCTCCGGAGAGGGGCGGCATACAAATCCAATAAATAAAATAAAATAAAATAAAATAAAATAAAATAAAATAAAATAAAATAAAATAAAATAAAATAAAATAAAATAAAATAAAATAAAATAAAATAAAATAAAATAAAATAAAATAAAATAAAATAAAATAAAATAAAATAAAATAAAATAAAATAAAATAAAATAAAATAAAATAAAATAAAATAAAATAAAATAAAATAAAATAAAATAAAATAAAATAAAATAAAATAAAATAAAATAAAATAAAATAAAATAAAATAAAATAAAATAAAATAAAATAAAATAAAATAAAATAAAATAAAATAAAATAAAATAAAATAAAATAAAATAAAATAAAATAAAATAAAATAAAATAAAATAAAATAAAATAAAATAAAATAAAATAAAATAAAATAAAATAAAATAAAATAAAATAAAATAAAATAAAATAAAATAAAATAAAATAAAATAAAATAAAATAAAATAAAATAAAATAAAATAAAATAGGGTAAAGGAGTTGGCGAGGGGAGAGAGATGTGCTAAATCGTGCATGGCTTCACACAGGTTCTTTGCTCCAGTTCAGATTCCGCTGCAATCCTATGTTGTCATCAGTAATTCAACAGCTGAGCCGTTCTTCTTCTTTCTAGTTCATCTGAAACCAAGAGAAAGAATTTAGATTTTTCCCTCCCAGCACTGCAGCTGTCTGTTTAGAGGGGAGTTTTGCTTTTCAAAATGTGTAACATCCCTGTTGTGGGAATTGAATGTTCAGAGAATTCCAGAACGTACCGTTCTTCTCAACCACGATGTACCTCCTCCAGATCATGTCATCGTGGAGTGATTCTTAAATTTTCCAGAAGTATAATCCTTTGAATTGTGAGAAGCTTGATATCTTTTGGGTTGCTCCATTTCTCTACAGAGAATTTATTTCTAGAAACCTGCCATACCACATTCCTGAACAGTCTGTTCTAGGGAAAGATGGAACAGCCTGGATTTTTTCTGGAAGTTCAGTTTTTAGGGTTCTGTTGCTGGTGCCTGCAGTAACATGGATGGGATTATACAGTATCTCTGTTATCTTTGTTCCAGCCATGAGAATAGTATATAAACCCAGCTAGAAACACCTGGGAAAACTCTTCGTTTCAAAAATAAGTTGGCATGTTATCCTTTCACCAGAAGTTTGCAAGAGGTTTTCCAATGCATGGACGGGATTGTTGTTGTTGTTGTTGTTGTTATTATTATTATTATTATTATTATTATTATTATTATTTGTGTATGGTCTGTCTGAGTTCTTTGGTGTTTAATAATGGGTTTTTAATGTGTTTTTTAGTATATTGGATTTGTGACATTGTATTTTGTTGTGAGCCACTCCGAGTCCTTGGAGAGGGACAGCATACAAATCTAATAAATAATAATAAATTATTATTATTATTGTTGTTGTTGTTGTTATTGTTGTTGTTGTTATTATTATTAATTAGATTTGTATGCCGCCCTTATCCGAAGACTCGGGACCATAGTTCCCTCTAAGCTGAGCAGTGAGCAATCGCTCACTTAAAAATCATCATCAACTCAGAGTTTTCCAAACCTGCCTAGAAGCCGAGAGGGAAAGAGTGAGAGGGAAGGAGAGAGAGAGAGGAAGAGAGAGAAACAGATAGAAAAAATAGAGGAAGGAAAAGAAAAAGAAAAAGAATGGGAGTAAGGAAGAGAGAAAGAAAATCAAAATCTAGTTTGAAACTAGCTCAGCTATTTAAGTGGCATTTTGATATTGATAGAGTTGCCCTATTATGAGCTCACTGTTATAGACACATAGTACAGTATTTTATTTTGAAATTCTCTAAGGCAAAACAGGGTGGGTTTTTTATTTGTTTGTTTATTTATTTATTATTCCTGTGCCGCCCAGTCCTGAAGGGACTGCCGCTCAGACACTATACTTTTCCGCCCACCCCCCCAAAAAATTAGAGGGAACACTGCTCGGGACGGCTCACAAGATACAAAACAGCGGCATTGCACTTTCCAAATTGGACAGAAAATCGGCCAGCTCTCTACTAAGAATCATAAATAATATAAAGGCACATGGCACAAACCAAAACAATGAGAGGAAAAACCTTACCAATTTGTTCTACTGATTATTTTTGTGGGGTTTTTTATTTATTTTTTGTTATTTCAGAATTCATTGTAGCCCAGTGAGAAGTCACTTTTTGACTTCTCGCTTTGGTCAGTCACTGGTGAGAATTGGCTGCCTCATATCAGGGGAAGGAATGGTTAAGAGGTGAGGGCTGGTACCAGGGAGACCCAGATTCAAGCTCCCCTGAGCCAGAGAAAATGAATGGGGGAACTTCGGGCCATTATTTGTTCTTTCTGTCTAGCCTACCTCACAGCATTGTTTTGATTTCCAGAGCTGCCCAACTGTCAAAATGATCATCTTGTGGGTAAAAATAAGAGGGAGCACTATGGAAAAAAAACCCCACAGGATATTAATCTAATCAATAAACAAATAAACACACTTCAGAGCCAACAGAAGACAAATGCAGGTCTGTTTCACTATGGTCCGTGAGGGACTGTGGGGTGAAAATGAGGCGATGCAGAAATGCCCAGATAGGAATGTGTTCTGCCGGGCTCTATGGTAAGAGTCTTCCGCAAATTCAAGGGTACAAATTTCAGACACACAGACACTTGAAAATTCAAAAACAAAGTTCTTTATCACAAAATTCAAAAGAAATAAAGCACCCTTTTTGTATTGCAAAGAGCACTCGTCCCAAAAGAACCTTGTAGGCTGTACAATCCCCTTAATCAGTCCTTAAGTACTTAGCTAGCAGCTGTGAAGAAACATCACAGCCCTCCTTCTTCCACAAAGTGAGACACACACACTTTGCTCTGCTTTGGTTTCAAAGTTGTGAAAAATAGAAACATAGAAACATCGAAGACTGATGGCAGAAAAAGACCTCATGGTCCATCTAGTCTGCCCTTATACTATTTCCTGTATTTTATCTTACAATGGATATATGTTTATCCCAGGCATGTTTAAATTCAGTTACTGTGGATTTACCAACCACGTCTGCTGGAAGTTTGTTCCAAGGATCTACTACTCTTTCAGTAAAATAATATTTTCTCACGTTGCTTTTGATCTTTCCCCCAACTAACTTCAGATTGTGTCCCCTTGTTCTTGTGTTCACTTTCCTATTAAAAACACTTCCCTCCTGAACCTTATTTAACCCTTTAACATATTTAAATGTTTCAGTCATGTCCCCCCTTTTCCTTCTGTACTCCAAATCAACAAAGTCTGGAAACAGCAAGGCACGGTCCTGAAGAAACAAGATAATCTTCCACAACGACCAAACCAGCACGCTGCTATTTATATCAGTGGCTCTAATTACTGGAGCCCCACCCAAACACAGGTGGCCTCTCTTATCTCCTGTAATATTTCCTCAATTGGTCTCTTCAATGCATAGTTCTGCGCCTGCATGGGTCTAACACTTCCTCATCTGAATCGACCAAAGATAATGGAGATTGGCTTCCTGGGCTGTGTGCCAAGCCCCCCTCTTCCAAGTCACCCCCCCCCCCACCTTCTTCTTCGTCAGAGGAAACTGCACTACCTGACTCTGTTGGCAATAAAAAAGGCCTATGACATGTTGATGTTTCCCCTGCATCCACCTCCACATTCCTTGAGGCAGGAGCTGGGCCAGAGCCAACCACAACAGGAATGTGAATATGAAATCTTTTATAATTTTGGCCTTTCAGAGCCTGTACAGTCTCCCCATTAGCAGGGAGGGTTTCAATCCTAACCATCAGCATTTATATGCCTAATCAGTATCACCCGAATGCTACCGAGGTTGAAATAGTGAATAGCGCTCGTTTTCCCCAGGGCCATAGCTATAGTATCTAAAGCCAATCAAACGTGAGGCAGAGAAAATCTTACAAGCCCCTTTCTCCACCCCTATAAGCAACACGTTTGATATCACAACGCATAACTAACAATTTGCTGTCCTCTTCCCTACATCAATTCCCCTGTTCCTCTCAAAAGACAAAAGTATATTGTTTTAAAATGTATCGCATTCAACCCCTGTCCTGTAAATGCATGATTTACTGTCACATATATCAAGGAAGCAGAATTAATGTGCCATTGCAGAGTGTATAAAGCGGACTGCATTTTGCACTGGGTTTTCTTACTATTGCTATCCCTATTAGTAAAGGTACTCTTGTGTGTGTGTGTGTGTGTGTGTGTGTGTATACACTGGTAAATGCTCACAATCTGAAACAGCTGGCGAGAATTGGAATCATTAACTTGGGGGGGTGGGGGTGGATCACGATCTATTTATTTAGAATATTTCTGTCCTGACAAAGAAAGACATCGGTGGTGCTTAAATAGCATAGCTAAAAATAAGATTTCAAGAGAAAAGCCCACATTGATGACAATAATCTTAAAGCAGGGCTTTCAAACTTGATTTCATTGAGAGCTGCATCAGGGTTGTGTTTGACCTCGGAGGGCTGGGGGCCTGGTCAGGCTAGGTGTGGCCATCTCAACATCACTTGTGTCGGGGGCACCTGTGGTGAGCAAGTGCTAAGGCAGGTCTTCCCTCAGACCCTCCCTCCCTCTCATTATAACCTCCTTCCTTCCTTCCTTCCTTCCTTCCTTCCTTCCTTCCTTCCTTCCTTCCTCCCTTCCGTAGGAAGAAATGTCCTTCTGGATTCAATTCCAAGTGGGGAAAAAGACACTGCATTCATAGAAGTTGATTGGAAAGAAGGTTTAATGGTGGACAGGAGCTTGTGGCATGAAAATGTGGATCGCATGCTTCCAGATGTTGGGTGAAGAGAAAAGGGGAGATGCTGAGTCCCTTGATTTTATGACCTCTGTTAGGACCCACCTCTTAGTTTCCTGTTCCTGTGTATGGAATGCACTCCAATTGGTGGTCAGACTCTCCCCAGGGGCGGGGTGTCTTAGCTAGCGTTTTAGGTTGTCTCCCAAGTTTGTTTGAGTGCTGGTAATTTTCCAGGTGCCCTGTGATTGAGGGCTAATCCTATCATGTCCCAAGGGTGAAGATCTTAATCCCATCACCCTGGAGCTGAAGGGGGTGGTGGTAGAAAGATGCAGGGAGATGCTTTGTATTTAAAATCCTCGGAGAGGGGCGGCATACAAATCCAATAAAATAGATAGATAGATAGATAGATAGATAGATAGATAGATAGATAGATAGATAGATAGATAGATAGATAGATAGATAGATAGGTAGATAGAAAGATAGATAGATAGATAGATAGATAGATAGATAGATAGATAGATAGATAGATAGATAGATAGAAAGATAGATAGATAGATAGAAAGAGATAGATAGATAGATAGATAGATAGATAGATAGATAGATAGATAGAGCATGTTTCTCCTTTCCTCATCAAGGGAAACCTATTCTTCCTTTTCAATATTTCCTAGGATATTTCATTTTTCTAGGAAAGGGATGGGTGCTAACTTCCTTCACTTCCTTCTCTTTTTTTCCCCTTCCGTCTTCCTTCTCCTTTCTTATTCTTTTCCCTCTTTCCTTATTTTTCCTTCCTTGCTCTCGTCTTCCCATCTTTTTTCTTTGTCTTTCTTCTTCCCCTTTCTCTTTTCCTGTCCTTTCTTGGATGCTTCCATTGCAAAAGGGGAAACATTTCTCCTTTTGTTTGGTTTTGCTTTCAGTTTGTTTTGCAAGCCCCCTGCCAGTGAAAACAGAGCTGAGGGGTCACTGTGGGCCGGCCCTTTGCCGTTTGCAGGGCCAGACTAAGCACCCCACAGGCCTTGAATTTTATTTATTTATTTATTTACTTGTTTGTTTGTTTGTTTGTTTGTTTATTTATTTGTCCAATACACAATACATATTGAAGAGAATAGACATGTAGCAATATATATACTGTATAAAGAAAAGAATAGAAGAAAGGATATAAAAATAGAGAAGATATATGAAGGGAAGAAAAGATATATGAGATAAAGGAGAGGCAATTGGACAGGGGATGAAAGGCACACTGGTGCACTTATGTACGCCCCTTACTGACCTCTTAGGAACCTGGAGAGGTCAATCGTGGATAGTCTAAGGGAAAAATTTTGGGGGTTAGGGGTTGACACTACTGAGTCCGGTAATGTGTTCCACCCTTCGACAACTTGATTGTTAAAGTCATATTTTTTACAGTCAAGTTTGGAGCGGTTAACATTAAGTTTGAATCTGTTGCATGCTCTTGTGTTGTTGCGGTTGAAGCTGAAGTAGTCATTGACAGGCAGGACGTTGCAGCATATGATCATGTGGGCAATACTTAGATCATGTTTTAGGCGTTGTAGTTCTAAGCTTTCTAAACCCAGTATTGTTAGTCTATTTCCGTTGGGTATTCTGTTTCGAGTAGAGGAGTGAAGGGCTCTTCTGGTGGACATTTTGGTATCATTTTGGACATTTGATATCACTGATCTAAAGGATCAATTCAAATCAAATAGGAAAAAAAACAACAGATATCCCCTTAACTTTGAATATCTGTGAGGTTCCCAGGGGTAAGATGACTCCACCACGATTCAGCGCATACATTTATCCCACATCTTGTTTCTAGTTTTAAGGAATCGTTATCTGGAGCAGGCACTGAGCGATTTACAAAGCCAGTTCATTTCCCATTCCAGAAACCCACAAGGAGGCCAGAAGGTGGCCGGTTAAGGACTAGGGCACAGAAGGGAAAGCCACGGAGGAAGCTAAATGTTACAGATCTCCAGAGGCCAACCAAATGTGCCTGTCCTGAAATATTTGCCTTTCTGCTTCCAGGCTTCCCTCTCCCAATGAAACTCCTGGTATGGCCCCCTTCCTTCCTCCCCCGTCAACCAAAATAAAAGGAAATCTATAGTAATGGCCATCCTTTTCCCCAGAGGACCCGTCCATTTCATTAGAGCAGTGTTTCCCAACCTTGGCAACTTGAAGATATTTGGACTTCAAAGTTGGTTATGACCTATAAAGCCCTTCATGGCATCAGACCAGAATATATCCAGGACCGCCTTCTGCTGCACGAATCCCAGCGACCAGTTAGGTCACACAGAGTTGGCCTTCTCCGGGTCCCATCAACAAAATCATGTCGATTGGCAGGACCCAGGGGAAAAGCCTTCTCTGTGGCGGCCCCGGCCCTTTGGAACCAGCTCCCCCCGGAGATCAGAATTGCCCCCACCCTCCTCACCTTTCGTAAGCTCCTTAAAACCCACCTCTGTCGTCAGGCATGGGGGAACTGAGATATCCTTTCCCCCTAGGCCTATACAATTTATACATTGTATGTTTGTGTGTGTGTGCTTGTTTGGTTTTTAATAAGGGTTTTTTTTTAGTTATTTTGAATATTAGATTTGTTATATGTTGTTTTTATTATTGTTGTTGGCCGCCCCAAGTGTATGGAGAGGGGCGGCATACAAATCAAATCAAATCAAATCAAATCAAATCAATAAACAAACTCCCAGAAGAGTTGAAGTCCAAATACCTTCAAGTTGCCAAGGTTGGGAAACACTACATTAGAGAATGCCAGTGGTCCACGTTTTCCCTTTTAATCAGTTTGGCTTACACTGTCCTCAGCCTTGGTGCATAGGAAGTAACTATCATAAGGTTCCCCTAAGCACGTGCAAAATACTTGTCCCAAAGGTGCTTTTTCAAAAGGCAACTGCACTATGTTTTTCCTTGGACTAGCATTAGTAATAGCATTTAGACCACTGTTTTTCAACCTTTATAATGCTGCGACCCCTTAATACAATTCCTCATGTTGTGGTGACCCCCAACCATAAGTCTAGTGCCAATTCTCCCAACAGAGCTTTAAGCTCCCACCACTGTAAGTGCCTGATTGGTCGGATTGTAAAAATATGTTCTCAGGTGCCAGAATAGAAGCTTTAGTTATTTATTATTTATTTATTATTTAGATTTGTATGCCGCCCCTCTCCGCAGACTCGGGGCGGCTCACAACAAAGTGAAAAACAATTTACGACAAATCTAAATTACTGTTTAAAAATATTTTTAAAAACCCATTTTCTAAACAAACATACATCCAGACATACCATTCATAAATTGTATATGCCCGGGGGAGATGTCTCAGTTCCCCCATGCCTGATGACAAAGGTGGGTCTTAAGGAGCTTACGGAAGGCAAGGAGAGTAGGGGCGGTTCTAATCTCCGGGGGGAGTTGGTTCCAGAGGGCCGGGGCCGCCACAGAGTAGGCTATTCCCCTGGGGCCCGCCAACCGACATTGTTTAGTTGACGGGACCCGGAGAAGGCCCACTTTGTGGGACCTAATCGGTCGCTGGGATTCGTGCGGCAGCAGGCGGTCTCGGAGATATTCTGGTCCAGTGCCATGAAGGGCTTTAAAGGTCATAACCAACACTTTGAATTGTGACCGGAAATTGATCAGCAACCAATGCAGACTGCGGAGTGTTGGTGAAACATGGGCATACCTAGGTAAGCCCATGACTGCTCTCGCAGCTGTATTCTGCACGATCTGGAGTTTCCGAACACTTTTCAAAGGTAGCCCCATGTAGAGAGCATTACAGTAGTCGAACCTCGAAGTGATGAGGGCATGAGTGACTGTGAGCAGTGAGTCCCGGTCCAAATAGGGCCGCAACTGGTGCACCAGGCGAACCTGGGCAAACACCCCCCTCGCCACAGCTGAAAGATGGTTCTCTAATGTGAGCTGTGGATCGAGGAGGACGCCCAAGTTGCGGACCCTCTCCGAGGGGGTCAATAATTCCCCCCCCCCAGAGTAATGGAAGGACAGATGGAATTGTCCTTGGGAGGCAAAACCCACAGCCACTCCGTCTTATCCGGGTTGAGTTTGAGTCTGTTGACACCCATCCAGGTCCCAACAGCCTCCAGACACCGGCACATCACTTCCACTGCTTCGTTGACTGGACAAGGGGTGGAGATGTAATGCTGGGTATCATCAGCGTACTGATGATACCTCACCCCATGCCCTTGAATGATCTCACCCAGTGGTTTCGTGTAGATATTAAATAGCAGGGGGGAGAGGATCGACACCTGAGGCACCCCACAAGGGAGAGACATCAGGGTCCACCTCTGGCCCCCCACTAACACCGACTGCGGTGTTAATTCCTAACACCATGGGAAATTTGTCTTTTCTTATAGTCTTAGGCAACCCCTGTGAAACAGTCCTGCGACCTCCCAACAGGCTCCCGACCCCCGGGTTGAGAACCCACTGATTTAGACCTATATACCGCTTCATAGTGATTTCACAGCCCTTTCCAAGCAGTTTACAGAATCAGCCTATTGCCCCCAACAATCTGGGTCCTCATTTTTCCCACCTCGGAAGGATGGAAGGCTGAATCAACCTTGAGCCGGTGCTGGGATTTGAACTGCTGAACTACAGCTAGCAGTTAGCTGAAGTAGCCTGCAGTGCTGCACTCTAATCACTGTGCCACCCCGGGTCCAGTGTTGGGCAGCAGGCAGGATGGGGTGGAACACAGTTCCACTGATGGAAATGAAGATGCGTGCGCAGCTCTAGCTGATCGGCAGCTGTCACTTCCTGGATTACTGGTCTCAGCTTGGGTCTCCTTTTTTTCCTGCTGCTGCTGCTGCATCTGCGCTCCTTGCTTTTTTCCTCTTTCCTTCTTCCTGGCCTCGGATGAGCTTCCCTCTCTCCTGCCCAGCTCCCCTCCAGCCTCACGCGGCCACCTCCTGCCTGAGCTGCAAGCAGAAGGCGTGGGTGGAAGCAGCACTGGCAGCGTTTATGCTTCTGGCAGCACCTATTCACCTAGCTACCCAGCCTGAGGCAGGAGGAGACCCAGGAAGGAGAGAAGGGGAAACACGAAGCAAATTGTCACCCCAGAGAGTGATACTGGTAAGGCTGTATGTCGAGGATTTAACAGTTCACTTGAACGATGATGATCATTCAAGCCACTCCCACCTGGTCACATGGCTGACAAGCCACTCCTACCCAGTCACATGACCATTAAGCCACACCCACAAAATAAGCCACACCCACCATGTGGTAGTAAAAGGTTTGGCTGCCCTTTACTGCTTGGCTCCACTCTTCAGTTCAGTTCTTCAGTCAGAACTGAAGAAGCTTCTTGGATGAGAAACGAAACCTCTTCACAGAAAAAGAACTAAGTGCAATTGCCTTTAGAAAGAGCACCTTTGGGACAACTATGACCTGGATGGTTAAGAATATTCATAGACGTGCAGAGGATTTCCTGCCTCAGGAGAAACATACAGTGAAGAATCAAATAAGGGAACGGACCATGCCTTCCTATCTGGATTCAGTCTGGTACACAGACTATTTTGCCCCTTTCCCTTCAAGAGTTCTGCCAGATCAGGTCCCGGATCCATCTACTCTTAAATCCTGTCGCTGACAGTCTCCTCTTCCCACCCATCAGCCCCATTCCCAAGATTTTTCTTTATTTTCTCTCTCTCTTTTTGAACTGTAAACTGCCCAGAATCAGGGAGCGGGGCCTTCAAATCTCACACAGAAATAAGGAGTTTTAAGCTGCTTTAATGCTTACCAAATAAATTTAATAAATTTAATTTAATTCATTTGACTTACATGCCACCCAATCCCGTGGGACTCAGAGCGGCTTTACAATAATAAAAATACGATACAATAACAATAAAGTCAAATATTAAATAGTTTTTAAAAAGTAAAATCCCCATTAAACTAATGATTAAAAAAACCCCAATCAAGCGAATCATAGATTGGCCATGAATAGGTGTTAACACTCATGGCCCCAGCTATCTAAAAAATAAAGGGAAAACTCAAATAACACATCCTAGATCTGAATGAATGAAATATTCTCATTGAATATTTCATTTGCACAACTATTCCATTTGTATAACAGCATGTGAAATTGACTGTCAATCAGTGTTGCTTCCTAAGTGGACAGTTTGATTTTACAGAAGTTTGATTTACTTGAAGTTATATTCTGTTTTTTAATTGTTCCCTTTATTTATTTTTTTGAGCAGTGTACATAGTCATACAAAAATGTATAGGGATATCAGCCACAAACCCTAGGTACATGCAGTGTTATTAACATGTCCATCTCTGGAGAGGGCTTAAAGAATTTGACTTTTAAAAAAACCCAAATTTTTAGATGCACTGACCTAACCCGGTGGGTGATAATTCTAAATTGCATTGCTTGGAACTTCTGGAGATGATCTGAGGGCTCCTATTCTAAGAGATTTCGGCCATCTCCAGAGTCCTCCTTAATGAAGATTGCTCCAGCCTGCATGCCTTTCTTAGCAGATGACCTGCAGGGCTCATGTCCCCCGCTTCGGTGTCACCAAAACTAAACCTTCTGCTTGGCCCGATCACAAGGTCCTGGCCTTGGGTCGCCCGGCAGGACGCGAGAGCCGAGCTGTCCTGTTGATTCCTGGAGTTGGGAGAAGGTTGGGGGTATAAATAAGGCAGTTTATGGGGGCTGGAGGAGAAACGTGTGCCCCGAGGACAGAATCGCCCATGCTCCATTTCCCGTTCCCACCAGCCCCTCTTGCGTTTTATAGCTTAATTAAAATCTGCCCCATAAATCGTAGTATTCCCTCCCCCTCCCCTCCCCCCCCCCAAGCCCGGAGGGGTCCAAAGGCTCTTGCCTGTCTTTTAATGAAGAGCTTGATTCATTTGGGAGTAGACCTTTTGCAGAGATGAAGGAAGGGAGGTGGCAGGGGTGGGGTGATTACTCCTGGCTCCTTTGCGACGTCCCCTGCGGCTTCCGCCCCCTCCCCTCCTCTTCCCCCTCCCCAAATCAGGCCGCCTGATTCCCTCACTTGTTTGGACTCTCGTTCCCATTAAGGATGCTTAAGCAGCCCCATATATTCAAGGTGTCTCTGCAGCAGGAAAAATCGTGCACACACACATCCAGTTCAGCAAAATTGTCATGGCAACCTCATCCCAGCTGGACACCCCCCCCCCAGCCCAGAGCCTTTGTATGCAAGGCTCCCAGGCTGGAGGTAGAAGCAAAGAGGACCGCTTCAGCTGGCCACCCCATGGGGCCCTTTGTCAATTTCCCTTTAAAAAAGATTCTTGCCTGCCACAGCCTTCCCCTGGATGATGGGAGGGTGGCGGAAAACTCAAGCTCCAAGCCAGCCAATCAATATGGAATAAGGGCTAGAGAAAACAGTCCAGGTCCAAAGGGTGAGAGCTGTTGACCGGAGATGGAGGGAAAGGCTGCAGTCTGAATTCTAAGGCTGCTGAGAACATAAACCTGTATTTATTTTAAATAAATGCATTGAAATAAAATGTGTGCACTTTGAAGTATAGCAATAGCATTAGCTATGATGATGATGATGATGATTATTATTATTATTATTATTATTATTATTATTATTATTATTATTATTATTATTATTATTATGTCAGTACAACACAGCAAACAAGATCACTATGCTGGATTTCGTATTTCATCACCAGTCGGGCGCTTCCCAAGCATCTAGGACTGCGTGATGTAGCAGCCTTTTGCAATTGACAGATGGAGATGTTGTCAATTCCGATGGTTTTCAAATGTCTGCTGAGATCCTTTGGCACTGCGCCCAGCGTGCCAAGTACCACTGGGACCACTTTCACTGGCTTATGCCAGAGTCGTTGCAGCTCGATTTTTAGATCTTCGTATTTCACTAATTTCTCTAGCTGCTTCTCCTCAATTCTGCTGTCTCCTGGGATTGCGATGTCGATGATCCATACTTCCTTTTTCTCCACGATCACAATGTCTGGTGTGTTATGCTTCAGAATTCGGTCAGTCGGAAGTCGGAAGTCCCACAGTAGTTTTGCTTGCTCATTTTCGACCACTTTTTCTGGCTTATGATCCCACCAGTTCTTTGCCACTGTTAAATGGTAGTTCCGGCACAAGTTCCAGTGGATCATCTGTGCCACAGCATCATGTCTATGCTTGTAGTCAGTCTGTGCGATCTTTTTGCAGCAGCTGAGTATGTGATCGATTGTTTCATCTGTTTCTTTACAGAGTCTGAACTTTGGATCGTCTGTTGATTTTTCAATTCTGGCTTTGACAGCATTTGTTCTAATGGCC